>NC_056746.1:660277213-660647213 GCF_019279795.1 Protopterus annectens
CAGCACAGTCACACTGTACTGGTATTTTTATTTTGGCATCTTGCTGTACAAACTCAAACTCTAAATGAAAATCTTGAAAAAACAGCACACCTCTACCACTAGTTTGTAAAAGTGGTACAGCAATATTCCTAATACAATATTTGAAACATATTCACTTAAAATAAATGCATTGTGCCATTATCAAACCTTAATTCCACAATGATTTCAGACATTACAAGGTTCTATGTTTCTGTCTTTGAATAAAAATGCTATTCTGACAAGAAGATGTCCACAGTTTTACTGCCTGTGATGCCATCATGTTCCTTGCAAGATATACCTCTGTCTTTGCTTAAGGGTTCAGTAAGTAAAGGGGAGCTATCAAACTGTACTTAACACATTTAAAAGTTAGAAGTAGCAAGATTAATGCAGGCTATGTCAAACTGTTTACTTTAAAGTATATATAGATGCCCTGATTACCTTTATTTATGTATACATCTAGTGAATACTAATTAAAGCTCAAAGCATTATGCCACAAGAAACCATGAATCTATAATTCTGACAGCCATGTCATGGGATGCTGAATTCCTGGCTGTCCAAACTTCTAATATCTGTCAACACCATTTAAATATAAACAAAACAAAAACACAAAAAATAAATAAATAAATAAATAAATAAATAAATAAAAGGTGAAGCCACTGAATCCTGTTTTATAGAAATTACTTTAATACCACTGGTTAAGCGCTTTCAGCCAGAACATAGGCCTTCATCAGAACAAATAAACTAATTACTCTCCACCATTATATATGGTTCTTTAAAAACATCATAACCAATCAACTGCTGACTTCAATTAACACTTCTGAATAACCAGTGGTATTAAAGTCATTTCTGGAAAACAGGATTCAGTGGCTTCACCTTTTTTTTTTTTTTTTTGTAAGTGTGTTTTTGTTTTGTTTTTCCAAGTTACACAAGTTGAGACATTCTGTACATTTTTTTTGGACCATTAAAATATAGCTTGTTCAGAGGTCATCACCTTGACTGTTGTGTGTTTCCAAACTGACATCCAGAAACTATCAGTAAATTAAAATGTTTGTGAAGGGGCAATACCCCTGCACTTCACATGTGGAAGACTGTATGACATACCCATCTTTTCTATACATACTAACTCTATGTACTCTAACATGGAGAAAAAGGAACAGTTCAAATTTTTTATATATATATATATATATATATATATATATATATATATATATATATATATATATGGGTTCACTGCAGAATCTCAAAATACTGAAATCCCGAATTTCAGTATTTCGAAATTCTATAGCCGAAAGCTTTAAATCCTGAAATCCCAGAACAGCGAAATTTGAAATCATGAACCTATACTACAAATACACCACACACATACACACAATATCCCTCCACAATCAAACATACAATCCTACACTACAGGCAAGCAAGGGGGCAAGCCCCCCTACTTATATATACTAACTCTGAGATCACACAATCACACACACAAAGGTAACTCTCACCCACACATTTCATAGCCCCTTGCACACACACATCATAGCCACAACACACACTAACGTACACTAAAGCCCCTAACCAACGCACTTACACATACATACTTACCTGAACTTAACACCTATCCATTCACTCACCGCAACACCAGAAGCATTATTTCAAAATCTCCGAACTTCGGGATTTCGAACTTCGTGCTACTCGGGTCTTGCGATTTAAAGCTTTCAGCTATAGAATTTCGAAATACTGAAATTCGGGATATCAGTATTTCGAGATTCTATAGTGAACCCATATATATATATATATATATATATATATATATATATATATATATATATATATATATATATATACACACAGAGATGTATATATATATATATATATATATATATATATATATATATATATATATATTGATATATATATATATATATATATATATATATATATATATATATATATATATATATATATATATATATATATATATATATATATATATATATATATATATATATATATATATATATATTGATATAGATATAGTGCTGTTTGCCTCTATCATTGACAGAGTATTGTAGTCACTTCTGACATTTGATCAGCAGGACACTCGAGAGAAAATTAAGAAAATGCATTTTAACAAGTTTCCCTCAGCATAATGAATTCCAGTCAAAAAAATGTTTGAGGCAAAAGCTATACTACTAAAGAAGAATTCTACTGATTATAGTCTATTATGTTGGATATTCATCTATGTAGATATCTGTAAAAAAACACATGCCAGGTCGTCTTTATCCACTTATAAATCCCTATATGATTTGCCAGATTGAATTCAAGTGGTATAATGAATGTTGCTTTGTTGTGCCCAGCTGTTAAATACATCATAAAATCATGCTGGGGTAGTAGCCCCTCCTTATCACTTCTACACTGTTTACTAAGTTCAAGATCGCTCAATCTCTGGGGAGAGGGGAAAACGTAATTTCATTGTCTCAGAATTAGTATAGCAGCAACGTGCAACTATACTCAACCCTATAGTGACTTTACAGTAAAAAATTAGCCACTGTTTCAGAAATATTGTAGCAAATTGTATGCCTTTCTCACCTTCCACATTTCCTCACACTTACAGATGAAAACATGTTGTGTAAATAATGTCACCAGATTGCTTGTCACTCTTTCTTTTTCAAAACACATCTATTCATATATTTGGTAGCAACCTGGGTACACATACATTATTAGAAACAAAAACAAGGCATTACAAACATTTTATTTTATTTTCATGCATTATACATTTTTCTTTTTCTAATAATCATTCACTCAAACATTGAACATTATTCTTCATGTATTGTCCCCACTTTTATATAGTTTGCTCCTTTCCTTTTCTAACTATCTCACCTCCAGTTCTTTTATCTTCTTTACAACATTCAATACTTCAATTATCTTGGATTTAGATTTTGATTTCCATTTTCTAGGAATAAAGCTCAAAAGAATAATTTCCATAATTACAATAATTTGCCAACATTTCTGATAAGGTACCTTGTAGGAAATTTTTTAATTTTTCCAATTTGCTAAATTTCCTAAAACATGCTCCCATGTACCTCTCTCTTTCATACCATGCTTGGAAAATTCACTGTCTACCTGTGGATACTTTCTCTTATGTTTGCTTGGGGTATAAAAATTCCTATGCAAACACATTGGTGCAAAAATCCCAAACCTTATAGACTTTGTTGCACACTTAAGAGGCAGATGTCTCATATTGTTCCTTTGAATGACGACTCTCCATTCTCACTTCCCAATATTTTCAAAACCTGTTCTAATTAATTCTTATAGCTGCCATGCACTATTTCATATGGCCTATTAATCTTTTTAAAGTACAGCTTCTGTTTGACTCCACTAAAATATCAACCAGAGTATGTCTTTCACTTAACACCCCCCATCCCTTTCTGTTTGCCTACACTTTGTCATCAGCCCGTTGTGGAGAAGGCAGTTCCCAACCCACAGTTTAAACTTCTGGTTCACCTCTTCCCAGACTATTACCTTTTCTCCATAAGTTTTTCTCCCAGTGTCTTGGCTCCTTTGCAGATTTTCTTTAATAAATTCCAGACCTCTCTCACCTATATTCTTTGCCCATACTTGTACACATTCCTATTGGTAAAATATCCTGTCTCCATCCTTGCACTGGTTTAATCTTAAAATACTTTCTACTACTTTATAAATATAAAAATTATATATGTAATATATATAATATAATAATATTCTGTATGGTTGTCATTATTTTCCTTCAGGGCTTATATCTAAAATCCTACTCTCTCCTTATTTTGTGAACCCCTCCCCCATTTTAATATAATTTCTTTCAACTTTGATCTATAATCCTCTGCTTGTTTTCTGTAAATAAACCTTAACTGTGTAGCTTTAAAATATCCCTTTAAATCAGGTAATTCTATATTACCTTATTCTATGATGAGAAACAATTAGCCCACTTAAGTCTTGCCCTTTTTCCCTCTTATATAAATTCCTTCATTATTAGTCATTGTTCATAATATCTCCTCTGTTTGATAAAATTACATCTGACCAGCATATAATACTAAAGGGACTAGAAACATTTTCACTGCTTGTAAATTACTATATGTATGCAAATTGAAGAGCTTCTAACTTCTTAATTTTATACTATATTTTATTTAGCCTTTTCCCATATAGCCTTAGATGCCAATATAAAATCCTTTTCAGTTCATATACCTATGTATCTCATTGTATCATGTCACCATAAATATGGGTTTTGCAGAACAGATTCATATGTGAGAACATAGTTTATGGCTATAGCCTTTGTTCTATCATCATTTATTTTATATATGAAAAGACTTTGAAAATGCCTGAAAGTGTTCAACACTGAAATGTCCTTTTTCTGGATTTCTCATGTAATGAATAATAAAATCTGCAAATAAAGCTATCTTTTATTGATTGATATAAAAGTTATATCCTTGAATTATTTGTGAGTCTTTTATTTTATTTGACAATGTTTCTAAGTATAAAGCAAATAATAAAAGAGAAAGAGGACACCCCTGCTTGGTATCTTTGTTCAAACACAACTTGGCTCAGAGGAATCGCCAACTTTCTTGCTGCTGACCGTTCATATTTCTTCCTAATTATGACATTATTCTATGTGAGGATACAAAGGCTATCATTTTCCTACTCATAAAATCCCTGCTGAATCTATAAAATGCCTTCAGTGCATCAAGACTCACTAACAACAGCAAAGTCCTCTTACACTCTGCTACCCTCTGGATCACCATTCATCACCAGTCATGCTGTAAAATGTTTGCCTCCCTTTCACAAAACCACATCAATCCATATTTATAAGTTTTAGCAAGACCTTAGCCATTTTCTTAGGTAATATAGACATAAAACCCTTAACAACCATGGCTCAAAGGCTCAAAACTGAAACTGGTTGATATAAAGCTGGGTCTGAAGGGTATTTACCTTCTTTGGGTAGTACAGACACTACAGCTTTCTTTCAAGATGTTTATACTGTCCCTCCTTTTAAATATTTCTATTTTACTTATTTTTATTTTACATTTGTTTACTGGGAATGTTCGACTTGGCTGAAAGCTCATTTTCAGTGAACGCTCAGGGAAAAAAGTTCCACTACAATAAAGCTATTACAGTGATATTAACTAACAGGAAGTAATATAAAAGGTTCCAGTTTGAAAGACTAACAATAGAGCAAGGCAGAAATTGCACGGGAGACAAAGATAGTGCAACAAGTCTATAGGAAAAGAGAACAAGTGAAAAAGAACAATATTTGAAAGTACAATAACACATATCTTCACTATACTGCATACAGCAGAATATCAAAACCATTGCAGACAATTGTTACAATACTATAGAAAGATTGGCAGTATATCAGGGTTGTGTATAGGAATAATACCAGGCTATCAGATGGAGGGAAGACAATGAGATAGAATGAGGAGACAAAGCAGAGTGTGGGTTTGGTGTGATAAGGTTTAATGTACAAAGGGAAGTAAAGAGAACTAAGAAAATTAAGGGACGAAAGTAGTGTAAGATGGTCTGGGAGTGGTACAGGAGGATAGCCAGTTGTTGGAAAGGTGATCCCTCAGGAGTGACTTTAATCTGGGATTATTAGAGGTGTTGTTTATGTGATGTGGTATTGAATTCCATTTGTGGATATCTGATTGGAGAAGAGAGAGTCCCTGATGTTATTGTTGGACTTTGTGACTTCTAGTAGTAGTTTGTCAGAGGATGTCATAGTTCTGGGGTTAGTGAATGGTTGAATTAAGTTTTTGAAAGTGAGGCAGTTTTGGGGTTCATAGAAGATGGAGTGGGTAATAGTTAATTGGTTCAAGGATAGTAGATTTGGTAATTAGATTCATTTTAGTTTGTGTAGGGAAGAACAGTGGTGAGATCTGTAAGGATGATTAATTGCAAATGTTGTTATTGTATTATAGCAGGTCTATAAATTGTTTATGTCAGTTTTTCTGAGATTTGTTAAAGTGGTGGATGCATATAGAAGGGCGGAGAGTAAATGTCTCCTGGCTATGGAGTGTTGGGTACAGTTAGTAAGGTATGCTTTGGATCTGTATAGTGTGCCAAGCTTTATGTGAACCTTTTTGACGGTTAGTGCTGTTTATCAAATTTTAGACAATTGTTGCTTATGACTCCAAGGACTTTGGTGTGTTCAACAGGTTCTGTTTTGGTTTTGTTGGAGGAGCAGATAGTAAAAGGGGTGAAGTGGCTCTTCATTTTGGTATTAGAGAAAAGCATTAGTTTTGTTTTGTATGGGTTGAGTATGAGTTGGTATTCTGACAGATATTTTTCAATATCTATGAATGATTTGGGGGTCTTTGAAGGAGTTCTGGAAGTTACAGAGCTGAGCAGATGAGGGTGACATAGTCAACGTATTGTACTATGGTGGCTAAATGAGTGGCAGATCTGAGTTTGTTGGTGAAGATGGTGATAAAAAGTGGGCCAAGTATTGACAATTGTGGCACGTCAACTGAAATAAGTAGTAGGGTAGAGAGGTTATTTTGCCACTTGAGTGCTTGTTGTCGACCTGTTAAATAAGCATGAAAAAAGGATACAGCCAGCTGGGAGAGGTTCCTTGAGTAGTTTTTGGTGCAATACCGTATTGAATGCCTTGGACATGTCCAGGTAAATGGAAGATATGAGTTGTCCATTGTTTCTGAGCTCATTGATAGTACTGATAAAACTTATTAAAGCAGTTGTGGTACTATACTTGGGTCTGAAACCATGTTAGGAACTGTAGGTTATTACTTACTAGATACTCAAGGAGTTGTGCATCAATGCATTTCTAGAGGTAGGAGTACAGCAATTGGACAATAGTTTGAGAAGTCAATTGAGGTGCCACCTTTGTGCAGAGGGATGATATAAGAAACTTTCCAGAGCCTGGGGATGTTTTGTTCTGAAATATATCAGTTTATTAAAAGAGAAACTGGATAAGAGGTAGCATCTGCTGCCAGTCTGAAAAATTCCTTAGGGAGTAAGTCGGCAGTGAGGGTAGTGGACTTTAGTTTGAGTAGAAGTTTTTTAATTGAAGTGGTTTGTATTGGTCTGATAGAAAAATAACTTGGGTTAGGTTCTGATTTAGATGGTATTATTAGTGAAGTATGGATGTCATTCTTTACTAGAGATAATACTGAATTGATGAAATGTTGGTTAAATTGTAAGACTATACAATCTGTGCTATTTATAGTGGTAGAAGATGGTGTTGTAGTTTGACCAGGATTAGGGAGTTGTTTTATGGCTCCTCAACATTCTTGGGGATTGTTTTGGTGATTTTGTTTGATTCTAGTGTAATATGCCTTTTTGTCATTTTGGATTTGTTTTTTTGGCTCGGTTTCTTAATTGTCAATAAGAGCTAAAGGAAGCTTGGTTTTTGGCATCTTGGTACTGAGACCAGTCTCTGTCTGTCTACTTGAGATGATGCTTGGTGTCCTTAGTTAGCCATGGTAGGTGCTTTGATTTGACACGGAGATTCCTAAGCAGTGCCTGTTTAGAATATCAAGGAAAGTCTTACTGAAGTATTCAGTTGCGGAGTTAAGGTGAAGGTGTTTTAGAGGGATCCAGTTGCTTTGCTCTAGTAGTAAATTGAAGGTTTCAGGGGAGAATATTTTTTGTTGCAAACATACTTAAGTATGGTATTTTTTGAGAGTTAATGTTGTGCCTAAGTAGGTAGGTGGGTCGATAGTTGCTGAGACTGTCTGGGAGGTAGCCTGCAAGGTGATCAAGAGAGGGCCTGTTTGTTAGTATCCAGTCTAGAAATGACTGCTTGTTGCTATGTTTATCAATTCTGATTAGGGAGGGTACTAGTTGACAGAAACCATAGAGGTTGATAAAGTTGGTAGGGTTGTCTGAGGAGCATGTAGACCAATCCAGGTTGAAGTCTCCCATTATAATAGTTTCCTGATTAAAAGTGGAGGTAGACCAGCTGAGCACATTTTCAATTATGGAGTGGTTGTTTCCTGGAGAGATATAAGTAGCTATTATTATGATGTGTTTATTGGAGTTTAGCTGGAGGCAGGAGATTAGTATTTCTGAATTTTATAGGTCTAGAGGTTCATGTACAAGGCATTCCAATCTGGGTGTGTCCTTATACACTATGGCAATGTCACCACCATGCTATTGTAGCCCTGGGTTAGTATTTCTGTATCTTATATGTTTGGTTTGAACCATGTTTGTGTTCTACTTACAGTGTATGGAGAATATAGGTTGAGGGCTGCACAAATTTGTGAACTTTATTTAGGATGCTTCTTAGGTTCATGTTTAGGATTAGGAGGTCTGAGCTATTGTGTGTGTTAGATTACTGCTGTTGTGAGATATTGGGCTGCCTGCTGGAAGGGCATTTGGTTGCTGGGGTTGAGGACCTGGATTCTGATGTATGTCTCCACATAGTTTAAGGTTATTGACTTTAGACAGAAATAAGTGTGTGATTTTGGGTAGAAGTCTAACATATTTAAAGAGCAGGTAAAGTTTTACAAGTAAGTCTGTGTATCTGAGTGAAAAGAGTCCTATGTTGAAGCTTCTATAGAGTTGAAGAGATATGTCAATGTTCGTGAAACTAAAGTTGGGTGGAGTGGAGACTAGGTTAAGCTGGAGAGTAGTGAAGTTTGTTATAGGAAGTGGTGTGGTAAGCTGTGACGAGTAAGCATAGGAGTGATATGTGTTGAAGTAACATTTTAACTTTGTGTAAAGGTAGAGTAGAAAGGTATTTATGAAAGACAGAAATGGGATGGGTTTAAAATTGAGTTGCCCCTATAGGGAGAAATACCAGGAGTTTTACTGTTGTTGGCTGAGATAGTACTGGGTGAGGGTTATAGTGCTTGTTTTGAAAGGAGATTTGTGATAGGTTACTATGTTAAGGGGTGTGCTTACTAGATAACTATAAATGTAGACATAGTGGGGGTGGGTGGGAAATGGGAATATGTTAGGGGAGCGGAGAGAACTCAAGCGAAGCGAGGACGAATGGAGTGGGACATACCATAGCAGAAGAGGAGTTCCAAAAAAACCTGTTTATCAGTATTTAAAATATAAATTCATGTTTTTTTTTTGAAAAAGATTACTTACATCACAACATATTTTGCCATTTATTTAATATATTTGAATTAGATTCAGTGCAGTCACACAACAGCTATGCTTTTAAGGGACAGAATGGTTCTGTTTACAATATCCGATCAGTACATGAAAGCTATTACTAAATTATTTTGGATTTACTGTTTCTGCTGAAACTAGAACTGCATCTGGTTAGAGACCGACACTATGTTTTTACTAGTAGTGGCCTCAACAAACAAGTAGGCTATAAGAGGGGAGAGATGCTATAAGGAAAAAAATGGAGAAGGCAGACCGAGTACCCCTCTGGGTGTACACGTCACTATGGTTAACAAAGAGCTATCAATGGTTAGTACATCAGAAAAGTGTATTAAGCACTTTGCATACTCTGTACCGAAACCTCTTGGCTTTCAGTTTACAGTAGTAGTCCAAGGATGTCTGCTCCTTCTTATTGCTGCAGTAGGGTTTTTGTTAGGGAGTTTGAGTTCTACTTTGGGTAAGGGATTGACTGTAGTTCATGGTTGCTGACCCTTTAATTGTAAAAAAAAAAAAAAAAAAAAAAAAAAAAGAGAAGAAAAAATATAGTTATAGTGGTGTGGGGATAGGTGATAAATAGTGATTACAACTTCAGACAGTTTGTGCAATTGTTGTATTATAGAAAACAGGACTGTATTAACAAAAAAAGTAGCTAGGAATTACTGCCAGACATAGCAATTAGTGTTGAGATGCAAAATATGCTTTTAACAGTGCTTTTGAACATATAAATTAAGAGCAGACTTAGCTATAGTATGATATGTAATTAAAGTTCTGATTTCAGTTAAGTAAATTCACTTAGCTGCAGTTCCAGCCTTTAAAATCATATGTTTCTTATAGTAATAAACTCAATTTATTAAGCAGTGTTAACAGCCATTTCACCCTTTAGTATTTATTTATTTATTTATTTATTTTACATTTGTTTACCGGGTTAGTCCAACTGGATACATATCCCTTTTCAGCAGAGACCCGGGGAGAAAAGCTCCACAGTTAAACAGGTATTAAGTTACAATTCAAAAAGGCAACATAACATGGTAAGGTATAAAATGTTTAACATAACAGTTGCATGAAAGTTCTGGGAAAAAAGAGTACAGCGTATACCTAATTGAGACAAGGTTTAGGTTTGACATATAACAATGTCTTAATAACATGGTCAGGTAGTCCGAAGTAGAGATATACCAGTAGCTATAATGTTCCAGGTAAAAAGGAAAACATATACATAAGTGAGACAGTGTTAAGTTTTGGGTTGCGTGTGTACAGTTTATAGATTTTCTTAGTGTGAAGAGACATCATGTTAAAAATTAGCTATAACATAAGTAATTCCTATGACAAGTAGATTAATAAAAACATATGATTTTAGGACATTATCAATGCTGATTTTATAGGCTCTATATGTCGGTAAAGAAATATCAAGTAAATATGCTCGTAGAAGTTCATAGCTATGGTTGTTACAGTGAGGAGATCCTGTTACTATAGTTTAGGACAATAGTAGTAAAGAAGAGAGAGAAAAAAGCAGGATAGTATGGGTAGTATTGGTAGTATTGGTAGTATTGGTATTTTTAGGATTAGTCAGGTTTGGTACAGGTACATAGCCAATGTTCTTTTAGGAAAGATTTGAGGTTGCTTTTGAACTTACTCAGGGAGGTGGTTAGCCTTAGGTCACTGGGAAGTGAGTTCCATAGTTTTCCAATGGAATTGGCGTAAAGAGCATCCCCTCCCAAGTTATTAGTTTTGATTGTTTGTATTAGTTCACTGTTGGAGGATCTAAGGCAGCTGAGGTTAGAATAGGGGATGAATAGTTTGTTTAAAGAGGGGGTTTTATGTGGTTCCTTGATAATTTTAAATGCTTCAGTAAGTTGATTAAGTTTAAGAAGATTTGGGAGTTCTAACCAGGCTAGTTTTTTTAGGTTAAGACAGTGATGAGTATGGTATGGTTCTCCTGTTACGAATTTGGCAATATGATTATAAGTCTTAGAGAGTTTATTGAGCTCAGCTTTATTAAGGAAGGAGAATACAGGGGAGGCATACAGTAGAGTGGAGAGAAGATGTGTACGTGCAATGGTTAGTTTAGTAGTAGGGGTTAGAAAATTTTTAATTCTATACATAGAGCCTAGTTTTTTGTTTACATTTTTAATAGTTTGGCTAATGTGCATGTCAAATTTGAGCTTGTGATCGATAGTAACTCCAAGTAGTTTGGCATTCGTGTCTGGCTCTATTATGGTACCATTTGTGGACTGAACTCGGAAGGTCATATTATTAGTGAGTGTAGGGTGTTGTGCTAAGGTAGAGGCTGAGGTGGGGAAAATTAGTAGTAGCTTAGTTTTTGTTGGATTCAAGATAAGTTTCTTCTCAATAAACCATGTTTCTATTGCAGCAAAGCAGTTTTGGGTAATTACTTGAAGATTGTGGAGGGAGGCGTCGGAGCAGATCAGGGTGGAGTCATCTGCATATTGAATGCATGTTGAATTGGGGATTGCAGAATAAAGCTCATTTATAAATACAGAAAAAAGAAGGGGACCAAGTATAGACCCTTGGGGAACTCCTATGGTGTTTGGTAGTAATTGGGATAGCTTGCTTTGCCACTGAACAGCTTGTTGTCTCCCTGACAGGTAGTCTTCAAACCAGCTTAGGGCTGAGTAGTCAAGGTGAAATATTTTCAGTGTATGGAGCAGTGCTTGGTGATTAACCATATCAAAAGCTTTTGATAGGTCCAGAAAGAGCACAGAGGTAATCAGTTTATTATTCCGGTTACAGTTGACTGAGTTAACAAAGGAGAGAAGGGCAGTGGTTGTACTGTGATGTGGGCGAAAGCCATGTTGGGTGTTAGACAAAAGATTATTTATGGTTAGATGGTGGAGGAGTTGCTTATGAACACATCTTTCCAAGATTTTTGCTATCGGGGACATTATTGCTATAGGTCTAAAATTGGATATTTCCATGGAGGTACCGCCCTTGTGAAGTGGGATGACATATGATATCTTCCACATTGTGGGGATTTTAGACTCAGTAATACTTCTATTTATCAGAATGGAGATAGGATAGGCTATAACCTCTGATGCTATTTGAAGGTATTCCGCTGGGAGTCGATCAGCAGATAGGCTAGATGGTTTAAGTTTCTTTAATAGGGAGCAAATAAAGGAGGTTGAGATTGGTTGCAGATAAAAGGCAGGTGGAGATTGTCCAGCTGAATTGGCTGTAAGGGGGGTAGGATTAGTAGAGGAAGTAGAGAAGGAAGGTAACTTGCCGGCTAGGGACTGGATGGTCTCAGTAAAAAATGAGTTAAACTTATTGGCTACTTCATCTGGGTCTTTACCAGTAAGATTAGAAGGGATAGGAGTGGAGGGTTTCCCAGAATGAAGAAGGTTATTAAAACCAGCCCAAAACTTTTTAGGGTTATTCTGATGTTTATCCTGTAGGTGGCAATAATAGTTTTTTTTATCTTGGGTGATATGTGACTTAGTAATATTCCTTAGCTGCTGGAATTTAGTACGATCTAAGGGCAGTTTTGTGGATCGCCACTTTTCCCAAGCTTGGTCTCTAAGCTTAATTTTTGATTTATGATATGTATGATATGTTATTATGATATGTTATTATGATATTTATGATATGTATGATATGTTATTTCGGTTCTAAACTCAACTAAATTCCATTAACATTGGTCTCGGCCTTTAGTGTGATATGTTTTCACAGTTCTAACCATAATACATGTATGGTAAATCTGCACTGCTACAGAGTTAATATACAACAGTCTTAACTAGACAGCAAAATTTATTTAACACTGATCTAAAAATCTAAACCTGTATATTAGATGTGAGACACCATTTAGCTATAACAGCTAGGAGTATTATAATAGGATCATGGTTGTTCATTTTTCTTCAATGTTAGCAATACCAGCAAGGAGCATTACACTAGTTATAAACAGTCATGATTTAGGAAAAATCATTGTTGATGAATCCACTGCCTATCTTAGTTGCTTAAATGAATGGTACAGGAAATAGGTTGAAAAGAATAAAATAGCTTCTATAATTTTATCATAATAACATCGGAGGTACTTGACGTAAACCATAGACTAAGTATTAAGAATTACTGCAAATAGGTGAACAACAATAGGTAACTTAGATTAATGTAGGCACTGACCTGACATGCACACAATGCGAATGGGGACCAAGTTACACTTCCATCTGGGGCTATAACTTCTTTTTTTTTTTTTAAATGGCACCCTATCCTGCTGACTGTTATTAGTAAACTTCTCACAGGGGCGGGGTACTGGCAGTGAGCTACTATACTGATAGATGCAGGTTTGATTAAATTTAAAGTGCATAGCAACAGGGCTCTCAACCCGGCTCCTTTTTAATATCTCTTATGTGTTCTTGAAATCTTACTTTGAATGCACTTTTACTTTTTAATATATGACATTTTTTACAGGGATATTTTAATGCATAAATTATCCCTTCTGTATCACAACCATATTTATGTCTCACTACAACTTTCTCTCCATTGATTTTACCAAAACTGTTCACTACAAATATTATGAATATTAAAATAACACAATCCCAAATACTGCATTATGTTTAGCTGTCAGGCATATGGAAATTCAGTGTTTGGCATAAAAGTCTAACTCAATAAACGGACTTCAATAAATATCATTTTGGTAAAAATAAGAAATCATTTTCTATGAGTGATATCCTCTGCAGATCAGCCATGCACAGGATACCATGCACCGCCTATACTATGTGTTTTAACTCTAAACCCCCAAATGCAGTATCAGCAGTGCAGATTGTGTACTCACCTTTAATGTAGAAGTCTGTGGGTTTGGTTCCCACACCTAATGGATGGATTTCTGGCACTGTAGTGCAACGTAAGGGGTGCTACCCTCCCAAGTACAGCATCTCTCAGATGAGATGATAAACTAAGCTCCCATCAAGTTGCTGGTAGCTTAGGTGGGTGTAAAGGATCTTACTGAAAATAGTAGGGTTCCTTTCTTATATACAAAAATAACTTTTATTTACAATATATTTACATATTTACAAGTATTTACAAATGTACTCATGAATAGATACACAAATATATTTACACATATTCATAATTTCCTTCTCAAACATGCTAAATTTTCATCCCTATTAGACCCCCACTCCTTTTTCTATAACCATCTGATTTTACTTAATACTGTTGCTGAAATACATTTACCATTAAAGATAATTTAATTTATTCTTTCATTCCATATAATCCATGTGGTATAAAATAACTTTTTATCTATTGTTTTAACATATTATATATGTCTATTCTTATAATATTCTTATAATATCCATAATCATATTTGTGTTATTTTATCCACTTCTTTTCTATCTTTGAAAAAAATCTTCTTTACACAGTTTTATAAGGTTTTTACTCTTTTAAATTTCAAAAGCACATGTTCAGTAATTTCTTCTTCTTGAAAATGAAAACATCTTCTATCACATTTCTTTTTATAGGGCATATTTCCTTTTACTGGTAATTTATCTATTACCAGCCTCCACAAAAAGTCTTGACATTCTACTTTCTGATTACACCATTGCTTCTTATTTTTCTAACTTTAATATTTGTTATATTTCCCATGGTATTACATAGTAATGTTTTATCATTACAGTTTCATTCCATATTTTTCTATCTTTTTCTGTATCATTAGTTTTTATTTTCCACAAAAATGTTTTTGGTAACATATTTTTCATTTATATACTCTTTCTCTTTTATTCTTTTTTAACGTATCTTAAAATTGATCATACTTATTTATAACATTTTACTACTAATCTCTCATCTTTTTCATTTATCCAATTTAACACTTTGTACAGTTATCAAGAAGCAGCATATAATACTGGCTTAATTAACCCTAAACCTCCTTCCTCTTTATTTACATACAAAACTCCTCTTTTTAAATCCGGAATCCCATATAAATGGAAAAAAACCTGCAATAATTCCTTCAAATACTGTTGGTAACATAGATGCACTTGCTAAGTATGATATATTTACCATAAGTAATGAATTTATCAAATACACCTTTTTATGAATGATAATTTATATGTTCTCCAGAAAAGTCAGGTTGTTTATTATTTTTTTCCATTGAATTCTACTTATATCTTTATTTACAAATTTTATACCTAACACAGAACTTTTATTAATTGCAAAATTTATCTTTACTTCATCACCCAAACCTTTGCTTTTCTCTTTATTTATAGCCATCCTATCACCTCTAGGCATTCATTTGTGCAAATTATTACTTCTTTTATCCACATTTTTTCATTTATTATAATGCCATCTGCATATGTTAACAGAACTGGAATTCTTAACACTTCAGGTGCTATATACACTGCCACCTTCATTTTGTAATTTATTTCATGTACTATCTCATTAATAACTAATGCAACAAGTATACAACTCATTGACATCCCTGTCTTACACCACTCTTCATCTGTACCTCTTGACTTAACCAGCCATTTGCAATTATTTTTACTTTATTATTATTATATACTGACATACATAAGTCCTTTATCATTGATGTTATATTCTTTTATTATCCATAAGAGTTCATGTCCAGTTGTATCAAATTCCTTATTAAGGTCTCCTATCATGATTTTAACTTCTTATTTTCTATTCATAATATCATCCACATTTTCTCTATCAATGATAATCCTTGACAGCCCTTCTCCTTTCTAGTATATATATTATCTTCTATAATATAGTCCATTTTAGTTTCAAATCTCTTGTAGTATTTTCATAAAGATCTTATATATTTTTCAATGCTTTTGGTCTCCATTTTTTAAATTGTCTTCTATCTTCCTTCCTCCATATGAAGTTAAGTATTTCACTACATAATCATTTATACATAAAACCTTCGTTCTACCATTCAATCAAAATCTTTAAAAAATATTTGTTTTGCCAATTCCTTACATTTTTATACATTTCATACCCTATTCTATCTGGTCCTGCAGCTGAATCTACATTTACTCATCCTAATGCTTTATCTAGCTCAATGAAATAAATCTTTGTTTCCATCTCTTTATTCTCTTTTTCTGTTAACTTTTTTACTTTCCATGTTTTTTCACTACTTTTTTTCCTATAAACTATCTTGTACATATTGTACTACAGTATTCATAATATTTTCCCGAGCTCTTTCCTTCTCCTTTTACATTTTGTATTTCTCTCATTACACAATCATCTTCCTTTACTAATCTGCTTAAGTAACTCGATACTTCTTTTTTTCCTTGTAAAAAATATATTGGCTTACATAACAATTCTTGCATTTTTTTCTTGATTTCTTTCATATAATTATTTTTCTTTGTCTAAGTACTTTCTATCAGTATGTCCTAAATCTTCAAATGCATTGTTCTTTTATGTTTTTCTTTTTCTACTTTTCTCACATTATATTGCCACTACAAATATATATATAATTTTCCTTAAACTTCATTCACCATTAAGAATAATTTTGTAAAATGTTCTCATTGTAATATAATCTTTCCATAACTGTATTACTAATCTTTTTCCTTCTTTATTCCATGCTTTCTCACTTATTAATTTTATCCATTTTCCTAGTTTTGTATAATCAATGTTTTACTTTATCTCTAGCCATATTGCAAAATGATTAGAAAATCCTGTTTCAACTACCCGCCATTCTCCTATAGCTAAACCTTCTGATACTAGAAAATAATATATTTCAGTTCTATACATATCCCTTTGTAAATCCATAATTTTTTGTCCCAAAGTTTTAACTTACCACATCTTATAACTTCTAACATTTTTCTTATATCATTTATTTTTTATGCATGCCTCTTAAATCACAATTAAAGTCTTGTTTATTATGATATTCATCTTTATCACTACATAGTCTAAAATCTGATTGAATAAGCTTTCCCTTTCTTTACAATTAATATAAAATATAAACATATAATGTTATAATTCATATACTTGTTCTTTCCATTTTAAATCTACAGTGGTCAAACTTTTCATTTTTACTGAAGTTACATCTAATATATTTACTGTATTTCTACAGAATACAGCTATTTCAGAGCACCGGTCATTTCAAAATTGTAGATTATCTTTCCTCCCCATAGTTTCTCTGTTAGTAATCTTTCTTCATTTGTTAAGAATCTTGTGTTTTCTAATGCAATTACATCTATATTATACATTACACCACTCAAAAATCCATATTCTTCTTTCTATATTGTTAATATTATTCACATTTACAGAAAGTACTCTAAATGTTTAATTTTCCCTTATCTTTAGATTCATGGTTTCATAACTTCATAGATAATTGCTGGGCTAGCTTTCTTAATAGGTCATTTTTAGCCTATCTAATATTCCTCTCAAAAGGTAAGAATCAAACACTGTACTTTGTGAGTCAAACACCTTAGCCATTATACCAACGCCAATCATTAGCTGTATATTTTCTTTTAAATCCATTTCCTTCCTTTTTTCTTTTGTACTTATCACTTTAAATGTTCTTTCTCCATCTTTTACCCCTTTATCAATAGAATTCTTTTTTTATTCTTTCACTACCTCCCAATTTATGGCTTCTTCATCACGTATTTCAGAACCTACTTCTATGTAGTCTTTATTATTTTTTTCATCTAATTTTTATAATTTCTACTACTTCTAAAATGTCTTCACTTTGTTCATTTTCTTTTCTTTGTTTTTCTTTACTCTTACTTTCATTTTTTGCAATCCACCCATAAATGTCCAATTTTGTTATATTTATAACATTTCAATTCGCATTTTTGCATCATGTCCCATTTTCCCATAAATATAACATATTCTTTTATTGTTGCTACTTATCAATTTACTTCTTTTCCAAAAAAGCAAAACCAAAAAAAAACATGTTTTTGGTTGTCCCCAGTATTTTACACCACCCCTATTTCCCTCCACATTTATCATGCTTGGTATATGTATAATCTTTTCACTTTCTATTTCGAGCACAATATAACAATCCTGTCCATCATTCCATAAATTCCTTTTTATCATAAACTTCTGCAATGCCTAGCACATCTTTACATAAAGTTTTCAAATATCCTATAAAAGTCTCTCTTTCTACCTCTGTTTGAAATTGTGCATGAATTTTCTTTTTTGTTTTCCTAGTAAATGCTTTTATAACATAAAGATTCCATGGGTTACAGTCTTTCTTTTTCAAGAAAAATTTCTATTGAAAAAACAGTCTCATATATAATGTCACAAAATGACTCTTTATTAATAAGAATGAGTGCTCTTAGCTCATGTGCTTTTGAACCCAAAGGAGCTATTCAGTTATCCCACACTTCATACCTGTCCATTTCTTTGTCTTCTTTACTTGGAATCCTTACTACACATTTCCTTTTTCCATTTTCTTCTGCTACTCTCCTTGTACTTTCTTTTATTTTCTTTGCAGATGATTTTCTTTTCCATCTCTCTACTGTTCTACATGATTGTTTCTGCATCCTCCTTTTGTATTTTCTTTACAATGTCCCCCAGGAAACATCTTCTATATTTTATGGCTCACTCTGCACCATGGTTTCTTTAAGTAAATCCTCCCACCATCCTCCTGACTGGAGGGTTGTAGTTATACAGCCATCATTTGCTCACTCATCTTCCTGCACACATTCTCGAGTCTCAATATTTTCTTTCTCCTTCATTTCTCTCAGCACTCCATTATCTCCTTCTCTCTCTCTCCACCTGCTTCTCTGTTTCTCCAGGTCACCTCTGTGCCTGAAATGGAAACAGGAAGTGCTCCTGCAAAACTAGTCCCATTCACAACAATGATAAGTACAGAAAGTTCCCTGATACCCAGCCAAATTTCCCCTACTATAAATACCTCCTTGGGTGTCCCCTGAAAAGAGGCCATTAGCCTACTGGGATTCCTCCAGTCAACAAAGGGTAAATAAATGTCAGGGCAACTTGATTTCAGGCAGCCTAATGCAATTAGTTTGGCTTTGTCATGCTTAGTTTTTATGAAGACCATTAAGCTTTTCACTCTCTACTGTAGAAGCCATCTCTAGAATTAAAATTTCACATCAGTCATCATGGGGTACTGATGTAAAAACATTTATTCACAGTTGCTGTGCTATTATTAAATAATAGCTCACCAAATGTATTACCCAAACTACTAACATTACAAAAGTAACACTTCAAAAAAAGTATTATGTCTTCTAAAAGGAGTATTTGCCTATCTTATCCCTAAAAAAATCTTTAGATGATCTATTATACTTGATATATAAGTAGCTCCATATCTGTTCAAATGAGGTTTATCCCTGAAAAAATTCCATAATTTCTAACACTGTCTTCCCTGTATTTTAGTACCTCTAAATTTTAAATTGTGGAAAGTTTCTAAAACAAACAAACATGCTTTAGTAAAAATATAATCAGAGAAGGGCAGTCATGAAATTATTTCTCATAGTACAAATTTTACATGGGTAATTTCGAATTGTTTAACAATATCTGGTACTAAATGGTTCATATAGTTCAAAGGAATATATATCAAATCATGAACACCAACATGAATTATACATGAACCATACTTGGATTAACATGAAAGCTTTTGTATATGTTTTTAACATCTTGTAAGCTCAATTCTGGTAAAGCTGATACAGTAATCACATTTTTGTTACTTTACACAAATGTATGGCAGCAGGTTTAAACACTGAATGACTCAAGATCAAATATTCATCTTTAACATCTCTAGAAATAGAAGACTCATAGTAAAACAAATTCCCATGGTCATAAAATTTTATCATCAGCATAAAACTCATTATTATTAATTTCTTTCCTATTTTTTTCTGGAGGTAATATTTTTTAATCTCTAGTTTATCTAATTCTACCATATTGAAATTCATTATCACAGAACTGATTGTTGTCTAAATTTTGTCTTTTATCCAATGCTTATTTTTTAGAAACAGTCTTTTTCATGATTAATAATAATCACTTCTGCGTAAAGACAGGACTGTGTAGCAGTAACAGATCCACTATTAACAATCTATTGGCCATCTGTATTTCTTATTGCATTATCAAAAATAATTTTAGAAATGTTAGAATCATTCAGTTCAAGAGATACAGAGATGTATGCAATGCTAAAACACTATCTTTACTCTTATGCAGTACAAAATCACTAATATTATGTACATCTTTTTCAATTATTTTAATGGCTTGACTATCATTCTCTAACAAGGATGACCTTACAAGTCATTACATTTCCTAGTGTGTTTATTATTCTTTTTATTTAAACGTCCTTTTTTCTTTGCTTGCCCTTCACAACCATATGGAGTATATTCTTTGTTATAATCTTTTTCCTTTTGTTTTGTTTAGCTGATATACTTGGTGAATATATAGGTTCTATATTAATTCACTGAATGAAAATATTGTCAAATGGTATTTCATCAGAAATGTCATTCGTCAAAATCCCACATGTGGGGGGGGGGGCTGCACACCATACACCCCACACTAATTATATATACCAACTCCAAGATTACACTACACTGGGGAAAAGGCCATATTCCTTGATCTCTGCCATAATGTGATCTCAGTCAGAACGGTTTGACGAATGGCTTTTCCGATCAAATGCTGTTCAACCATATTTTTGTTTGATGAAATAATAAAGACCCAAATAAATAATCTTACTTATGGGCTTATTCTTAACACTGTCACTAATGTCAGATATTCAGTCAATATTAAATTCCATAAAAATGGCAAGCACTTATATTGTCATTCTGATTTGTCAATTATATTGATCAAATCCTAATGATTTTGAGAATTTAAACAATATGTACCTTTCATTTTTTTTTTGTATATACTTTGCATAGTGGGCACTCAGTAATGTTGCCCATTTTTATAAAATCTTCCAGCATGTAAAATTTTAAAGAATCCATGCTAATGTAGTTTCTTGTTTTAATATCAACAGAATAGTTTGTCTACTGTGATAAAAATGAAAATGTTTCTAAAATAAGTATGTTGTTGTTGTCTTTCAGCTTTTCCCAGTTAGGGGTCGCCACAGCGGAACTCCGGTCCGCTTATGATTGGCAGTAAATTTTCACGAACGCTGAGGTGCCAGCTCAACGTCCAACCTTCAATGAAGGCACGCCCATTTACACATGTCTTTCGAACGCCCATCCAACCGCGGGGAGGACATGCAGACTCCACACAGAAGGCACTCCTCGCACTCCTGCCGAGAATCGAACAGGAGAACCTCTTGCTGTGAGGCAACAATGCTGCCGCTGCACCACCGTGGATTAATATGAATAAAATGGGTGTTTTTCTTTCCCTTTGGCTATCAGCTCTGAAGAAGTCCATGAAAGCGCTTAACTCATTCACCTATACTATATCAAAGACTTACATTCAGTATCTGTTTCCGTTGTGTTGCTATGTTTCTAAAATAAGTACACCAGTAAAAATATGTGAATGTAATCAACCATTAAACCATCAAGTGAGAATCAGTTTCAAAATCCAGTCCATTAACAAGTAATATAATGAACAACCAATTAAGAACTATAACAATATTTTAAACTAATTACAAATGTAACTTACACATATAATTTTCTCTTAATTGCTGAATAGGTAAACCATATATCTTCTCTAATAATCCGGGTAATTATGCAAAGACACGCAAAAGGTCATCTCATTTCTACTTGACCATGGACTTCTTTTAAGCCCTAAAGATGGCCGATATATGCTGAGTAAACAGTAACTCCCACTGGACCATCAGGAAATGAAAATAAAAATAGATACTGGTGTTCTCCATTTCTTTACAAAGATGGGAGAGAGCACTAAACAAAAATAAAACTCTGGTCACCTTTGTAATAAGAAAAGTAGCAGATGACACACTGAATACTGTCTGCTTGAGTACAGACTTCTTTTAAGACCTAAAGATGACTGCAATAGGCTGAGTATGCAGTCATTCTCACTGGACTGCCAGGAAATGAAAATAAAAATAGATACATTTGTTTCTTCATGAAGAAAGTAGGAAGAAGTATTGTAATTGATGAATAGGCTCATCTTGATTACTTTAAATAAAGATCTCAAAAAGTAGCCTTCGTTGTTGTCGAGTTTTCTTTTTTACCTAGAGCTTAAAAAGCTTACGATCTTTATTGAAAATTGAATATCTGGTCATTGTTTTTCCTCTGAATTTCTGCCACTGGGCATATCCAGCTTCCACATCTGCTTGTGTTGTGGATGATTACCTTAGTATTCCATCAAGTTTGAATTGCTTAGCCTAGGTTTTCCACATTTCAGGTGACTATTTAAGGTTAATTAAGGTTAATTGTTTAAAGTAAGAAATTAAAAAATAAACTACTTACAGAATCCTCAAATTGCATTTACAGCCAAAGATATAGTGGCTATACAAAATTAAAGCACATAAATGGTTAATGTATCACAAAGACAATAACTGTATTATGTGGTAATATTGCTGTATTTACACTTAACACAAAAATAACTCAATCAATACTACTAGAAAAAATCAGTACATAACAGCTGTTTGGCATATCGTTATAACAATACTCCTGTAGGATGTCAAAGCACAAGATATACCAAGTCATATTTTATTTATTTTATTTATTTATTTTACATTTGTTGACCGGGCTAGTCTAACTGGATACATGTCCATTTTCAGTAGAGGCCCGGGGAGAAAAGCTCCAGACACAACATTATACACAATACAATAACGATATATATTGGAATTACATTAGCAATTTTTAGAGTATAGAGAGAAAAGAAAAAAAAAATAGATCAAGCAAAGAAAAAGAAATTTTTTTTTTTTTTTTTTTTTTTTTTTTGGGATGAGACTACTCATTCGTAATATTTGGGGTAGTTAGTTAGAAGGAAATAATATGCTTGTAAATATTAAAATTATATGCAAACCTTTGTAATCAGGAGAGAAGTGGGACGGTTGAAGAGGAAAGTATGTGGAAGAGAGGAGAAGTCAGAGAGCAAAGAAAGGAGATCAGTAGTCTACATTAGTGGGGTAAAGGGTGAATACTATGAATTATTAGGTAAATACAATTTGCATTTCATGTCCCATGCTAATCAATCTAGGTTAACCAAGAAGTAACAAAAAATGTGTATGTTTCATAGACTTGAAAATGTACTGCTTTGATTTGAATTAGCATTAAGAAATATTTTCTTATCCATGTATTTTGATCAGTGTGTGTGTGTGTGTGTGTGTGTGTGCGTGTGTGTGTGTGTGTGTGTGTATGAAAAACTATTTTATTATCTGAGACATCCACAACATATCCTCAGTTAATATGAGGCTGCAGTAAAGTATATAATACGTTTGTTCACTGTTTTCAAAACAGCTTTCTTTGATGTATATGCTCATAATACAAACCAAAGCAGAAAATGAATGACAAATCCCTGTTTAGTTTACAAAAACATTTTTTTTTATAATGTAATTTTTGCAGAGTTAAAAGTATTTAAAAAGTACAATGAAATAAGCATTTATATTCATTTGGTAACAGGCTGTGTGCACTTGGCATTGAATCTCTTTTACAGGTATAATTAGGAAGCAGTATCTCATTAAATTATTTGTTCAAAGTCATATAATAGAGGTCAAGCAACTCAAACCCAGAAGTGTATGTTATTTTTCAGTGGCCTGTAGCCATCCCATTTTTGATGCATTATCAAAAGTGAATTAGTTGTTTGTATTTTCTGGTAGTGAGGATCCAAATTACTATTACATTAACTCCTCATTATTTTGGGATATAGAAATGATGCAACATTCCCCCATAACCAATAAATCCAGTTTTATAATAGTTTGCAGTGTTGCCTTATTACAAACATGAACAAATAACTACTATAATGGGTTGGTCAGACAAGCAACACTTTAAGACAAGGCTTTAGATAAATGATATACAGATAGAATATTTTGGATCCATCACTAAGCACAAAAAAATCTTAAAATATATTCAGATAGCATTCATTCTCATTATCCTGACAGGTAACCTTACTCAAGTACATATTCATCATTTTATGTGAGCCAGCACTAGATAGTTTTCCCTTGACACTGGAGCTGTGTGATTATTTATGCATTGTTCATGTTTTAGCCACTAAAATTTCATCATTTATGACAGTTGCTATAACAGAGTGTGATATGACATAAACCTTTAACCAACTATACATTATGATAAAGGAGAAAATAATTTGCAGGAATTCTCTGGCAACATACAGCCGAACCAGACACAAAACTGAGAAATGTATATTTTACCAATTTTAGAAAAATTAATTATGAATGTTGCCTTTTACAGTCTCATGCTGTACATTTTCTGGTAGAGTAAATAAGCAGGCAGGTATGCCCTGGTGTTTAAGGGCTGAATGTATAACATATTCTTGGATGCATAGATTATGGATGATTGGAACAGAATTCCTGAAAAATGTAGCAGAGTCAATTCAGCAATTATGCAACCAGTAGACATAAGGCAAATCTGTGGAGTGGAAGAAAGAAAACCTTTCATAAGTAGTTACTAGGTATTTGGTCCAGGGCACCTCTGAGGAGATTATCCCATTTTCTTAATTGCCTGAGACCACTGTTTGGTTATGTGACATGCTCAGACTCATGCAGTAGGCAAAAGGAGACTGGGAGACTCAAACCTTGGAACACAAAAACATCTCGTTAACATCTCATAATCTTAATCCTATATATGTATTATGCCTTTAATAAAAAGAAAGCAAACAGAATAATGTTCTTCCTTGTGGTTTTCCTTTATTTATCCCATAATCAGCCCCTGTAATTCAGCCATGTCACAAATTCATTCTCATCCTGCTTCTATGTGCAGCATCCAGATGTCTTTTGTAAAATACTCTTCAGAACATATTCACATTCATTTCAGACATGAATCCATGTTAAAACATGGTGTAGCAGTGCAATTTATTTCATAATCATTACCTGATTTGGTAAACTATATCATAAGTTTGTGAGATTGTATAACTTATATGTCTCTACAGAATCTGTAAACATTGCTTAATGTGTATTATGTTATGTTTGCTTTTATAACTACTTTTGGAGCTTTTCTCCCCGGGCTTTCACTGAAAATGGACATGTGTCTGGTCAGAATAACCTGATCAACAAATGTAAAATAAAATAAATATAAAAATTTATTGTTTCAACAAATTTCATCTGGGGTACTAATCTAGAAAAGCAGTGATGCAGCGGTTAGTGTTGCCACATCAAAGCAAGAGGTTCTCTGGTTCGACCGTCTGCTGGGGTGCCTTCTGTTTAGAGTCTACATGTCATCCCTGTGGTCACATGGGTTTCCTCTTGGTGCTCTGGTTTTCTCCCACATCCCAAAGGCATGCTATAGGCAGATTGGACACTCTATATTGGCCCTAGGCGTGAGTGCATGCATGTGTGTGTGCCTTCTGTGGAAGGTTGGGTGCCAGGCTGGCAGCTCAACACCGTAAAACTCCACTGTCAATCATGAGTGGACAGGTGATCTGCTGTGGTGACCCCTAACCAGGAAAAGCTGAAAGAAGAAGAAGAATATGACATTTTTTTTACATTTTTAATCTAAAGTTTTATGGTGTTTCTGAATGAATACAGAGTATGAGGATACACTTCTGTGCTAAAAGATAATTTTGTAGTAGCTGTGAAACAGTGCAGGACAGTTGAACAAAACTGGAATTAAGTGCTTTTCCTTAAGAAAAAATGTTTTAACTTTTGTGAAGTCCTTGTGGGGGCAAAGTTCCCTACATCCCTTATTTGCTGTGATCATCTCAATGACTGATGCACATTTGGGGAAAGAAAATTTTTTTCCCATGGCAGTAACCATACTTAATGGATGTGACTTTTGGCTAAGTGGGCAAAATCATGATTCAAGCATCCCCCCAGCAGCTGACCACCTATGATTGAAAAAAGGTGAAACTTCCTGTAATGACTATCTATAATCATTAGAAATAAGTCATAAGAAGACTGTATTTTCAACTAGGAACAATAATAAATGACAGTATGTATAAGTGTTTATCCTACATTTAACCAGTGAGTAACTGGCCAGATGTTATCCTCCCAGTCCCATTTCTTCATGATAATCTTACCCCGGCAATGTTTTCTATTAGATGACTTCACCATTCATGTGGGTACTGTGTTTAGTCTTGCAAGGTGTTTTGTTTTCTCCCAAAGTTATGCAACCATTTAAGTAAAAGTATGTATGGGGGCCATGGGCAAATTTGCCTCAGTGTAGAAAAAGATTATAAATACCTTACATTGTTAACAGATTCGTGGAGGTGATTCTGTATATTCTGGATTGTTAGTGTTTCTTCAGGAGATATGGAATCGCCTTTTTGTAGTGCACCCTACTGATGCTGGCTACTTTATTTTGTAGCCAGGCATTTCTCATTTTTGGTTAAATATATTGGTTTTGCCTTGCTATGGATGACCATAAACAGGTTTAGTCACTTAAGATTTATACTTACATACAGTGTCTCACCATTTTGCCTCTGTTAATCACTCCAAGTCCTACATGATGATCATCCCTGGTCTGCCTCTCTGCCACAAGAAGGGACTTCTTCATCATCCAAAAAAATTGCCTTCTGGGCATCCTGATGATATTTCATTTATTTATTTATTTACATTTTGGTTACCAGAGTAGAGCACTGTTCATAGCATGACCAAGTGCAGGCTCAGCCTGGACATGGGGCAAAGCATTTTTTTTATAGTGAGTTAGGTTCATCTAGCTAGTCTAAATGCTTCCTGGTCCATGGATAGATCAAGTAGTTAGAGGGCATCTCTCCTTTATCAGGGGCAATGCAAATAAATCATGATGCTGTACTAGTAGCTGCCATTAGGTGCAGTTAATAATAAAAGCCAGTAGTGTAGTAACAAAACCTAATGATTTAAGCAACTGTTTTGGTTGGCAACGCATAGTCAGTAGGGGAAGAAAAAAAATATGTGAATGGCTACAAGCATTCCAGCTATATAATAGCCCTTCCCTCCAGTACTTAGTTGTGCTGCATTATACTATTCTTCTAGGAGAGGGAGTTCTTATCCACTGATAGGCTGTAAGAGGCTCCCCTGACCATCAGTAGATTATTTAGTGGAAGGAAAAATGAGGATGCAAAGAAGGAATCATGTATTTTTTTAGGCCAAGAGGGGAGAGAAAGAAAACAAGATGGCAAAACATGCAGGATTCTTGCCATTGTTAAGGTTTCAAGCACTGGCATAAAGCGTTACCCAGAAAGCATAGGCATTGAAATAATTTTCATTAGGTTATCTTATTTATTTTTGCTGATCTGTATTTTAGGATATAGAGACTTCTGCTTATTATAGCAGTAATCCTATGCCCCTGCATCTCCAGTACTGTAAATTATGTAACTGCTTCCACTCTCGGTTTCCATCAGGCTTTCCTCATGCTAGCTGGTCAGTCCGTTCTTCTCAACAGTCCCTTTCTCGTTGAGGTCAAGATCACAACTGAGCCAGGATCTTCAGTACACAATGTAATTGGTCTTTTTAGTGCAGTTATTTCTTCATAATATGATTACAAATATTCAATATGTACTTAAGACATGAACATAGAATGCAATGTGAAATTTTAAAAATATAATAAATAGCTGTAGTTTTAAAAAAAAACTATATTTGTGTTTTAATAGCTAACACATCAAAAAACTCTGGCAAATCAACATGAAATAAGCAAATAACTTCATAAGGACACCCAAGTGTTTTTTACCTAAATGACTTCTGAATGCGCACTGACTTTTTGAAATCTTTAATGACACATTCAATGCAATAAAAACAAACACCATTATCTGGAGACATGGCATGCTTTGCCCTTATTGCAGATTTATCAATAGATCACAAAGAAATAACTTGTTTGCAAGCTAACAACTTTCAGCTTTAAACAAAGACTTCTGTCCAAAACATTATGCTGACTGCAGAATTTCCCAGACTAAAGGAAAAAAAAAACTAAAAAGATCATTCAGAAAAACAAACAAATAAATAAATAAATAAACTCAGAAGCAAAAATATTAAAAGACACTGGCTTTCCAGAGATTTCACTGTGTAAAACTTTACACTTCATTTGAAGGAGACCCATAGGAAATATAGGTTCATAGGAGATTAGCAGGCTAATGGCTCCAAAAGCCTTTTTAAGCCCAGCCAAGTATTCCCATATATAAATTACAGGATAAGTAACTCATGGGCATATAATTGTGTTTAGGTGGTAGAGAATTTACAAGCTGCCTCTGTCTCATAGGGAATATGTGTGGAAAAGGAGCATGGATGAGAAGCTTGTTGCAAAACAGGGGTAGTCCCTGAGACATATCCGTCCCTCCAACATGTTCTGTTCATGTTTCAAATGAGATTTAGGGCCTTGGATCAGGTATTTCTAATGTTGTTGAACTTGTTCATCTCCATTATGCCTCTCAGTACTGAATCAGATGATGCCTTATAAGGCACAGATCACCTCTCAGTAGTCTGTAGGAGACAAAATATAAAGATAAAGCTTTGAGGCAGTCTGCATATTCCATGTGGTGTACGCCTTGTATTCTTTTTGAAAGGAGCATTGGTGGGCCTACAACATACAAACTGAAGGGAACATTATAGTCTATGATTGGTCTAATGAGGGTTGGTACATCAGGATAACCTTTGCTAATGAGTTGTGCAATATTGAATGATTTCCTTACAGAAGTAAACATGTGGTGGTCTAACACCAGGTCATTCTCTATATGTGTCCTCAAGTCCATCTTAGGGATGCATTTTCTGTGTGATAATTCATAGGTGAGGCTGACTTTCCAGAAGATACTACTAAGCATTTTTTTGGCATTCAGTTTTAGACTATGGCTCTGGCACCAATTATTAGTATACTAAAATCCTTTTGGAGGATAATAGTTTTTTTGTGAGCTATATAATCTTGCCAAACTTGCAGTCATCTACAAACTTGATCAGCCAGAGGCTTTTAACATTATCTTTGACTTTTGACAATAAGGTGCCAAAATGTAGAGGTCCCAGCACTGAGCCCTGAGTGACTCCACTGCTGACTGACATTTTTTTGGAGGGAGAGTCTCCTATTCTCACTTTATGTATCATGTAGGTGAGCCAGATGGGTATCCAATAGATGATATAAGGATTAACTCCTAGTTTTGTGAGTTTCTTGACAATACCTGAATGAGGAATGCTGTTGAATACCTTGGCCAGGTCAGGATAGGCAGTATGCACTATTTTGCCCTCATCCATAGCTTTGGTGACTTTCTCAAAGAAGTCCACAAGGCTGAGGAGGCATCATCTGCCATTGACAAATCCAGACTGTATTGGATCAGTATCTCACGATTTCCTATGTCTCTATTTATAACATCTATGGTAATTAATTCCATGGCCTTATATATGAGATTAGTAATTACCTGGGTCAGTAAATGGCCTACTCTTATGCAGAGGAATAACTGTTGCATTCCTCCATTTACTCGATACAAAGCCAGTGTAGAGGCTAAGACTGAGCAAGGATCCTAAAAGACCAGGTAAATCATGTTTCATGAGATTCAGGAGCCAACCTGGGATATTATCAGGGTCCATAGATGCAGTTCTTTTGCTCTGAAGAACACATTAAAGACTTGTTCATTAGTGATAGTTGGGGGAGTTATGGTCAAAGGTATCTTTTGAGAGGTGTTGGAGGGAACAGCAGGGTGAAATTTGTGCTAACTTTGTCAGTATGTTTGCTATATTCTTCAGCTCTGAGTAGGTGATTCTATTTATAATTTATTCACACACTTTTGTGTGCTACCTTTGAGGTTGCATACATAGGTGAAAAAAGCTTTATGTTTCAAATGAGAGTTAGGTCTTTGGATCAACTATTTCTAATGTTGTTGAATTTGTTGATCTCCAGGTTATCTTCACATCAAATTTGACTTTGGTGGATTTGATAAGACTCCTGAGTTTCTCATTTAGATTGATGAGGGTTTTTTTGCCTTGCTGGGTATTGCACTTCCTAGTTTTGGCCATGGTTTTCTTTCCTTTTAATATAACTTGAGGTAGTTCTATGATTATTTTAAGGTAGGTAAGGCTCCCTCAATGCAGTTATTTACATGATGATACAGGTTTTCTGTGAACAATTCTACATAGGTAAAAGCAGTTTTTTTTTGGAGGGGCTTGACATTTTGCACTCTGTATTAGGTGGCTTGTTTGGAAGAATTTCTAAATGTACTAGGAATGGATGTGGTAACAAACTTTAGTTTGATTTCACAGGGAACAGCTTTATGATATGACCTGGCAAGTGAGGATGCAATACTTAGGTGAGTGCAATGTCTTTCCATGTTTGGGAGGATCAGATCAAGGATGTTGGCAGCTCTAGCAGCTGTATGGATTAGGTGGTCAGAGCATTTGTGTTGACAAAGTGTAAGAATCTCTGGGCTTGTGCACTGGATGGTGTGAATGTTTTCCAGTTTATAGTAGGGGTACTTGAAGTCACCCAGGACTGTTGTGTTAGGTTCAGTACAGAGTGACTCCAGTACATTTAAGTACAATGATATTGTAGGGGACTTTGCCTATGGTCAGTAGACATGGAGTACTTCTAGTGTGTCATAGTCCTTGACCAGTTTTGACTGTTTTTTGATGAATATTGAGACAGACTTTTTATCTCATTCTTGTCTTGTTACAGGAGTATGCAAATGACCCCTTAAGGATATACACTTGTTTCAACAACGTAGCTTCTGAATGCCTACTGACTTATAACTTTTTTAAAATGAAAGGTTGTTATCAGGCTGGGGAGTGGCCTGCCCCTCCCCCTGAGGAAGGGAAACTTGATTCAGAACTCTCCAGGGAGTCTGCAGAACTAATCTCTTATAAAAAGTCTACTGGACTTTCTAAAGGAGGGCTAGACTAGTTGGTACCAGGATAAATTTGATGGTACCCATCCAGTTATCCAGATTCTGTTTAAACGATCTTAGTGCAGTACACTGCTCAACTTGCAGGATAGCCTATAATACAGAAAAGGAGGATATGAATAATAACTATACCTCTATATTTTGTTCTGTTTATCTGTGAAGAAATGGGCCTGTGGTAAGCTATTAGATTTGTGGAAATATAGGAAACTAAGGACAGCAAGGTCTCTAATGTCACAGCAGGTAAGGCACAAACTGCCCCTTAAGAATTAATAAGATACTAAGTGAAGGGATAGAGTTTCTAGGCTCTCTTGGTAGCTCAGAATATTTAAGCCTAAAAGTCTTCTTAGTTAAGAACCCCTGGGGCTTCTCTATTTGTTTAATAGGACTAGTGAGGTACATCCTGAAGGAGGCATTGCATTCTATAATTGGTCTAATCAGTTGTGAGCATAAGGGATCAATGACATCTTTAGACCTGGATGATATACCCTTGGCTATTAGTTATGCTATGTAGAAGGATTTTCTCAGTATAGCTGCCACATGAAAATCAATGGAGATAGAACTGTCAACCCAGATACCCAGGTCTCTGATTACATTTTAGTTTAATAATGGTGTATTGTCTATAAAATATGCTGAAGGTAGGGACTGTTTAACACAATTAAGTTCTTTCTGAAGGGTTCAGGTGTCAAGAGGGTCTTGATAATAGTATCCATTTTGCAGTCATCTGCAAACTTAGTTAACCAGAGATTCTCAGTTTGGAGATCAGAAAAGTAAATATTAAAATGTTTGGGTCCTGGCATAGACCTCCTGAGAGACTGAACTGTTTACTTTTAGATGAGGCACCTGCCACAAGAACTTTGGATCTTTTGGCCGGTTTGTTATTCATCATATCACATAAGAATCTATATTTAAACCATTCACCTTACTTACAGTGCCCATGTAGGAGTCTGCTGTCAAACACTTTTATTAGGTCAAAATCAGCTGTGTGAAAAGCATGACCAATGTCAAAAGCCTGCGTGACCTTCTCAAAGAAGTTAACTTGATTTAATAGACAGGCTCTCCCTTTGATAACGCTAAGCTTCTGAGTGTCTACCTTATTGAAATATTTGATATCATAATTGATGAGATCAGTTATGGTACATTGTACAGTTTTGCAGATCAGACTTGTAATGCTGATGGGACTATAATTACCAGAGTCAGTGGTGTGGTCACCCTTGTAGAAAACATTACCACTGCAGTGCACCATAATTCTGGAACAAATTCTCTGGCTCGACTTAGTTTAAACAAGTTGAATAGAGGTTCAGTAAGGGCATTTATGATGCTGTTGCCACCTCCCAGCAAGAGGTTCTCCGGTTCGATTCTTGGCTGGAGTGCCTTCTGTGCGGAGTCTGCATGTCCTCCCTGTGGTCACGTGGGTTTCCTCCAGGTGCTCTGTTTTCCTCCCACATCACAAAGACATGCTGTAGGTGGATTGGACACTCTAAATCGGCCCTAGGTGTGAGTGTGTGCATGTGTGTGCCTTTTGTGGAAGGTTGGGTGCCGGGCTGGCAACTCGACACTGTAAAACTTCACTGCCAATCATGAGCAGATAGGTGATCCACTGTGGAGACCCCTAGCCAGGAAAAGCCGAAAGAAGAAGAAGAAGGGCATTTATGATGCTATTTATTAAACATTTAGTTATGTTGTGAGGCTGTAAGGAAGAAGTAGTTTTGGTTTTAAGGAAACTTTCAGAACATTTTCCTTAATGTTAATGAGGAGAGAAAGGGATTCTGGGATATCTGGAGTTTGGATACATGTTTTAATGGTGATTCTTTTTAAACTTGTATATTGGTGATGTCTATTTGGTTGAAGTAGGTGGTCTCAAGTTCTGAGCATAATTTGGTATTGTTCCTTGTTATCCTAACATAGCTATAAATGGACTTGTAGTTATCCCTAAATTCCAAAGCTAGCTTAAGTTCAAGGGGTGCTTTACTAGTCCTCATTTCTTTAGCAGTTAGCACAGAGAATTAAGGCTATGATCTGTTAATAAGCTAGTTCCTCTGGTAGAGAGTTTGAATCCCACAGCCTTCAGTTGCCTGCTGTATGACACCAGACAGTGCTTGGAGGCAACTGGGAATTTGGGCTAGGCTAATTAATGGTGCCCTGGACTGCAAGCCTAGTAACTATTTATGAATCTCATAGTATTTTCAGTTCAATGCTATTTGTTTTATGAAGAGTTTAGGATATGCTGTAGAATTTTTAGGTTTGGTTCCAAATTTCTAATTGTATTTTACTTAGGTTGGCACTGCCAATTGCACGCCTCTGTCTGAGTGGGCATAGAACTTCTTTGTGAAGCTGTCTGCTGTATCAGAGTCTGATCTGGTGATACAGCTGAATTTCAAACTTTCATCATATAATTATATGTTATTTGCCCATTTGAAGTCTTTAAATTCAGAGATGTTGGTTTCAGGCATTTTGGGGATTTTGTAGACAATTGTCACAAGTTTATGACCCAAGTTCAAAAGTTCATAAGTTATTATAGCATTTAGACTCAGAGGCCATCAAGAATGCTGCTTCAGCTAACAAAGGGTCATACACTGAAGATCCAATCATTTATCTAATTTAGTTTTGAAAGCCAAAAGTGATTCTGACTTTCTTATATTCAGAGGGGGTCTATTCCACATCCTGGGCAGTATCTGTGTGATGTATGTTGGTCTTAATGTAGAGTTATAAGACTTAGTTTTAAACATGCAGTTATTATGTTTGTGAGTTTCAATGTTACCATTGATGTTCAAATTGAAAATTGCTCATATGTATAATTCTTAAATTTTTTTTTGTAGATTTTTCTTGCACCCTTTCAAGTTTTTCAAATTGCCCTTTGTGGTAGATAAATAAAAACAATTATTACATTCAGGTGATGGCCTGAAGAATGTTTTATACAATTCAGACATGTACCTTTCCTCTTTTAGAGAGATGTTTTTCATTAATAAACATACCCCCGAATTCACAAATCCTCCGTGTAAGACTTAATAAGTCTTACTTAGAGGCTGCAGTTGAAAGGTATGACGTCAGCGTGCCATGAATATGCATGAGGGCACGCTGACTCAACCATAAGTCTTACATGGACCATGTAAGAAAGCAGGGGGCGTGTCCGACTGCCGAGCAGTCTAAATGTCCACGCCCATGTAAGTGTCAAAAATAAAAGCAAATAAACAAGAGCGAGTCCGTTCAAATGTCCCTGCACCCAACACCTCACTGTCTGATATTGTAAACCCCCATTACAGTTCTAAAATGCATAACATAAAACATTTTTTTAAATTCCCAAAATAGCTGCCTGTATTTGCGCTTGTGTGCGGGTGTGCCCATTGCTTAGCTACAGTTAGCAATTCTGACATGGAAGAGCATAAGAAAGAATGTTTATGCAAATCACACCAAATAGCAATAGCGTAATGGTAGAGCGTTCATACAAAGAAGAGGCATTCATGGTTCGAGTCCCACCACTCCCTTTCGTATTTATTTTTTAAATCAGTATATGGAATAATACCTAACATATATGTTTAAACATAACTAAAAAGCAATGAAATGGCCAATGTATCAGTGAATAAAATAAATATTTTAAAGGATCCCAATATAAAATTGCCTGCAGTTAAGCAGCGCTTCACCCAGCGCAGTAGAGTTGCCCATAGTTCAATAGCGCTTTACCCAGCGCAATAGAGTTGCCCATAGTTTAACAGCGCTTTACCTAGCGCAATAGAGTTACCCATAGTTTAACAGCGCTTTACCCAGCGCAATAGAGTTGCCCATAGTTTAACAGCGCTTTACCCAGTGCAATGTGTTTGCGCGGATGTGCATGCCGCGCCAACCAGGGCACCGTAGGGCACCAAGGAGCAATGTAGAGCAAAGTTGCTTAAATGCAGCCACACCCCCTAGCCTGTCCAGACAATATGAAAATAAAATGAATGACAAGGTTCGAACCCAGGACTCTGTGCATCAGAAGCAAAGTACAGAACCACTAAGCCATGACAACATAGGGGAAGCAGCCACTGTTAACATTCATATACTTACGAATGGTAGTTTAACTATTATTAAGCAGGTCTGCAGTCAGCCGAGAATTTTACAAAATGGCCAATCACAAAAAAGTGCGGGAAATGCGGCATATTTAAGCCCCACAGGTGGGAATACATGCCATAACTGATATTAGCTCACATCTGCAGTTAGAATGCCTGGTGTCAAAGAGGGAACACGCTTCCGAGCTCAATGTTGGGGCATTGAGGAGTCGAAATACATGGTTTGGCTCCTTGTCCACCTTCATGAGTCAAGACTTCTGCAGGGTCAGTTCCAAGGGACGGAATACAATACAGAGGCTTGGAACTGGTTAGATCGTGACCTCACCAATGCCACAGGCGTTCCTCGGACTGGTGAGCAGGTTCGTCACCACCATGCAGACCTGAAGAGATGAAAGCAGGACCACCTGAACCAATGGATACAGGAGGCCCATGGGATGTGGGATGCCCCACAACTGAGTAAGTAGCCGTGGAATGCAGTATGTAAGAATTGATAATGGAGTATGTATAATGGATAGGTATGTCTCAATATCCCTTCATTTACTTTACAGCTGCAGGTGACCATGCTGTGAATCAGTAAGTCTATGCTGATAGGCTGCTAAGACTGCACCACCAGGCAGGTTACTGATTATTCTGCATGTGTTGTTGTATAAAATATGGGAGAGAGCATGAAAGAAAGTGTTGTAGTCCAATAATACAGCCATAAAATTGCCTGAATAAGTCCTCTGCATGTACTGTCAGATAAAACCATCAGAGAGGCAGAAAAAGAGTGTAGTAACCCATTAAGAAAGGTAACATATGTCTGGAATAATATCTCTGCAGGCACTGTCATATAAAATAAGTGAGTGAGCCTGAAAAAAAGAGTGTTCTAACCCATTAATAAAGGTATAATATGTCTTGAACATGTCTGCCATATACACCGTTAAAACCAATAAAGGAGTGAGCCTGTGGAATAGTGTGTAATGTCATTAATAAAGGTCTAAAACCAGGAGTGTGTCTGTGTCACAGAGTTTGAAATGTTGTTGTACCCTTGCATTATACAAACAGTACTGTTTGAAAAGGTGCTGGCAACCCAGAGTTGTGCAGTCCCATATAAAGTGGGTGATGGAAGTGCTAGTAGCTCTGAAACATATATACAGTCCACAACAGTCAGTTACTGGCTGGCATGAATAAGTAAATCTGGCACACGTGTAGCATGTTATTTTTCCCCGAAATGTGAGTGTGTGTCAAGAAATGCAGGGTTCTGTACAAATCGAAGTGAAAATGTCATGTGAAAACATCCCAGATATGTAGATAAAGAAATATAAATGCAATCAAGAAATATGTAGCAGTAACATCTGCATCCTGGACAGTTAGTATGTCAGATATAGGTCAGGCATATATTGAACTAGCCAAACCCATTACACAACATAATGTATGGTGGCATGTGTAATAATACACGTAGGGGATATACAATTGCAGTCACTAGGAATGTAGTGTAGACGAAAAGGTAATTATAAGATGTTAACCGAGGTTTTTTCTACACCCTACTGTATGTGCATAAACCATGCAATTCCACACCTCAATGGGTATGTGTAATCTTACATATTTGTTGGGACATATGTCCTATTATTCTATAAATATTTGCATTCATGTTGATGCATGTGCCCTGTTTAAACACCACAATCATGGTGGCCTGTTGCTACCAAACATCCCTGCATGCTGTTGGAATATCCACTGTGGTTCAATATATGCATGTGTTATGCTTGATGTTCAACTGTTGTAACCTTGGTGTGTTGGGTTAATGGGAATATTATTGCATGCTGTTACAACTAATCTGGAATGCTGTTTTGCTTATGTTGTAATTAAACACACCTAATCACAGAACATATGGGAAGGCCGGTCCCAGCAGACCCACCTGTCCCTCCTCAGCTGGTGAGTGCACCTGGCACCAGCAGGTCCGGTGCCCAGCCCGGGCTCCCCTCTTCCGTTGGTCCTGTGCCACCTTCGGGTGGAAGCACTGCAGGGGATGGGGCTCGTCTCCCCGTGCAAGCGTGGGCGGAGAAGGGCCACCTGTCACCCTTGGAAGGGTCCAGGTTGTGGTGCGTAGGGAGATCCAGTGTTCAGTCACTGATCCCCTACGCCAGCTCGAGGCGAGAGTGGTGCATCTCACGAGTGAGCCTGCCTGTCCTACGCAGCCCCCAGCACAGCCACCCTCGGGGCTGTGAAGGTTCAGTGGTGACTGCTCATGGGTGGGGATCTCAGTTCCACTGTTACCATCTGTGGGCTCATGGGCTTGCAATTTCCAAACATCTGACCCCGTCAATTGTGTTTATCCACCCCATGTGTCATACACCGCCCCTGTATGCGTCTTGTCTGTCTTGTCTGTTTATCTTCCCAACCTACCTCCCCGGACATACCTACTTCCTCTACCTCACTTCCCACTCTCACCTGAAAAAAAAAAAGAAAAAAAAAAGGGCAATCTGTACCCACAAAAAAATTATGCCCCATACATAGCTGCACATTTTGCACACATGTCCATTGGACATGTAAGCTGATAATTAGAACTGGCAGTACAACATACTTTGTTGTCCTCACCCCTCTCCCAGGGGTGGAAGGTTTCAAATTTCACTCCAAATTCATTGCATATGCACAGCTGTTGCTGTTAAAGAAATGGGCAGCTATGGACCTTCCCTACACCCGTCCTGCACATCCCGAGCTTGTTTACCTACTGTCTGTCCCTCTTTGTGCCCCCTTTTTCACCACTTTCCTATCTCCCCATTTTCTTTTCTTTAAAAGAAATTAGCGCGGGGGTTAGCGGTAGTAAGCACTTTTAAGCAGTAGTAAGTGGGATTAAGCAAGTATGCACATGTGTACGCTTAGCTAAGCGTCACTAAGCATGACGCAAACCTGTGCAAACCTGCTTACAACTGCTTAAAAGTGCCTTAGTCACTCTATGGCAGGACCCTTGTTTTGCCGAGCAGCAAAAGAAAAAACCTCTGCCAGTCTCAAACCCCAGACCATTGACACAATAGACTGCATGAATTACCACTAAGCCACCGCAGATATACAAATAACTTGGTTCTGAAATAAATATGTCATGCATTACAATGAGGGAATATAAATGGAAATTAGGAATGGTGTAACACAAATCCTTTTCTGAGGGTCTTTACCAGCAGTGGTTGTGGAATTGCATGACATGACTGTGAAAGGAGAACCAGCCATCCTAGTAGGGAATAATGTTACAGTAGCACCTTACAAACACCACACAGTATCAGACCAGGATAAATACTGGCCACAGGAATACAGTGCAATAACCACATTTGTATGGCAGTTAATTGTGTAAGTGTGAAAAAAGTACATACTCCCATGTATCCTGTGTTAGCATTTGGATGGGTGCGTACATGTCTACACTGAGATGTGTGTACTATAAGCAGCAACATTCAGGTTTGAGTACAACATGCATTTAACTGGCTACAACCCTAGCATCAGATAAGAGACATATACCAACCTTCAGACTGACACAACGGTGTCCAGAGCAAACAAGCATGGGCCCCACCTTGGAAATCTGAAAGGGCTACACCTACCTAACCTAGCATTTTATAGCAGTGGGCTGCAATCACAGTGAGTAATTCAATCACCAAATAGCAGGCTGCATGCAATTACTGAATGGTGGGCAGCAACTGGTGCAGAGGCTGTCACATGCACAAGTGCAGATATCTAGAAAAGCAGGCTGTACGTGCAGTCCACACATGCAATTATATCATTGCAGGTGCTGTGAGATAGAGAGTGAGAGAGAGAGAGACACGGACACAGACACAGACTGAGACAGAGACAGAACAGAGTGAGAAACTGAGACAGAAAGTTAAATAGAGGGCGAAAACCCAAAACAAACCACCAATAAAAAAAAAAACTACAAAACCGTAACACACGGAGCAGGGAAATACAAAGGTAAGGTGTGTAACTCACATGTATGTGTTGGCATGTTGTAGATGTTCCTGAAGAGTACTCTACACACTGCAAATCATCCATGTGTGGCAGCAGTATGTATCTATCTGTATCTGCACATGTGCATAGGGCAAGGGATTTACTGTAACTGTTAGTGAAGGGTGGACAGATATTTGTCAGTGAAGGTTGATATGTGCATATATCCATGTAGGTCGTAGTGTGTGGCTTAGAAAACAGCATGCAGTGCGCAGGAGCAGCCTTAGGTCAAGTGGTGCCCTAGGCAAAAGGGCTCCACGGCGCCCCCTACCACACTTCCTGGTGCCCTCATCCTTGTCTTACTACACCACATAAATAGTGGAAAAGCACCCCTGCTAGAGCGGTGCCCTAGGTGGCCGCCCAATTGGCCTATGCCTAAGGCCAGCTATGGTAGTATTGATATATGTCATGTGGTGGTTAAATGCTGTGGGACAGATTTGTCAGATCTGCTGTGTTACAGTCAGTGAGGCTTGCTAATGCTACAAGGGCTGAGGTCACCCACATGCATTCTGCACAACACTGTGCAATTTAATCACATACCTGTACATCCCACAACTGTCGCATAAGTGATATCCCCACCATGAAAGGTGGACTGTACATGTGCCTATATGTACATCCATGTGTACAGCAATGGATGTGTACATGTATGTGTATAGATATGCATATATATAGAGAGAGACAGAGAGACATGGGGTCATATGTACCGCAACAGGTGTGTGGTGACCAAGGCATGGACTGTAGACAAGTGTTGATACTGCAGTGCCATTCCACCTTCCCAAAACAGTGTACCCATTAACTACCACATAGGTAGAGATCTACCTAACAGTGAAGGTGTGATAAGGGAACATGGGACACAGGTGGACAGTAGCCTCCGCTTTGATGAAGACAGTGCCACACTACACCTGCAATCTGTCTGTGTGGTATGTGTCATGACAACAGGTGTGTCATCTATGGAAGTATAGGGTAGAGTTCCCCTCTACTCATCACAATGCCCTGTGTGGTATGTACTTCACATGACAACTACACCAGGTGATCAGGCCACAGACAGACCTCCCAGAGGGTAATACTGGCTGCAAACAGATGCCCTATGCAGACTGACTCACAAAACCACAACTACACTGTATTGCATACTGGCCACACAGAGGTCACCTCTGCCGGACATACAGAGGTATGTCACACCCATAGCTGGGTGACAACCACCATGGCAACATATCACAATCCCTCAGGGATACACGCTCCAGGGTCCTAAACCTTGTCAGCTCACTAAACAGCACATGCTGGAGGGATAGGTTCCCATCTCAGAGATATGCCATACACCAGAATAGACCACATAGCAATAGCAAACAAGGCTCCTCCTTAGCAGTTGTTATAAATACCCCTGATGATTGTGTGGGAGATTGGTAATACACCCCAGGAAACACCTCTGTGGTTCAGGTTGGCAGGGGCAAGTGAAATCAAAGTACATGTGTGTCAAAGGCCAGGGTAGCATATGGCTAGGCTGCCATAGGCACTAGGGCCAATAGCATGTTACCTACCTATGACACTATGCACTCACACATGTACTTAATGCAATAGCTGCTATGTGAGGTTGAATAAGTGTAACGCTGAATGTGTGCAAGGTCTGTAAAGGTGTGATAGCTTAGTGTGATGTTGTATCTGACATGGTAGTGCCTATCCTAGCTGTGAGGACAGCAACTGATGTGTAATGTACTGTTAGGCAGACATAGTAGTATGGCATATGATGTGAAGTAGTTCTCCATTGACGAATGTGGTGTCTCATTGTAGGCTAAAGCAATACATGTATGCTTAGTGAGTGGTACTGCTGGTGAATTCATCACCAATATGAACTGTAGTACTACCTGAAGCTGTAGGCCTAAACAGCACAGTATGGTGTGTGCTCACATTGCTTGGAAACACTGTCATGTGTGTTTCCTGTAGTCTGCACAGAGGACAGAATGCAGGCATAAGGGTGTGTAAGTAGTGGCACACAGTACCGTATGGTACACAGGTAATGTTCATCTGTGTTGGCATACAGTGGTGCATTGTATGTTTGCCTGATGTGTGTGTGATTATGCCTGTACAATGGCTGCAATCATATGTGTGTTACAGGGTAAACGTGTGTATCCAGCAACATATATAGTCTGTTACAGCAGTATGCCACCTATAGTAACAACTGGACACATCTGTTAGGCAGGGCTATGGCATCAATGACTAGGGTGGTTGATTGGTACTACTGTACCTGTACTTTACATCTATTGCAATGGATGACATCTCTGTTCGTGCATTGGTGTGATATACACCCCTGTCTTGAGGTTGTGCAATGTGTCACAAACAGTGTGTCGGGTACTGTTGTATAGTGGTGTGATATATAGAGTCTGCCAGGCAGTGTTAGTTAGTTTTGGCCTGAGAACCAATAAGTGGTATTGAACGTGTGTAACCTCTGACAGACAATAGGATGGTATATATATCAGTAAAGTGATATCTGTGGGTAAAGGTGTAAAGTGTGCCACAGGACCCTCTCACACATATTGTTCATATCTTTTTCAGCCAGATGGCCCACCAATGCAACCCAGCGTACACAGCGGATGAGGAAGAGGTGATACTCAACAGCCTATTGCAGTGGTACACAATGGTCTTCTCCAGAAGCAGCCAGCACCAGCAGGAGCAGACTGCACTGTGGCAGGAACTTGTTCGTCGGGTAAATGACATAGGCATGCATAACCGGACATATGAGCAGGTACACCATCACTGCAGTGATTTAATTAGACAAGTCTGGCGGCATGCGTCTGATATCCAAAGACAGTAGCTTGCCACAGGTGGTGGGGTGGCCATTCACCCCCCCTCACCAGAGCGGAGGAGCTGCTCCTAAGCATGATGGCTCCTGGACAACAGCTACATCAACCTCTGACATGTGTTGTAATGAAGGCCGGAGACACCCAGCACATCCACCTGGAGCAAGCAGGTAACATGCCCTATCTGTAGACTACAGTTAACTGTATTGTTAGATTATGTGTACGTGAGATGTGTACTGTGTGTTTAGCAGTTCCGCTGCCTAGTGTTGTGCAATACGAATAGTTTGAATAATATCCCTACACCTGTGACTGTTGACTGTTGTTGTACTGCAGTTTGGCATACACACTGTAGCAATGAAACAGTTGTGGCCACTGACAAACCCTCTCATATTCTCGTAGGTCCCTCTGGTGTGATTGCAGGGCAGCCAATCCATGCTGGTGGGTGTGTTATACCTGCAATGTTGGTAATGAAATATGCATGTCATAGGTGAGGTTTAGGCCATGTACACGTAACACACCTACACATAATGCATGCCGTGCATGTTTGCTGTGAGACATTGCACAGCTCAGTAATGTCAGTAGCTGCCTCAATGACATACAATACACAGAGCATGACACACAGTTGTGGCAACCCCGTACTGCACATTGGATAGGCATAGTTGCAACACCTGTACACAACATAACACATTTATCACATGCAGTACACAAAGTCATGCTACATATGGCGTAACCACACACCCGGAGTTAGGTCACACTTCAGTATCCCACATGTCATCCACACACACATGATGTACCTCAGGGGTAGAGGCCTATAATGGGGCTGTGCAACACTCTTCAACACATAACACAGTCATGTTAGGCAATACTCCCTACTGGGCACCTCATACACCCATGTACAAAGTGGCTGTGTAATAGTGAACATATCCACGGCACTGCAGTTCAGGTACAGCATGCTAGGCGGTGGCCTGTCACACAGTAGTAGCCGTGAGTGACCACAAGATGCATGATGATGATGATGGCACATGGTACTACACCACATCCGGTTACAGTGACCACAGTACTACACATAGCAGTCTTTGCTGTGCACCTCATTGTTCTGTGTGTGCAAACATATGCACCTATGCACACCATGCATAGCATGTTGTGTGTGTGCTTACATATGCTAGTATACACATTTTGCGCAACAGTTGCCATCTGTACAAAGAGTCACATATATGTCCTGGAATGCTATTGGGTGTATAGGTCACATGACACAAATTGGGTATGCGTGGTGTTTAATGTTGCAGTCGTGTAGCATGCCATGTCATGGCTGGCACCGACATATCTGCAATATGTCCCACACTCACCACAACCACTGTACAATGTCCATGTCATGCAATGGGATTCCTTCACGTCTACATGCACCACTCATCCCATGTCTGTACATTGCATGTATTTGCTACACCTGTGCCCACTATTATGTGCTATGGACACAAACACTGTCATCAGACATAACAATCTATGTGTCACACAGATAACACATGCAGCCATGGTATGTATACCATTGAGTGATGGTGCACATGACAGTGCAGAGCAGATAATACTTGCACAGCAATGTTGTGTCCATGTACACATTGTGTTCCTTGGTGTAGCCAATCACTGAACAACTACACACATGCATCAAAGCCATGCATAATATCATTAGATAGGGCTGTCTACACGTGCACTGCATGGTGTTGAGCAACACATGGTCTGCATGCTGACACGTGTGTGGTGACTGTTTGCCTTGTGATAATGTCACCCATCATCACCCACTATTGTGTATGTGTTGGATTGCTGGTGTGTGTGTGTGTATGTGCTGTGGTGAGCAGTGTATGTCTATGCATGTGTGCATGTGTTCATGTGTGCATGTGTGCATGTGCGCATGCGCACATGTGTGCATGTGTGCATGTGTGCATGTGTGCTAACATCATGTACAGATTGTAAAGTGTGTTTCCTGTCTTCCTTCCACAGGTGCTGAGTTAGGGGTGGCTGAATGCAGCAGCGAACCTGATGTCACCGCCACTAATAGTGAAGATGATGAGACATGTATTGTGGCACAGGAAGGTCTGACAGGGTCTATCGTTGGTCCACCAATTGACAGTACACAGCGGTCAACCCCATCTATGCACACACTCATACTGCCAATACATCCCTTGTCACCAATGGCCATAGCTGAGGAACAGCATACAGTTGGCATTGACCAGAAGAGTGTGGTACCTATGGCACGTGCATCCCCTCACAGCAGCCATAGCCAGATTACCAGAATGATACCACATAGGTGGATGTCCAGGAGTTCTCGGGGGAGCACCACTGGTCATATTGCCCCTGGCAGACTTGCCCCCGGAGGTATTACAACCTCCAGTATGTTCTGGGCTTTAATGCAGGCACAGGCACATATGGAATGGTACACCCGACAGGGACTAAGGATGCAGAGGGCCCATTACACTGCTATGAATGACAGCATCCGTGACCTTGCCGGTGCCATCCAGAATTACACCAAGGTCATTGATAGCCATTGGAGGGAGACATTAGATGTCCTCCACAATGTGTTAGCCAAGAGCCAGGACTGTGCGGGATGGATGAAAAGTCGGCGCGGACACATGCCAGCAACAGCATCAGCTGGCAGTCGTCACGGACAGACCACGGATCACAGCCGCTCCCGTAGTGGCAGTACCAGTCCCAGCAATGCTGGGGCTGGCCTGTCCATTGACCGTCGTACTAGACCATGTGCACGTGGCACTGGCCAGTCCCAGCAGGGACATGGGTCCAGTCATCATACCTCTGCCTCTGATGATAGCACCCAGTCAGGGTTGGTACCCGATACTGCCCGTAGCACCTCTGCTAGGCACAGGTACTGTGTCCATGGCTGGAGACAGTGATCTGTATGACCTAGCAGGTACAGTCTGTGGCTGTCCCACAGCCACCTGTATATGGCAGCCACATGGTGGAGTTATGTGCATGCAGACACACACACATTTACCATACAACTAGGGCTCACACATACACACACACATTACATCAACATTGGCCCATGCAGTACTGTTGTCCCTCACACATACACACACACACACACACACACACACACACACACACACACACACACACACACACACACACACATGCCGATTGGATGCGTCAATGTTGCGCTCTGGCAAACCTACAACACACCCTGTGCCTATGATGACACCTGTGCCACCTCCTGTCATCTGTCACATTGATGCAGGAATAGGCTAACATGGTTCTGATGCACAGGATAACATTATAGCAGTGTAGCAATAGTAGCAAGTTGCCAACAGGAAAGTGTACTGATATCCTTACAGGTATATCTGAGCAGGCATTATGCATCACAGCTCTGATAGTCATTGTAGCATTGTTTACACCAGTGTTAGGTCTGAGTATGTATTGTCCACCCATGTGCCACTTGGCTGAAGTGTACAGTGTTGCCAGCATGTGTTAGTGAGTGGACAGTACGTGTGTGATGTGTGCATTACAAATTAGCGGGTGTACATCTGTGAACATGGTGTGTGCGCACTGTCTGCATGTACGTGCACAGTGGACACGTGGGATGTGCTGCATACCCTGTTCTACACATTGTTCACATCTCATGGTATCTTTAAATGGCCAGTATGCATTCTACTACAGATATGTACTAACATGGTACACATGTGTATGACATGGGTTGACACTATGCTGTGGGTGATACCGTTGATATCTGTCTATGATCTGCAGTCTGGTAGTATACACCACCTCAACAGCATGACTATAACCAATCATTAGATGATGTCCTGACAAATGACTCAAAGTTGTAGGGAACTCAGTAACAGTTGGATCCTTCCAGTACTATACTATAACAGTAACCAGTGGTATTGACTGCCACACATTCCTGGGACCACACCTGTGTGGCATATAGCCTTCTTAGGTACATGCAAACACACTAGGGATATGTCCATCCAGATCTGGAAATGCATGCATTGTCCTACACTGCATTCCCCAGATGGGATGCATATCCTACACAAGGGTATCATACAGACAGATACCTGTTGTCCAATACATGCTGTATAGCAGTACACCATCTATAGCATATTCATCCACATTTACTATACATACTATCCCAACAGTACCACATAGGTGGTAGCCCTGAACATGTATGTTGGGTACCAATGTGTACAGACAGACACGTGTTATGTAATCTGTCCCTTGGTATCCACATATCCATAGGTATTGTGGGGTCCCTCGGTGTTTCACATAACACATTAGGGGCCTGCATGCATATCCACAGGGCTGGTGCACACCTATAATGACTGTCCATTATTGCCAGTCGTTGTTATGTATGAACATGTCTGACATATACCCTGGCAATTACCCTCACTCACAGTACTCTATAGTACGTGTCATGGTTGTGTGTGGCAGGGATGTCCTTGGCCACGGATCACTACATTGGCCGGGCTTGACGCATACATACATATGTGACCTGTGATCTGAGAAGCAGCGGCACAATCTGTTGAAGGTTACAAATGTATTCATGGAGTATGCAGGCTTCACACCTATGTACTGATTGAGGTCACATGTACACAAATTTATTTGACATTCAGATACCCGATGTGTGCAATGCACATACTGTTTGAAACATATGTCATACTGTAGTAAAAGCAAAACCCACACTGCATTGACCACCTGTGGCACACACACACACACTCACTGTTTGCAGGACTTAAACCCCTACCTGACTATATTATGATACTAGAGAGATACGCATTAACATGGTGCGCTATATGCATTACTGGGTGGTTTCTGTTCTCCTTGCATATTTGTAGGATGCTGACATCATCCGACTTTCCAAAGAGGGATGTACCTCTTTTAATGTGTTTTCCCAGTCTCCAGAAAGGCTACTCCTCTCAAAGGAAATCACACACATGCACCCCCCCTATACACACACTTGGCGTTTGCAGGACTCAAACCCCTACCTGACTATGTTATGATACTAGAGAGATACGCATTAACACAGCACACTACTTGCTTTACTGGGTGGTTTCTGTTCTCCTGGTATATTTGTAGAATGATGAAATCATCAGACTGGATATGGTAATGTGTGTACACATTTTTATGCAATCCCAGGAATGATCGATGTAGGTCAGCAGGTATCAACAGCTTGTACAAGACCCCATGAGTCTCACCTTGTGTGATCTATCTGTGGACACATTGCCATCCCTTCATATGTCAACACATATCTATGCACAGATTGTTGGTTTTGTGGATACGACATGTATCTGTGATGTTGATGAAGAGCTGTTCAAAGTCTATGTGGGACATGTGTAGCTCTGTTCTGTGATGTATGTCCTGGGTGGCTGCCTTGAAGATGGTGTAGCATGCTTGGGAACCATGATCTGCACATGAACATACCACAGTTGGTAGGGTTGTGTGTTTGTCAGTTTCCAATAGCTCTGTTTATGACTTCTGCCATGATGTACTCCATGGCCTTGCAGATCAGACTTTATAGACTTACTGGGCTATACTTCCCATGGTGTGTTGTGCACCTACACATGTGGGGAGTGCCATATGTTGCTGTAACACATTCAACGGTTCCAGGTCCTGTAGAGTGGGTGAGGATCAACAGACTGTTCAGGTGCAGGGTCTGTTTAATCTGTAGTGCATGCATGACACATATTGGGAAACTATATAATCCAATTGCTGCCATGCTTTTGGCTTTGGGGGGAGATGTTCAGCCATTCTACACGTGATATCTCCTGGTATGATGTCAGGGACTATCGTCAGTGGGGGGTGGGTATGTATACAAGGGCCTGTCTGACAGGATGTCGGCAATGTCAGTAAGGTACAGTTGTCCCTGACTCAGCACATATATGCATGTGCATTACTATTTATTACATAGCTGAAGGACATGTCATGATTCTCAGTCTGGACTCCTTCTCAGCTACTCTTTACAAAACACAGACAAACCTGGGCACTAATCCCGGTTATACTCTTTTACACACTTAACACCCTACTGATCCTTTGTGATCAGGCTACAGAGTATGTCATCATAATACACTGGCATGTCCAGGGGTCGGTTTCATGTGTACTCTCCAGTCCAGCTAGTGAATATTGTGGTTATGACACAATGTCACATCTGCCTCATGTACACAGACAACCCTCTCCTCCTCACATCACACTCACATTTATGTGGGAGATGTAACAATATTGACATACAGGACGCTGAGCTCTCTCGACCCATGACTGGCATAGTCTATCAGGTGGTGAGGGTAACCACACACACCACATATCAGTCTCAAATACACAGATAGTGACAGCAAACAAACCACATTATCACACATACACATATTCGGAGGCTCTACATACACTCTGCCTAAGCAGCAGAGACCTCCAAAGCAGACACACATACCACTTCTAACTCACTACAATGCCCACATGTCACACAGTTCACAATGTCAGTGTGCCACACAGTCACTTCCCTTTGGGCTAAATAACACACCTGATACACTTGTTATAGGTGACACTTAATGTCAAACACACTATCATCCCACTCACCAGGCCAGACAGGGGAATAGTCACTTTGAGCTGTCTCTCAGGTGCCAGGATCCGCCATATAACACATGTACTCAGGTCACTCCAAAGCAAGTCCAGGACTGGCTCCATCATTGTCCATGCTGGAGCGTACAACCTCAGACGTTCCTCCCCGGACCACATGACATGACACATAGAGGAACTCTGTGATCATGTAGCCCAGCCCAGTATTACCCTGACCTTGTCTATCATCTTACACTCACCAAGTATGATGTCACAGTATACCAACAAACTGATCATGTTTAACAGTTGGCTAACATATTGGTGTTATTCAAAGGGGATACAGTGTCTGTCACCCTGGGGTGACATGCTCAACATGCCATGTAGCTTCCCTATGGACAGCTTGCACTTGTCACCCTTGGACTTTTGAATACTGGCTAGGGCACTTGCTGCCACTATACTGCCCTATTTAAGCAGGGCTCAAAGGACAGAACCACCTTCATACACATTACAGAATGCACGACACTGAGGGTAATGCTGCTCAACACCAGATGTCTTACCCTCAAATTGCGCCCACTCAGGAATCTCCTCAGTATGGACGATAGCAATATCTGTGCACTAACAGACACATGGTTGAGGCTCCCACATGCACAACAGCACTACCAGGTTGTATTTCGTACCATGCTTTCTGACCACATAACTCGGAATGGCCAACACAAATAGGGGGAGTATCCATATACATCACAGATGCACATACCTCCGGGTTGGTAGCACTGCACAATGCATCACGGACCATACATATGCACCTAACATTGTGCAAATCTGCCTTTTTGGTTTATTGCCTGCTACAGACCACACTCCCCAACACAGCAATCTCACTCAGCTTTCCTGGGAACATTGGACCATATGAAGGTCTCCCCAAACACCATTATATTGGGTGATGTCAAATACCCAAACATTGACTGTGGATAGTACTCAGGCCCCAACACCCTCGCCCAACAGTTGCTACTATTTCTAAACTCATATGCTATGGCACAACCGGTCACCACACCCACAAGAGGGGACAACATACTGGACATGATCATCACTGACATGGGAACTCTATGTTCCACACCTGCAATATACCCCTCATTGGTAAGGGCAGAACATACTTTATCTCACTGGACATCCATATCCCGTCCCCACACCCATCCTGGGTAATCTTGGTGAACTTCCCAAAAGCAAATGTCACACTCCTGCAAACCATGGTGGTATCCTTCCGGGACCCTGGGTCAGTTGCAAGTATGGCTCAGACTGCTGAATCCTTTACATACACATTCTATGGACACCTAGTGGATCGCATGGATCGTTACATCCAAAATAACAACTGGACTCACTCCTCCAATGGCAGTGGACCTGTCTGGTAGACCCCAGCCATTAATATGCTTTACAACAAATGGAGGAAGCTACTACATGATAGAGCACAATCCCAGACAGGGAAGGAATCTGTGATCTGTACTAGCGGACTGCTACAATCACTCGGGTATTTATGTCAGGCACGCTTCTAACAGACAATTGCAACAGACATGTCAGACACTCACAAGGCCTTCTTCAATTGATTCAGGTACCTGGCTGGACACTCACTGATATGCTGTGTGCTACTGCATACTGACTAAACATACCCTGACCCACTGACATTGCCATCATCCTGGCAAACAGGTTCAGTGCAGATGTGTCCCCCCCATCCCACCTAAGGTGGTAAAGTCCATACCAACAGAGTGTAACCTCCCAGACATCACAAGTAAACAGGTGAGTGCTGCCCTCCCCACAGTGGACAACACAGCATCACTGGGACCAGACGGTGTCCCGGCCTATGTCGTACACAGCCTTCATGACAGACATAACACTCACATTACATCACTGTTCGATATAAGAGTTACTGCAGGATATGTACCCATGGAATGGCGTACAGCGATAGTGGTCCCACTCCACTGAATACTGCCACAACAGACCACAGACAATATCAGCCTAAAAGGCTAACTAGCCTGTTCTGCAAAGCTATGGAGCGTATTGTAATAGGACCCATGCACATAGACATGGGAAACCTACAGACACTGGGTCCTACACATTACAGCATTGTTGTGGGCAGATCTTGCCTGTTGGACCTGTTCATAGTCTTTCAACAGTTACCAGGTCCATCAGTGTTGGGACAGTTGTCCACACAGCCTGCCTGGACCTTGCACAACCCTTCAACACAATACCCCACTCAGCCATTATGCATAGGCTCACCAGCATCAATATCGACACATATCTGACACGATGGATTGCTACCTGGAGCAGGGATAGCACCCACATGGTCAGTGTTGCAGGTGCCATGTCTGACTATACACCAGTTACACTTGGCATCCCACAAGGCTCAGTCCTGGGACCTCTCTTGTTCAGTATATATTTGTGTGATGTACAGGCTATCACAGGAGGGATATGGCTGCCCATGTTCACAGATGACTGCAAACTGGGTGCCATAATTAGCTCTCCTGCTGGCACATGCATACTCATACAGGGTCTCACAGAGATAGGTTGACTGGTGCCTGAGCCATGGCCCATGGCTACATGACATTAGTTGCATAGTCATCCCCTTTGAGGATGACAAGATGCCCACACATTACCACATAGGTTGTAATCCATTACATACAGTAGTAGTTGTTCGGGTTTGGGGACATGACCTGTTCATACTCTCGCCTTTGACAATTCTATTGCCATAGTGGTTAGACAGTACGTCTACATAGCCCACCATATCCCACATGGTTTCACATGTTGATCATGTGTGGTCATTGTGCCCCTATACTCTTCACGACCATGCTTGGTTACTATGCCACCTTTGGGATGTACTTAACCTGACACCTGCAGCAACTGTAAAGGCCACAAATCTTACTATTCGAGCAGATGTAGGGACTCACACAGATGCCCTGCACAGTTCCAATACAGTAACTCCAGCTCTACTCAGTCACTTACCACCTACACGGATGTGTTGTGTGCCTGTAGTTGAAGGCAATATCTGACCCAGACTTACTGGACATGCTCCACCTCAGGATATCTGACTCCCTTGCTGCTACACACTCCAGGGACATATACCTCAGCACTGATGTTAAAAGGACATGCTGGGGGGACATATTATTATTAGAAAGCCTCCACTAACTCCGGAGTGTAGTCCCAGTTTTGCATAGGCAGAGCCACCCACTGACCACCTACAGGTGACATCTTGACAAGTGGATGGGTGATCGCATGTTTACCCATTTGATATCTTCTGAGTCCCTGCTAGACAGAGGCACAATACACTGAACATAAATGGGCTATCTTGTGTGACCTACTATTCACAGGCACAGTGCTCTGATTTGATTGGGTTGCAGTAGCCAAACACACTCTGGCTATGCTTGTACATGCCCTAGGGCAGATAGCCTAGTATCAACCTCTGAACCTGATGCACAATGTTTATTGCTGATACTGTTTGCAGGTTTTTATCATCTTTGCTTTCACACTTTATATGAACCGCATAGGTATCTGCAGAATATATTTGCTTATGGCAGGGTTCCACTATATTATATATGTGTCTGTTGTCATATAAGTGTGTGTACAGGGCAGATTGCTGTGTAGTGAGTGGTTCCTGGGTTAACACATGCAACTGCCTGCTATGTGTGGCCCAATGCTTTACTCCAACATGGCCTAAGTGTGTGAGCATGCCCAGTTCAGACTGTCAGTGTTCTGTTGCCTGACATTTGTCTCATGTATTCAAGTGTGTGAGCATGCCCAGTGTGACCTTTCAGTATGTTGCTGTCTGAGGTCCATTACATTTGTTGATGTATGTCTACATGTCCATTATTAACATTTATACTGTGTGTGTTGAAAGTCAGGTTCTATTCTTACTGCAGGACTCACCTTTGCGTCATAACTCAACAGGGATTATGCTGTACCTGCAGGGTTTCCATGAAATACTTTGCATAGACTTATTAACATTTCTTCATACAGGCTAACCACTGCACTACTGTCATGGTTCAGTGGTTCCGTACTGTGACTATAGTGCACAGTATCCTGGGTTCAAGGCCCATTGCTGCTTATATTTTCATACTGAGCAGACCGGACTGCTTAGGGGCCAGTAGAGCAAATATGAGCATGTTGGCTTTTGTTCAGCTATGCCCTACCTAGACCCAGCTTGTCTAACATTGCTCAGTATTAACCATCATTGCTGGACATTGGCCAATATTACTCTACATTGACCACATTTGTAGTAGTTGGTGTGTGTGATTTTGTTTACATTGATTTCATGATGGTAAATGCTGTTTAGCACTGCTTTATATTGCTTAACACATGGCAATCATGCCTCAGATGTTGATGCAGGGCTGCCTATGTCAGATGCACATACTACACTCCCTATACATGTTTGAAAGCAGGTAGTGTCAATGTAGGCATCCCTTTTACTATATGTGCGGGTCAGAGAGAGGTATAATTTCCAGAGTTCCTACTGAGCCAGTGTATGTGCTATGCGTTGCCTCTGTGCCAAGGCCAAAGCATACTGGGCATGCCTCCTTCTGCCTACTGGGGCAGGCTCAGGTTGTTCCTCCTCCGAGTCACGTTCTGCCTGTGATGGCCTTGGCAATGGTGGGGGACTGTTTGGCCCAGGCCTATGCTGGTCCTGCTGCAGCTGTTTTTGCAGGATCATATTATGTAGCATAGCACATACCATGACAATTTGGGTACATGTAGTTGGTGAGTACTGCAAGGCTCCACCAGATGTGTCCAGGCACCAGAACCATGACTTGAGCAGCCCAAACACATGCTCGATTACATTTCGTGTTTGTGCGTGTGCCTCATTATGGCATTCCTGTTCAGGTGTGTGTGCATTTCTGATGGGTGTCATCAGCCACGGCTCCAGTGCATAGCCAGCATCCCCCACCATCCCCCACTAGGTGACCACGTGGGATGTCCCTATTGGCAAATGTCTGGTACAGCTGCGTCAGTTGCCAGATATGGGAATCATGGTAGCTTCCAGGGCAGCCAGCACACACATTCAGTATTATGCCCTGGGCATCACACACGACCTGGCAGTTGATGGAGGGGAAGCCCTTGCGGTTGAAGTAGACCCTACCCTGCTCACCGGCTGGTGCTTTGATGCATATGTGCGTGCAGTCTATTGCACCCACTACCTCAGGGTATTCCGCTATTTGCTGGAAGAGACGCATATTGTTGGCCAATACCTCATGGGAATTGGAGAAATATACATGATCACCGAAATGTGCTGACATGGCATCCAGGAACTGGTGCAGTACCCTGGATGCTGATGCCTGTGATATCCCCATCATGTCACCAGTTGGTCTCTGGAAGGTACCTGTTGCTAATATTCTTAGGCCAACACATACCTTAGTTTCCACTGGGATGGGTTCCCTTCTGTTGGTTCTGTGTGTGAAGCGTGGCCTGCACAGCTCAACAATTTGCTGCAAAAGGTCTCTGTCCACTTTATAGCACTCCACTATCTCCAGCTCATGTAGCCCCTGGTAGGTAACCCTGGGCCTGTACACTCTTCTCTGTTTGTGGGTTGTCCAGCAGCATTTGCATTATCACCACCCTCAGCATGTTGCATATGTCGCCTTATAACAGCAATGGCAGCCCCTAACATTTTTTGTCTCAGTGAAGCCTTTTCAGTTTTCACTTCTATTAGCTTACTGCAGTGTTGCATTGTCTCTTGAGAGAAACATAATGGACTGTTGTTTGCAGAGTTTTAAGTGCTGGGCTGGGCTGAGCTAGTGTTCTGCCTGGGTAATTGCCTGATTCTGATTGTTTTCACCTGCTAGCTCTGCTAGTACTCCCTGGTAACTTCCACTATTTGGTGTGCTTCCTTTTTCCTTTCTGTTTCCTCGGGGGGGGGGGGGTGCTGCACACACAAGCGCAAACATGCGCACAGCAGCTAAGATGCGCGCACACATGCTTACACGGACTAAAACCTGCTTATTCTTGTTAAAACGCGCGCACACCGGCGCAAACGCACTTACAACTGTTTACACAGCCCTACATATGCTTACTCAAGCCTAAACGCGCACACACACGCTCTGCCTGTGATGTGTTTGGGCTGCTCAAGTCATGGTTCCGGTGCCTGGACACATCTGGTGGAGCCTTGCAGTACTCACCAACTACATGTACCCAAATTGTCATGGTATGTGCTATGCTACATAATATGATCCTGCGAAAACAGCTGCAGCAGGACCAGCATAGGCCTGGGCCAAACAGCCCCCCACCATTGCCAAGGCCATCACAGGCAGAACGTGACTCGGAGGAGGAACAACCTGAGACTGCCCCAGTAGGCAGAAGGAGGTATGCCCAGTATGCTTTGGCCTTGGCAAAGAGGCAACGCATAGCACATACACTGGCTCAGTAGGAACTCTGGAAATTATACCTCTCTCTGACCCGCACATATAGTAAAAGGGATGCCTACATTGACACTACCTGCTTTCAAACATGTATAGGGAGTGTAGTATGTGCATCCGACATAGGCAGCCCTGCATCAACACCTGAGGCATGATTGCCATGTGTTAAGCAATATAAAGCAGTGCTAAACAGCATTTACCATCATGAAGTAAATGTAAACAAAATCACACACACCAACTACTACAAATGTGGTCAATGTAGAGTAATATTGGCCAATGTCCAGCAATGATGGTTAATATTGAGCAATGTTGGACAAGCTGGGTCTAGGTAGGGCATAGCTGAACAAAAGCCAACATGCTCATATTTGCTCTACTGGCCCCTAAGCAGTCTGGTCTGCTCAGTATGAAAATATAAGCGGCAATGGGCCTTGAACCCAGGATACTGTGCACTATAGTCACAGTACAGAACTACTGAACCATGACAGTAGTGCAGTGGTTAGCCTGTATGAAGAAATGTTAATAAGTCAATGCAAAGTATTTCATGGAAACCCTGCAGGTACAGCATAATCCCTGTCGAGTTATGACACAAAGGTGAGTCCTGCAGTAAGAATAGAACCTGACTTTCAACACACACAGTATAAATGCACATTGTCTTACTCGGGTTTACTGGCGCACACACGCGAGCATGCACGCTCAGCAAGAAACTTTGGTGTTATCCACGGCATACACCTTTGATTTCTTGACTTTACCTGGCCTACCTGTTGACACACCTCTTTCACTATTATGTAAATGTAAGCTGACACATGTCACTCTGCTCCAATGAGCTTCACTCCTTTCATACATACCCCCCCTCATGATGTCACCTATCTTCTACTCTGTTACTCCCCTTATCCTACTCCTACACTCCACTGACTGTGCTCATTTGCTATGTAAACTTGTGATTCACTATCCTAACTCTCATTTGCATAGGATTGCCTACTAATGCTTGGTTACATCTCTTAGACTGAGCTTCCCCCCTTAGCAACCTCTACTCGGTGGCCATGTTGTCTTCAGCCTGCCATTCCCTTGCATTGTAAATTCATTTTAGCTATAAAATCCACATTTGTGGATCTTAATTATTAATTTTCTGCTTTTTAGGGCACAGCATGTTTGTGCGGCGCTGCGCTACGGTTAAACCCTGGAGATCAGGATAAAAAAAAAGTTGGATATTTTATACCCATGCAGAGTTTTAAACTTGATATGTACAATATTAATATTTATATTTGTATATTTAAATCATATATTTATATAATTATTTATTTATTTATATATTTATAGCTATGATTAATATATTTACATGTGCATATATTTATACATTTATTTATAAATTAATGTTAAATTTGCTTGTATGTTTATCAATATTTTTATTGTTATGAACTCATAACTATGATTACTATATATAATCATATTATGTGCACATATATATTTTTTACATGCCTAATTTATTAATAGATGTCTTGGTATACTTGCAGAACATGATGAAATCAACATTGAGCATAACAGGTCCCATTTTATTTTCACTGATTTTAACTGATTTTTTTATATAAATATCAACAGTTACCTTGTCCTTCATAAGCTTTTAGTTGTAGGCATTTTATGAGTTTGGTTAGGAATGTTTAGGTATTTAAATTTATCATATCAAATCTTGGTGAGACTATGTATTTTGCACTGGTATCTCAATGTGCATTTTAGTTTAATATTCAGCCTGTAGCTGATGTATATGTTTTTAGGTATTGTTGGTTCTGTTTCTGTTATTTGATTTTGTTATTTGATTTTGTTTTTGATTTTTGTAAGATGGTTAATGTGCTTTGCTAGGAATCAACACTCTACATTTATGTATGTCTTTTCAATGAGCGCTACTTAACAACATTTTTTATTAACGCTATGGCTTTAAGACTGACAAGCTTTTGAATTCTTTGATTGTCAATTAAAGAAAATAGTGAGTGTATATAAAGCGCATTTGAACTACTTAAATTTATTCTGATGAAGTCTCCGTTGTAGGAGACGAAAGCGCTTAATCGATCCAGATTTTTGTTTAATCGATTCAGATTCTTGTGTATGGACTTTGGTTTTTGTGACATTTTGGATTAAAGTATTTTGTACCTATCGAGTGGTCTGCCTGCTTCAACTGTAGAAGGATATCCTTTATTGTGCCGGAGACTTTTTTTTGTTTACATAAAAAAAAAGTTATTTTATTTTTAATTTGCATCACTTCCCATTGCCAATGGCCTTATTTTTGGCCATTGGCATGCTTCCTCCTGTGAATGCATGCTTTTTTTCCAGCTGGCATGGCTCCGTTTTGCTATTTGCAGAACCATACTCAGTTATCAACTGAGTACATTTCTGCAAATAACACTACTCCTACTCGGACAGGTTCGGGTTTCCTAGATCGCAAATTTACCTCATTTGCATGGCTTTCGCCTGCAATTGAGGTAATTTGCATATCCCAGCCCTGTCCGTGTAGGACTAGTTTGGAGAGCTCAGTTGCACACCCCTACCGGCTTTTCCTGGATCGCTTGGTGGACATGTTGGCTGCATGGAGTCTTTACTCTACTCTAAGACTCCATGCAAGCCTTCGTGAATCCGGCCCATAGTTGTTTCATGGCGTTAGCTACAGATGCTTTAACATGTTTAGATGAATTCAAAATACATGAAATTAATGTTTGCAGATCTTTATGGTCAGCTACTTCAGTTTAAGATCTTGTTATGTAACAGAATGCATTGCTTCATAGTATTTACTAAAATATAAAACATTACATTTTTCTGTGCTGAAATTAATGACAATATTTGTAACCCAGTTAGATATTTCTAACACATAGTTATTGATGCTGACATAGTCAATGGTAGAAGTAAGGGCAGACCCTACCTTAAAATCATCTGCAGATTTATTTATCCAGCCATGGTTAAGAGCTGAGAAAGAGGCAAAAACAATGTTAATAATAGAGGGCCCGGCACAGAACCATGTGAGACCCCAGCTGTTACAGAACAAGAATCTGATCTTTGTTCCAGAATAGTTACTGCTTGTTTTCTATCAAATAACCATTTCATAATCCACTTAGTCAAGTGTGGCTTGTTATTATCTTTGAGAGGTATAGTGTGCATTGTTTTGTGTGGTAGAATATCCAATGCCTTGGCCAGATATGACTATGTAACCAAGAGAGATATTCTTTGATCTATAGTAGCTGCAACTTGACTCAAACCACACAGACACAATCCTAGTTGCAAGCATTTTACATCACAAACCATACTGGCTCACTTTCAATTGCAAACATTATGCATCACTTATATAATCTACCCAATTTTTCTCACTCAAACATTAAATAGCTCATTTAAGTCCTGCCACCTTTTAAACCTCATTCCTCTCTTGTATTTCCCACAATTCCTTTTTTTCTATGTAGTTTACTCCTACCCCTTTCTAAAGATCTCAGTTCCAGTTGTTTTACTCTGTTACTATATTCACTAATTCCAGTATAGTTGGTTTAGATTTTGATTTCCATTTTTTAGTAATTGCGTTTTTGGCAGCCACCATTATTAGACACAGCAAGGCCTTGCCATGTCTAGGCAACTCCGATTCTGTATCATAGCTCAGAAAAATCATCTCCCTCATCAGACCAATCTGCCCACCCATCATCTCTGATAGTGCATCCCACAGGGAATCCTTAAAGTCTGCCAACTCACTGAACCCCCAAAAAATATCTTTCTTCTCCTTCACATCTCCAACATTTGCTGTCTGTCTGTGGAAAAATTCTCTGGAAGTCTACTTGGGGTATAAAAATATCTATGTAAACATTTCCAGGCAAAAATCCTAAATCTTCTAGATTTTATTGCCTATTTAGGAGACATACATATATCCTCCCATTTTTTTAATTACTTATCCAATCTCTCTTCCCAATCCTTTCTAACCTCCTCTGATTGATTCTTATAGTTATCATGCAATATTTTATATGCTCTACTAATTATTCCTTTTTAATGGTAGCTTCTGTTCTAGATTCTATTAAATAGTCTACCAGTGCTGGTTTTTCATTTAGAGCCCCCCTATTTCTTTCTCTTTGCCTATATTCTGAGATCAATCCCTGATAGGGAAGGCAATCTCTAACCTGCAGTCCAAATAAATTCTTGGCATCTTCCCATTCTATCATATTTCCCCCTCTAGTTATTTGCTCCCAGTACCTTGGTTCTTTTGCCAGTTTTCACCAATAAATTCCAGCCCCCTCTTGCCTATTGTCTGTATTCCCTAATTGTAGTAATCCATATCGGCAGAATCTCCTTTCTCCATTCCCATGTTGGTTTAGTTCTTAGATTACTTTCTGCTACTTTATGGATATAATACTCTGTATACTTATTGTTATTCTCCTTAAAGACCTGCATTGAAAATCCCAGTCTCTGTTTATATCTTTAGCTTCCTCTGTTTTATCACCACCCCTTTCCACTTTGAATTATAGTTTTCTGCTTGTGCTATGTTTAGGAGTTTTAACTGTGCAGCTCTAAAATACTCCTTCAAATTGGGTAATCCCAACCAGCCCTGTTCTGCTGGAAGAATCAGCTTATCCCACTTGACTCTTGCCATCTTCCTCTCTCAGATAAATTCCTTGAGCTCTTTATTAATTGCTACCACAACTTCTCCTCTGGTTGATAAAAATATGCCTGACCAGTATATAAGACCAAATAGACTAAAAACATTTTAACTGCTTGTATCTTACTATGCAGATCCATAAAAAACCTTCCATTTTCTCAGTTTTTGTATTATCTTTTGTTTAGTCTCTTCCCACATTTCCTTAGCTGCCACACTAGAACTGATGAGTGAATGAAAGCACTCACCAGTCAAGTTGTATATCTGATTATTGCTTCCTGCTACCTTCTTTAGAATTTTTAAGCGCTCTGTAACATACTTCCCAGCTTTCATGCGTGGCTGTCCCGTAACCACCCAGACATTCTTTCCATTTCCAAAACTTGGCTCAAGCCACATCTAAAAGACTCTGAAATAACACCCCTAGAAATGACAGAACCAATAAGAAAGGTGGTGGAGTAGCCATACTGTTTTCCTCCTGTCTAACAGTAACACCCTATACCAACCTCATACCTCAATTCACCACAGCAGAAATAATCCTGGCCCTGCTCAAAATTAATAACCATAAAAACATAAGTCATAGATGTGCTATACATCCCACCTGGAAACATTATTCCCATTCTAGAAGATATGCTTTCCTGGTTCTCAGTAAACATTTATAATGAAACAATCATTCTAGGGGGGTGTTAACATTAATTGGTTTTCTATACACTCAACCACTACCTCCCATAATTTAAACCTATATGGTTTCTCTCAATTTATCAACTCCCCTATCCGACCCACTAAAGACAACTCTTCTGGCACTATTCTGGACTGAATATTAGTCTCCCACCCCAACAACATCTCTGACAGTGGTATCTTGCCTGACTCCCTCAGTGACCACCTACCTGCCATTGCAATTCACTCCCCATCCCCCCTACACTTACAACATAATTATATCACAACCCACACCCTCACTAATTTTAACCCTCAATTCTTTTCAGACTGCATAAAACAACTGAACTGGAGCCCTTTGAAAACTCTTCCCCTTGATGATGTTGTTAATTACTTCAGTTCTATATTCACCAATACATTAAACAGCAAGGCTCCTCCCAGAACTAAAAGAGTGAAATCCAAAACTGCCCTATGGCTCTTTAAAGATACTATAACACTTATGCATACCCATGATAAACTCTGGAAACTCCATCAAAAGCTCAAAATCTCACAGTCTCTTAATGAATATAAACAATTGTGTAACATAATAAAAAACATATTGGCTTTGACCGTAAGTCCTACTACTCAAAGCTCCAAAACAATTATAAATCTGACCCCAAGAACTTTTGGAGTAGTATTACTGCCCTCTTTAAACCTGGCAAAAAAGACAACCCCTGTCCTGACCCTAGTGCTCCTGACCATACCATAGCCATTAACTTTAACTCCTTCTTCATTGACTCTATAGGCATATTCACCACTTCTTTTCCTATGAATTATCTAGCTTCTTCTGCACCTCTCTCCCTCAATCTTTCTCCTTCTGCCACCAATTCCACCCTCCCTCCTCCCTTCTCCCCCAAACATATCCCTGTCAACACTACAAAAAAACTTCTCAATAAATTAAAACCATGCTTTAATGCCCCTGACAACTTACCATCAGACTTTCTAAAGTTAGCTGCTGATGGCATAGCCCTACCCATCTGTATTCTCGTTAGCCATTCCATCTAAGGTTCTTATGTACCCCTCCTTTGGAAAAAAAGCCTTTATCATTCCCCTACACAAAGGAGGAAACAACACTGACATCCTCAGCTTCTGCCCCATAGCCATCCTCCCCTACTTCAAAAATACTTGAAAAATGTATTCACCTACAACTTCTATCCTTCCTCTTAGACAATAACCTACAGACTCCTACACAGCATGGTTTCAGACCCCACCACAGTACCGCCACAGCTTTCTTATCATTCCTTGACATTATCAATTGTGCCCAAGACTCAGGTAATGTTGTATCCTCCCTGTTCTTAGACCTATCCAAAGGCTTCAATACCATTTTCCATACCTTACTATTGTCAAAGTTCTCACACCTTAACCTCTCTTCCCCAACTATCAATTGGTTTTCCAGTTACCTCTCAAATAGACAACATGCCATTAAATGGAACAACTGTAACTCTTCCTACTTTGATGCCCTCACTGGCATGCCCAAAGGTTCTATCCGAGGCCCTTTACTATTCAATATCTTCATTAATGACTTCCATCATTTCATCCCACATGCTAAACTCATCTAATACACAGATGACTCTACTATCATCTGCTCTGCTGAATCCATCCATAAACTCACACAAGTAACTCAGGTAGCCTTTAGTAGTACTGAGACCTGAATGCTAAATAATCATCTAGTCCTTAATGTAACCAAAACCAAAATTATGATCTTTACCCCATCTAAGAACTTCACAATAGACAAAAACTCTTTCTCTATAAAAAGCTGAAATATGACCCCTATTGAAGTAGTCCCCCACACCAAGCTTCTCAGAGTCCTTATTGATGAACATCTAAAGTTTGACATTCACCTTCAAACTAACATCAAGAAAACTCACCGGAAACTCAGCATGCTGTATCACCATAGCTGCTATCTAACCTCCTCAACTAGGCTTACCATCTCCACTACTTACCTCCTCCCCTCTCTGTTGTATGGGGCACCTATTCTCACCAGCCTTCAAGCCACTCTCAAAGCTAAACTGGCATCCTGCTACAATAAAATCTCTAAATTTGCTACAAGCTCCAAATCTTCCTCTCACCACTGTAACTCCTTACACTCACTGAATTGCTTAGAAACCCCAACCATCTCTCTTTCATTCAACTCTCTATTACCCATAAACTCATTTTTAATCCTTCCCTCTGCCCTTACCTTTCCTCCATCTTTACCATGCACCTTCTTGACCAATCTTTCAGATCTATAAACAGAACCTTCTTAAACTGTATAAACCTTTATGTACTCCTGGCTAATCTCTATTATCCTTCTCACTAGCACAAAAATAGAACTCACTTCCTCCACAAATTTGGACTACCCAAAATCTTTCTGACTTCAAGACCCTACTTCACTTTTATCGCTGTTCTACCTGGGAGTGCTCTTGCTCCCACCCCTCATAAACTTCCTCTATATCCACATTGCAATCAAACATAGCATCTCAAAATTTTTAGCTACCCCTTCTATTCTTTTCCTGCTTTGTCTCCTACAATTTACCCTTAAAATTTTCTATCTCTCAACTCCTCAAAAATCTAAGACACCCTTACAGTCCTGTTGATTTTATATTGTTTGAAATGTGTAATAACTCAGTTACTGTTGTCACTACAATTTCTTGTATTAGTAATTGTATTAACTGCCAATTTTTTACGTATGTACATGGAGCTTTTCTCCCTGGGCCTCCATTGAAAAAGGGCTCACTATGAGAGTTGGGAGGGTGGCTTAATAGCTAAGGTGCTTGCCTTACAAACACAAGGTGCAGGGTTTGAGTCTCACAAGGGATAATTGGCTAGGCTTAAAATGGCTCACAATGGCAGTTAGCTTAGTACTAAACTATGAACCTATGAAGTATAATACTAACATACAAAACTATGTGCACCTTCAAATATTGAAGTTTTACACTCCTAATAGGAACAAAAGTCCTAAACTGATAGCCACACTCATAGACTTGGGTTAACCTAAAAGAAAGGCTATCTATGCTAAGATGCATGGTGCAGCCTGTGCTTCTGCTAAGTGCTGATTGGTTTTGTCTTATCATTATATCTCTCCAAGCTGGGAAAACCCCTGAATGTTTTTAGAAAACATTAACTACCTTGGGAAACCCCCTGAATGCTTTTAGCGAACATCATCTATTTATTTATTTATTCCAGTTTGATGACCGGGGAGGTCCACTGGGCTCAGGGAGCCCATTTTCAGTGAAGGCCCGGGGAGAAATGCTCCAACAATACATAGTTACATGAATAATTACTAGGAAGCTTTGCATTACTGACAAATAAACAGGCAGCATTCATAAAGAAACAAACAATTACAATTTTGTTTAGGTGTAAAAGACAGGAAAATGGCCTTGAGGCTAGATTTTACAGTATAGTTATATATACATAATACAAATGAGCAAGGTTAGCTAGGTGAGAGGTTAACCAGGAGTAAAAGTGGAGGAGACCTTGAGAGGTATAGGGTGAAGAATACAATTGCATTTCCTGTTTGTAAGAATGAAGAAGAGTTTTAAAGTTTTTGAGGTTATCGCAGGTCCTAAGAGTGGAGGGAAGAGCATTCCATTTTTTGGCTAAGGTGAAGAAAAGCAGAAGTTGACCAGCTGGGCGCTTGGGTTTGTGGATGGTGATTAGGTTTTGGTGGGTAGATCTAAGTGTTCTATGGGGAGTATATGGTTGTAGGATATTGGATAGTGCAGGGCACTTGGTAGGTTGGAATAGTAGTCTATAGGCAGTCGTGATTTGGAGAAAGACAAGTTGGTTATGGAGTTCAAGCTAGTTTAATGAGTGAAGGGAGGAACAGGGATGAGAGGAAGATTTGGCATTGGCAGCAAATCCGGAGATTTTATTGTAACATATTTCTAGTTTGGAGGATAGTGAGGAGGATAAATTAGCAAGCAGAGGGGTGCCATACAGTAGAGAGGGAAAGAGATAAGTAGTGGTGAGAGTTAGTCTGGTAGCAGGAGAGAGGAAGTGGTTGTTTCTATAAAGTAGGCAGAGTTTTATGTGGGTTTTCTTTATGTTTAGCTGGACGTGAGTATTAAATTTTAGGTGTTCATCAATGGTTACACCAAGAAGTTTGGCAGAGGGAACAACCTCTAAAATGGAGTTGTTATGACTGATTATTTGGAATGAGTTTTTATCAATAGGGGAGGACTTAGAAGGAGAAAATGGAAGGATTTTAGTTTTGTTAGCATTTAATGAGAGGTGATTTTGGAGCATCCAGTTTTCGGTAGTTGAGAAGGCTGTTTGTGTCAGTAGCTGGAGATCTGTTAAGTTGGAGGCACAGCAGATCAAAGTAGAATCGTCAGCATATTGAACAATTTTAGTATTGGGTATGGCCTTGTAAAAGTCGTTAATAGAGATGTTGAATAGAATTGGGCCAAGTATGGATCCTTGGGGCACTCCAGTGGGGGTAGGATGGAAGGTGGAGGTACCCTGGTCCCATTTGACAGCCTGGAACCTGTCAGAAAGATAGCTGGAGAACCAGGAGAGAGTTTTGTGGGAGAGATTGAGATTAGACAGATGATTTAGAAGGTGGGCGTGGAAGATGGTATCAAAAGCTTTAGATAAGTCCAGCAGAACTGAGAATACTAAATTACCGGAGTCACGGGCTAAATTGAAAGTATGTAAGAAGGAGAGAAGGGTGGTGTTGGTACTATGTCCTGGGCGGAAGCTGTGCTGGGTAAGAGAGAGTAGCTGGTGTTTGGTAAGGAATGGCAAGAGCTGAAGGTGGATGCATTTTTCAAAGAATTTAGAGAGAGGGGAAAGGATGGCTATGGGGTGAAAATTAGATACGTTACAGTTTTTGCCACCCTTGTGAAGAGGAAGAATATATGCAGAGTGCCATAGTTTGGGTACATAGGATTCAAGTAGGGATCTATTGATCAGGATGCTAATAGGGAGAGCAATACCATCAGAGGCTATTTTTAAGAAGGAGGAGGGAATGTTTTCGGGGGCATTGGAGCAAGGCTTTAGTTTAGAGAGTAGTTTCTTTATTTGGTAGGTGGATTTGAGTTCAAAAGTAGGGGGAGAGGATGTTTGGTTGGGGTGGGGTTGAGGGTTGTTGTTGGTAAAGGTGAAGAAGGTGTTGAATAGTGAGGCAATATCAAGGTCAGATTTGCTGGTATCGGGGCAGGAACTGTTTTTAGTACTTGGCCTAAGGAGAGAGTTGATAGAGTTCCAAATTTTTTTTTTGTTTTTTTGCATGATTTGTTTGCATTTTGATGTAGTAGGACTTTTTATCTTTGATAACTTGTTTTTGGCAAGGTTTATTAGTTGTTTGTATTTTAAGTAAGATGTCTGGTTGTTTAGTTTGGAGGTATGTTTTCCAGGTTTTATCTCTTTGTAGCATAATCTTTTTGGTGTCTTTGGTAAGCCATGGGGTGGTGTTAGATTTTACCCTTTTGGTTCTTACTGGAGCTAGGGAGTTAAGGACATTTAAGAAAGTTGAATTGAAAAAGTCAACAGCTGAGTCTAATGGAAGACTTTTCAGGGGGTTCCAATTGGTATTCCTGAATGAATCAGATAAAGTAGTAGGGTTAAAGTTAGAGAGATTCTGAGTGTGGATAAACTGGTGGGAGTGTGAGGAGCTTGAGGGAAGCTCAATGGGTGAAGGCAGGGAGGTGGTCTCCTAATGGGTCTGGTATGACACCAGATTGTATCACTTTATTGGGATGAGATACTAAGATCCAGTCTAGTATGGAGCCTGGGGGGTTGGTTTTGTTGGGTCTAGTGATGGTATTAGTAAGTTGAGTGTAGTTAAATAGATTGATTGACATGGTGGGGTTAAGGTTGTTGATTTTGTTCCAGTATATATTTATATCACCGAATATGTAGGTTTCCAGTTTAATATTTGAGGAGGCCCAGGACAGGATGTCTTCCAGGGTGTTGGTGTTGTTATCTGGAGGAATATAGAGAGAAATGAAGCAGATGCTTTTATGATTGTTAATTTTTAGAAGGCCTGCTATGAGTTCAGCATTATTGAAAGAAGGGATGGGATTAGGATATGGAGTAAAGGACAGCTGGTTGGAGTAGACTAGTGCGACACCGCCACCTCGAGTACTTAGGCGGTCAGATCGAAGTGATTGAAATCCAGGGGGAAGGAATTCAGAGTCACTTATGTGAGGTTTTAGCCAGGTTTCAAAGATTTCCTAGCCAATTTCTCTTTTCTTTTTTTCCCAATCACTCTCCACCAGACTGTAGCCAGTTTCTCTTTATCAGATTGTTTCCATGGAATCATGAAGACCAGCTGCAGAATTGTTACTGAGTATACATGTATTTGCTAGAGAAAAGCCTCATAATATTCAGTGTTCTTTTTCATTTACTTGCTCTGTTTTAAAACTTGCCACTAAATCAATCTAAGGTCTTTAATCCATTCATTCCCCCATGCAAGAATGAGAAAAAAATCATATTATTTTTTCTTTTATCATGTTTTTAACCAGCCTTTTTAAAATTACAGTGCCTACATTTCTTAAAACTGAACAAGAAGAAAGAGAGAAGAAGAGAAAAAGAAAAAAAAGAACAGCAGCACCTATTTACATCCCCCATTACACTTGCAACTAACTGAACAAAAACGTCTTATAGCATGTAAAGAAAAATACATGCCACAAAACTGGTACTATTTAAGAAAAAAATCTTTACTTACAGTTAACTAACAGTTAACTTTCTCTCTCTTCTTCCCCTACTCAAAACACTTTTCCAAACATTAATGACATGAAGTAGGGTATATGCTGTAGAGTCCCCCACAAATCCAACAAATTCTGAAAAAGACCAATATTTCCAAATTCTCTTGTTCTAGTCCACAAATATAATTATTGCATTATAATCCCATATTAAGTTACTGGTTTTATTACTGTTCATCTCTGAAATCCTGTCCCTGCTTCATTTCTAATGTACTCTCAGTTCTTCTAGTCTACTCTCATGCTTCCTTCCTTCTCTCCAACATTTTCCATTGAATGTTCTGAAAAGGTTTCACATGTACAACCCCTCTGTGGTCTTTATTGCCGGAAGAACAAGAAGCAGAATCTCCTTCTGTTTCACCGCTTACTTCTTGTTGGACAAACTGTTATATTTCCTCCTTAGCATGTACTTCATCAAAAAATGATTTTGTGCCTCCAGGGAAGAATACCTTAAAGTCAGCTGTGTACAGCAGTTTGAGTCTCATACCTGCATCTCAACATTCCCTGAATAGTGGAATACGTTTGCTGCTCTTCTGTCTGGTGTACAATGAGTAATAATTCACCACAAAACCTCTGCTGTCTCCCACATTTAGTACTTTGTCCTTCTGCCACAGTTTTGTCAGAATCATCTCCTTCTGCTGGTAGGATTACATCTTCATTATTAAAGGTCTAGGTTGCTTTCTTATAGCCAAGTTTGGAGCATACACATGATGTGCCCTTTTAGCTAACAGCTCTTGCTGTGGAATACCAGTCCAGTTGCTTATTTGTGCTTTCATAAAATGAATGCTGTATGTTCCTTCCAGCTTCTCTGGTATATTTGGAAATGTCAGGTTTTCCCTGAGTGCTCTGTCCTCCAATTCTATTATTTTTTTAAACATCTCTTTCTGAGCAGTCTCATATTCATCCAGCATTTTCTTCATTTCAACCTCTGATTTTTTTGCAGCTTTATCATCTCATCTGAATATCTGTTTAAAGCTTCTTCCATTTTTCCAACCTTTTGTTGTTTGTGTTGATATACTCTATCAGTGTTTTGTTTATTTTTACCAGGTCTCTATGCAGTTTTCTTACATCTTGTTGTAGGTTATTGGAAGTCATGTCTGAAGGTTGCATTGCTTTTTGCTGAACAGCTGCAGAACTTTCCCCATTCAGTGTTTCTTCCTCATATTTTGTAGCTGATTTTTTTCCAGGTCTTCTATATTTCTTTATTTCTGACATCCAGGCAATGCACTTACTAACCAGTTACTGAAATTTACCCATAAACACAAGTGTACTGGCCTTCTCTGCTGAGTTTCTGTTTTCACACTGTGAGGGCTAGAAATAAGCTATTACTCAATGTGCATCCATTTTGGAAGCCTTAACCTGAGTCATTTTGACAGCTGCAGTTGTGTGTATTCTTTAAGTCATCCATCAGTTCTTCCTGAAAGGTTTGTATTCTGTAATTTATTTTCTCGAAGATTGTTAGTTAGAGAAACATGGGAAACTTTCTCCATGAACTAACCTTGTATAGGTTTGCAGTGATAATTCTCATATGTTTAACTTCATAAAAATTTTGATATCATGGCTCCTACCCCAGATGAACATTTATATTTCCTTGCAGTATATATATATATATATATATATATATATATATATGTATATGTATATATGTATATGTATATATATATATATATATATATATATATATATATATATATATATATATATATATATATATATATATATATATATATATATATATATATATACATATATATATATATATATATGTGTGTGTGTGTGTGTGTGTGTGTGCATGTACACAGATAGATATATAAGCATAAGACTCCACAAGGAAATTAAGCTGTAATAATATGGGTTCAACATAAGAATATGAGGACTGCTATGTTCATAAACACCTGCAATCAGTAGAGTCACTTAAGAGTCTGTCTGGGGGCTTCTCCTTTTATTTATTTATTTTATGTATGCATTTAATAGCTTTTGATTACCAGGATAGAGCACTGATCCATAATGATCAAAGAGAACAAATTTCAGGCTCAACTCATGCTTACAAAAATAGAGGTAGAAAATACACAGTATCATTGATACTTGTATCACATGCAATGTTAAATCGGATACACAAAATATTTATGCAATCACAATATGCACATTTGATTTAATTGAGGACAAAAGACTGATGACAGTTACAGTATGTAAAAAACAAAACCACAGTCCAGGACCAAGGAATAAGTCACAGCCTTTAGCATATAAATCCTTTAATCACCACGTTCATCAGCAAGACTTCATCAGAAATAAAACAAATTAAGACATTTCTACTTATATACCAAAATCAATTAAACAATTTGTCTCGTTAGTTAATTGCCATAATAAAATTCACCTGAATTCATTTTTAAATGTATCCATTAAACCACATATATACTTTAAAAATAAATACATTGTTGCAAAAACAAATACTAGTTTAAAAAAGTATGTGTGTAAAGGGGGGGTGATAAGATATCCACTAAAAGGTTATTACCCTATGTTCTCCCTTCTTTTTGACATATATTCTATGATACTTTAAAAAACATTTAATATTTATTGCATCGTTTAACCCAGGTTTTTGATCTGCCTTTAAGCAGATTTGCCGTCTAGTTTCTCTCTGTTCTAAAAAAATTTTAAAATCACCCCCTCTTAAATCTAATCTACCCTTTTCTAAAACTGTAAATAAAAACTTGCTAAAGCCACAACATTCCTGACTATGCTTATATAAAGCATTTCGATTGTCACACTTTTTCCCCAATTCTAGTATTAAAATGTCTAGTGGACATGCCAACATAATAATGTAGACATTTGTTGCATATAGCCACATAAACTAATCCTTGTGTCTTACAGTTAAATACACCTGGCACCCCAATGGTATAAGTGAGATGTGGAAACTCTACATATGGTCCTTCTGAAATGTATCTGCACATGTTACAACCCTGACATTTGTACATGCCGTTTGGTTTACTACTAAAAGGAATTACCAGGGATCTGGTGTCTCTGCCTTTTTTTAAAAAAAGGCTTCAGATTGTAATTTTTTCTATGTACAAACCTAGGTTTTTCCCCTATGGCTTTTGTTAGTTCTTGATTCCCTTGGACAATTTTCCAATTCTTCTCTATGATGTTATGAATATTGATGTTATCTACTCTCATTTGCATGTCAAAACTTGACTGTACTTGTCCAAGATTTTTATTGTTGGCCGTTTGATACTCAGAACTCCTTGTCTTAACTAGCATGGGTGGATATAAGTTATCCCTCTTCTCCCATACTTTCTTAGCTTCATCTCTTAAAAAACTTTCATCATACCCACTATGAAGGAACAGATTTGTGATGAATTCAAATTCTCTTTCCAGTAGGTGATCCTCACTGGTCATCCTACTGGCTCTAATAAACTGTCCTTTTGGTATGTTATTTTTGATGAATTTTGGAGTGTAAATAACTGTTCCTGAATGTTTCTTTCCTAAATATTCAGCTTGTAAATTTCTTGTTAAAGTCATCCCATTCCAGACTGATGTCTAAATAATTTACACATCCGCCTGTATCACCTTTAACAAATTTTACAGTCAGTATTAGCAATCCATCTACATACTGTGGGAGTAGAACCCACAGCCTTCTGCAGGAAAAGTAAGCATTCTACCTGTTGTGCTACTAACAACAAACGGACACAGCTTTGGCATAAGCAGTACTAAACTTCTCTCACCCTGAAGAACTATTCAGCACAAGAAATTTATCTGGAAAAAGCCAAAATTTATTGGGGGGACAAAGGCCCAAAACCAGGGACACACTTTAAACATTACTTGTATACACGGCCAGCCTTAGGCATAGGCGAACTGGGCGACCGCCTAGGGTGCCATACAGGCCGGCCTCAAAAGGGCGCAATTTACGGACTGGAGTTCTGTTTTGACGACCCTTAACCGGGAAAAGCCGAAAAGACAACAACATTTTTTTTTTTTTAAATTTCACCTCCGCCCATAGAGGCTAGCAATTGCACCCTCCCTGGCCTCGAAAGGGTGCAGTTTACGAACCGGAGTTTTGCTGTGATGACCCCTAACCATGAAAAGCCGAAAAACAACAACATTTATTTTTTTAAATTTCACTGCCGCCCAAGCCTGTGCACATGTTTCTACAGACAGAAACTGACAAACCAGGAAAGAGCCTGAAAGATATGATCTTCCTGCAGAGTTTTATACAAAACTATTAAAATAATGTGATACCGCTGTTGTATAACAAAAAAAAAAAAAAAAAATACCTGCCTGCAAGATAAGAAAGGTGAAAAGGATCCCCTTCTTGACCTCTGGTTATTAATTCTGAAATTCCTGAACCCAGAAAAGACACACAACTATGGCAAACACAGAGGCATTTTTCACCATTAAATCAAGTTTAAGGAATGTCAGTGGCTGTTATTAAAGAGAACTGGAGCAAACCCTGCCAAAAGTGATAGCAGCTAAGCAGTTTATTTTTTCTTTTAACACCTTTATTACATCTTGATATTTTATCAATGACGTAGGTAAACATATATTAACAGAAAATAAAAACATGTTTGAAGACAGCCACATCAGTTGACAAGAACAAATATAATAAAATATCTTTTGAAAACAAAACATCAAGAACATTTAGTAAGTCTGTGCTTCTTTTTCTTTGCTTCAGTCATTTTTATCAACCCACAACATTGCTCTTACCATCTGCTCCCTGCCCTCTTGGCCAAAGTGTCTTGCTGTGCTTCCCAGAATGAGGCTGCCTCGACTGTGGGGTTGGGGGTCTGCAAAGGGAGATTTTTCACTATGCTGGCCAGCAAAAAAGCTGCCATAGTTCTCAAGTGCAGCATTACCTTCAGCACTTCAATTTTTTTTGCACCTTAGCAGCTATGCCCCACAGCATGAAACTCTGCCACACTTTTACAAACAGAAGTTTATTTATTTATTGATTGACTGATTGATTGCTTGATTGACTGACATTTGGTAACTGGGAAAGTCCGACTGTGTACGAAACCCTTTTTCAGCAGAGGCCCTGGGAGAAGAGCTCCAATAGTGATTAAAAAAAACATGTAACATCAAATTATACACATAAAATGTTAAATTATACAGCATTGGACAGATGCAAGAAGTACAGCAGAAGGTATGGAGAGAAAAGATAAGCATTACAAGAGATCCTTTTTTTTTTCAACAAAATATATATAGCAGATTGGATAACAGGCATTAGAAGAAAGCAAAAAAAATGTGATGGTTCTGGAGAGGAAAAGGTTAATCGTTAGGAAAATTAGTGCAAGTAAAGTTGTTAGAGAGATTGTGAGATGGTCTATTTAGAAATTAAGAAATAGTGGAAAAGGGATGTAGGAAGACACCAAAAAATACGGGGTGTGAAAGGAGAAATAAGTTAGTAGGAGGTTGGGAGGGTAGGGAGAGAGAGAGGAGAGCAGAGAGACAAAGAAAAAAGGAAGGTGGAGATTAGGTGTTGGTTGTAGGGCAAAGGCAGATCCATGAGTTAAATAGTTAATTTTTTAGTATGAGCTTAAACTTTTTGGTTATTATCTATACTGGTAATATTGTTTGGAAAGTTGTTCCATAGCTTTTTTGTTGAGTTTGCATACATCTGTAAGTAGTCTATCTGCAGAACAGAGATTTCTGATGGGAACATGGATATGCAAAAAAGATGTTAAGGCAGGACAGCTGTAAGGTTTGTATATTAGCTTTTTGTGCAATTGTAAGTTGTAGGTAGTCAAGATAGTGGGGAAATTCTAGTCAGTTTAGCTTTTTAAGGGTGTTTCCATGCATAAATTGCCCCAGCTACAGTGCAAAAGCTGCTTGGTATTGCCATCCATACAGCTTGATTCTGTGCATTAGGTGAAACCTACCTGGCCTCCATTAAGAGTCACGGTGATGAGTCCCTCCCGGCAGAATGGGTAAGCTGCTGTCATCCATTCATTCCAACCTGCCACAGCTAGCACCTTCACCTCCTAGATCACTAAGCAATCCTTGGCTACTTTTGTTTTAGTCAGGGCTTTATCCTTTTAATCTCAAACGTTAGCTACAACTTCCCTTCAGGCATTTGTCAAGACTTACAAAAAGCCATTTACACCAAATAAAGTTGATCGTTATGTGGATGGTATTCTTCCACTGGTAAACCATGCCAAATAAGAATGTCTCATCTCTGGCAAGCATATATGAGTGTGTGATTAAACAGGGCACCAAAAGGAAAACTGTGAAAGAAATCATTAGCGTGGAGCTACTGCACATGAGATAGTGATTTTCTTCAATCAGGTAGATATATATATATATATATATATATATATATATATATATATATATATATATATATATATATATATATATATATATATATATATATATATATATCATCCCCGTTGGGAAAAACCCAGTTCTCATGAACTACTACATCGATGGTAGTCCACTGAACACAGAAGGCATTATAAGAGATCTGGGAACACAGGTTGACAGCAACCTCTCTTTTGACCACCACACTGCCACTGTGGTCAGAAAGTCCTTCTACGTTGCACATCTCATTACTAAGGGTTTTGCATCCAGGAAGAAAGAGGTCATTGTCTCCCTCTATTCTACCCTCATTAGGCCAATCATCTAGTACAGTGCCCCATTTGGCATGTACCTCACTAGACACCTGCAACAACTGGAAAGGCTGCAAAAGTACTACACAAAGAGAATCCTAGGCCTTAAACACGTGTCCTATATGGACAGACTAAAAAAACTCCAACTATTCTCTGTCTCATATCGTCTACTTAGAGGTGATCTCTGCTTGACTTACAAAGCCATGTCTGACCCAGCTCTGTTAGAAATGGTACATCTAAAGAAATCTCAATTCCTCCACACCACACACTCCAGAGACCTCAACCTCATTACCACAATCAACAGAACGTGCTGCAGGAACAGGTTCATAACCCAGAGATTGCCCATGCTATGGAATAGACTTCCCATACATGTCAACCACAGCACCTCAGTGGCCTTCTTCATTATTTATGTATTTGTTCATTCATCTGATGTGTACACAGTCATATAAATGGCTGTAAGTAATGGTTACATCTGTGAGTGTTTGTATGTATGTGTGTGTGTGTGTGTGTGTGTGTGTGTGTGTGTGTGTGTGTGTGTGTGTTTGTGTGTGTGTAAATACTTTATTCCTGCATCCACAGTAGTTATGGTGTAAAGGCCTTAAGAAATCTATTGTAATAAACAGTAACATATGAGCCATATTCTTTGGGTATGATCCATGCTTTTATTATTTTATTGTAAGTTCACAGTGTTTTCATTATTTAGCAGTGAATAAATTGGACATCATGAAGTCTAAGAGTAATAATATTCTAACTATGAATACTTTCATTTTTGTATGCATGTAGGTGTGAATGCACTGTGTTTAGGTTACAACAGTTTGTCTGGCAGCTACTGCAGGTGAGTTAGGGTATGAGCTGTTAATGAGCTGCTTCTTTTAGTATATGGTTTGATTCCCTCCGCCTTTGTTTGTCTTCCATGTGACTCTGCACAATCATTTCACTGAACAGCACACCTGGACTGCTACAGAAAGGGTGCAATTTTGTCCAGTGGGTTGTCCCAGTGTGTCAGCAAATGCTTTACAGATTTGTCTTTTAATTTATTGCACTATTCACAAAGCTGCTAATTAGTGCTTCACTGTATGCTACTTCATAACAAATCCCAGCAGGTTACTTGTTGTTTATTAGGTCGCCAGATCCATTTTCAATACTAGGGAGTTTTAAGAGAAAAGGACTTTACTGTTGTTCATGCTAAGTCTGTTTTCAACAATTTTGTTTGTTTAGTAAATGGCTGTGAATGCTTTTGCTATAAAATTTGAAATACGGTTTAAAATTAAAATCCAAATCTCTGATCAGTGCAAAACAAGCACAGTTTGCTGCTCTTGAATTTGTATTATGAGATTTTTTTCTCTTTTTCATGAGACAAAAATGTCTTTGTGCTATTCTCTTACTTTATTGTATTATCTACCAACTTGATTTCTTACTGAAACATACTAATACTTCATCATGCCTTTGATATAGGGCAGCACTGATACTACTGTCAGTATACGCTGTGTCTAGATAGACGTCCTTATCCAGCTGTGGACATGCCAGGCATGTGGCCTGACTCAAGATATCCTTTAAAGCTTTCATAGCTTTTTCTTGTTCTTTCCCTCATACCCAGGGTTCTGAGTTTTTCAGCAGCTTGGTAAGGGGATATGCTACTTTTACATTGTCCTGAATAAACTGTCTTGAGTAATTACATATACCTAGAAGGCTTCTTAGTCTCATCTGTTTTTTTTTGGAGGGTAGATTCATTGGCTAGCCTATATATTGTTGTTTTGAATGCATAAACCATCTGGCCCAATTTCATACTCTAGATACTTGCCCTTGTTTCAGTACCACAATCCTTTTGTGGGGGGACAATTTGGCCCCAGCATTATTTTGCTGGTTTAACACATAGGTCACTTTAGCAATAGGATCGCTTTTTATTAGTTCATCCTCTTAAATCAGATTCCCTCTACTTTCTGTATCAGGCATGTTCATGTGCAGGAAGACACTGAAATCTGCAGCTGAGTTCAGTCTTCCAAATGACACCTACTCCAAAGGTACTGTTTTCGACCAAAGGAGAATATAATTTGTAGGAGTCTTGGGATGGACCTTGAGGGTCCAGAATCCATTTGAGATATCCATTGTAGTAAAGTGTTTTGCATTCTCAACCCTAGTCAAGCATTGATCCATAAGCTTCTATTTTCTGAAGACATGAATTTTATAGTAAAGGATGTGTGAAGGAGCAACAGACAAATCAGGTTTATTAAAGGGAATTTCCATCTTCACTTGCAGTTTAAACTACATTACAAGGTATCCTTTCTTCTATGCATTTAAATAATTAAAGAAAATGACTGGACTGGCTTTCTTGGGGAGTGACCAACCTGTGGGCGTGGCTCATAGGGGTGTTTCATGAATATGACATGGGTGGGGCTTAAAGGGTGCCAGAGCACTACTTCGCCTAGGGCACCATATCAGCTAAGGTTGGCCCTGCTTGTATAATCTCGGAAAAGTTGCTAAAATAAAATGTTTTGTGTTACCATGCATTTCCTGAAAGATTGGAAGCCTGAAATGTAAATGGTTATGATTATTTAGTGAAGTACAAATTTGCTGTTTTTGTAATGGCATACACACAGAACCTAAATGCGGCTGTTTGAAATAAATGGCACACAACTTAAATACAAACCAGAACTAAGTATAAATTTGCATAAATGCGAATCAGAACTAAGTATAACTCTGCTTTTTGAAATGAATGGCATAACACACACACACACACTTAAATAAACATAAATCTGCTGTTTGAAATGCAATAAGGATGCTGTTTGGAGCATAAACATAGAACTAAGTACAAATCTGCTGCTTGTGTATAGGCATACACACACAACCTAAATGCGGCTGTTTGAAATAAATGGCACACAACTTAAATACGAACCAGAACTAAGTATAAATTTGCATAAATGCGAATCAGAACTAAGTATAACTCTGCTTTTTGAAATGAATGGCATAACACACACACACTTAAATAAACATAAATCTGCTGTTTGAAATGCAATAAGGATGCTGTTTGGAGCATAAACATAGAACTAAGTACAAATCTGCTGCTTGTGTATAGGCATACACACACAACCTAAATGCGAATCAGAACTAAGTATAAATCTGCTGTTCGAATTGAATGGCACGCAACTTAACTATGAATCAGAACGAAGTATAAATCTGCTTAAATGGGAATCAGAACTAAGTATAACTCTTGCTGTTTGAAATGAACGACATAACAGAACTAAATGCAGACTGCAGGTGCTGAGCAAACTGACTGCAAGTGCACACTCACTTGAAATGCAATAATGAAGACGCTACTTAAACATAAATCTGCTGTTTGAAATTCAATAAGGATGCTGTTTGGAGCATAGAACTAAGTACAAGTAGCACACATTAAGCAGTACTTAAATGCAGACTGTGAGTGCTGAGCAAAGGAACTAAGTACAAATCTGTTCTTTGGAGCACATGTACATAAGCACTACTTAAATACAAATGCAGACTGTGTAACGGCATAACAGAACTAAGTATAAATCTGCTGTTTCTCTCGTACATAACAGTCTTTACCTGGAAAAGAACTAAGTACAAATTTGCTGTTTGGAGCACACATTAAGCACTACTTAAATACAAATGCAGACTGCGAGTGCTGAGCAAACTGGAAGTACACACACAAATGGAGACTGCAAGTGCCAAGCAAAAGTTCTAAGTACAAATCTTCTGTTTGGAGCACACATACGTAAGCACTACTTAAATACAAATGCAGACTGAGAGTGTAACGACATAACAGAACTAAGGATAAATCTGCTGTTTCTCTTGCACATAACAGTCTTTACCTGGAAAAGAACTAAGTACAAATCTGCTGTTTGGAGTACACGTTAAGCACTACTTAAATACAAATCCAGACTACAAGTGCCAACTGCCAAGCAAATGCGAATTATAAGAAATGCAATAAGGAAATAAGTACCAATAATGCTATAACAGAACTAAGTTTAAATCTGCTGCTTGGCTGTTTCTCTCGCACATAACAGTCTTTACCTGGAGAATGAAAGCGGTCTGACTGTAGGGAGTTTAATTATTGCTCGGCATTCTGACAGGCTGCCTGTCTGCCTAGTGAAGCGGAAATCATTGTGCATGCCCTGCACGTGATGACGTCAGGAATAAATTTGTCCAAAAAAAAAAAAAAACCCAGAAAATTTGGAAATTAAAGGGGCCACTCAGGAATTCATGGCACCCCAATATTTTGCTCTCAAAACTGGTATTTATCTAGAAATTCAGTATGGTTGAGAGGTATGAATGGGGTTACTTGTTTGCACTGCTTCAACGCATTTACACTGTTGATATTCTAATTCTAATTTTCCCACAATTTATGTTCTGCTTTTATCTGCTTAAAGTTGCATTCTAGTGCCTTCTGTTCCCCTCTTCTTTGTGTCTGCCTCATCCACCACTGACATTAATCTAAAGTTTCTGAAAGAGTTCCAATGCTGACTTTATTTAAATGGACCCCTCTCTAGCTAGCCTGCTTCATCCTTGAATTTTTTCCACAACTCTCCCAAACTTTTTCAGTTGAGGTTTTCTAAGACTGTCTCTGGCTTCTGCCCCTTATGGTTATCTGATTTTCAATGTCCTGCCCACCCCTCCTTCACTGCTATTGTCTGTCTTTAAGCTATTTAAGTACACTTGCCACCCATTGTTTTCCATTGATCTATGATACTGAGTGTCCATCCAACCAATAGTATTGCTCATGAGTAAACCGTTATTACATTTTGCCACCTTTTCAATTTCATGGAGCTCAGCAAAACTTTGTCTTGGCCTGTGTTCCAGAAGTGCTTTACTTGTGTCCAGTGCTATCCAGGTAAAACTAAGTACTTTTGCTTTTTAAATCTCACTTGCTTAGTTTACTTTAAGTGATTGCTACCGTATCCTACTTTTATTTGAACATTTCGCTGTATTTTCCTAAAAAAAAATGCTCTTCCTGTCAGTTACTGTTGCAAGACTGTCTTGAAATCACTTTCAGCAAGTGATTTCCAGTATGTTTTTTAACTGTCTTGTAATAGCATTGCACTTGTGGGGATCTTCTGCTGTGTTTTTACATTGAGGACACTGTTTATTGATCTTGTGGCAGGAGGTGTTTGCCTGGTCAATTTGAGATGGGAAACATATAATGATAATAATTTTATTGGCCAGAAAACTCATTAGTTAGTTTTCTGAGTTTTTTTTTTCTGTGCTAATATAAATTCAGTGCATTTGTGCAGTGATATTCACCGCTCAGCAGCAGTTACCAGTGCTCTGTACAGTAGCAAAAACTTAGAAATAATTTTTTTTCTATAGAATGGTCCATAAAACTATACCTTGAAATGCAGGAAATATAGAGCAAATACTATGCATGCTGATAAGCTTAAAGCAGCAAGTTGGGCATCAAGTGGTAACACCTACAGATTTAGTAGAATTCAGTATGGTGTAAACATTAAAGTTAATATAATTTAGTACTGTTTAGCCTAATATGCCCTAGTGAAGCACCCTTATTGGTCTGCACCACCAAAGCACCCTTAATAGCTTTCTAACCTCAATACACTACTCCCTTATAAGATCTCCAGTCAAAGGACTGGGAAGCATGGATATGCAATTTCCTAACTTCTCCATAGCCAGTTTGGTGGATATGGGTATCTGGAGACAATGTAACAATTATCTTGTGTTTATTGACAACCACTTAATCTTTGCATGCAAGGGGTGTACTTACACAATAACATTGGAGGCTAAAATCATGCATATAAATGCACATCAGGTTGTTGAAACCATGCACACAACACCCACCTCACATAACACACAGCACACGCATAAACTAACGTATTCTAAGGCACTTAAAAGCAATCTTTCTAAACAACAAAGATTGTCTAGTCTCATCAGGGGTCTTCATTGTAAAACATACTGATGCCCTCGAACCAGGCTGAACAAGGGGAAGATATCTGTTAGTTGCTTACTTGGAGCCAGGATCTGGCAAATCATGCACACATTCTCAAGTCATTACACCACAGGTAGCAGCATGATTCCATCATAGTCCATGTGGGTATAAATGACCTGAGACGTACTCCCAGGAGTATGTGAAAAGAGACATTATGGAACTCTCAGACTGTGTGTATCAGGCTTTTATGAGTCAACCACTGAGCAGCATATTACCATCAATGAGGATGATGCCACTATATGAGCAAAAGATGATTGATTTTAGTAATTATTTGTCTTTCTGGTATCATTCTAAGGGGACCCAATATTTGTCAGCTTGGGAGGATATGGTTAACAGACCAACATTGCTTTGTCAAGGATGGTCTTTTCCTATCCCCCTAGACTTTTGAATACTGACTAAAACTTTATCCACCCCCATAGTGTCTTTTTAGGCAATACAAAAGTGAAAAACCTACCAACATAGCAAAATTAAATCAAGTGAATCTCGGGCTGTTACAGCTCAATGACAAGAGCCTAAATAAAATAACTTCACTCCATTCAAGCCCTCCTCACACTCGAGAATATAGACATTGGTTCAGTTACCGAGGCATGGTTTAAACAGGAGGGAGTACCCCAGCTGTACAAGGTTTCAATGTCTTCCACACTTTTAGACCAATAGGGCTGAAGGTGGAGGTATCTCAATATGCATCAATAACAGGCATACCTCTAGGTTGGTCAAACAGGATGACACAATGGAATTCTTCCACATGCAGATCACTATTGACAAAGTCCTGTATTATATATTAGCCAGCTATAGGTCACCCTCCATGCTTCAAGAATCTCACAGTGCATACTTGGATCTACTGGAGACACTTACCATCCAACCTAACACCCTACTCATGGGGTACTTTATTTATTTATTTATTTATTTATTTATTGCATTTGTTAAGTGGGAAAGTCCACTGGGCCTAGAATGAATCCATTTTCAGTGGAGGCCCAGGGAGAAAAACTCCACAATAATTACATGCAATTAATTTACATGAAATACTGATACACATAAGAATATCAAGCAGTAGTGTTACAAACATGGTAAAATACACTTAATAACTGGCATATATTCAAACACAACATTAGTGTGAAATATATCTGCATGGATTGCAGCAGAAGGAAGTTAAATTCAGTGTAAGGATAGAGAGCTAAGGAGGGGAAGAAGTAAAGCTAATGTAACAGAAAGTAGAAAGTAGGCAGAGAGAAGGGAAAGGAAATGGTGGTAACAGAATAGATAAAGGTGAAGCTCAGGGAGGATAAGTCAGGTGTTGGGGTTGTTTATTTGGGTGCAGGAGCATAACCAATGAGAGGATAGATGTAGTTTGAGGGATTTTTTTTAAAGGAGGCAGTATTATGGATAGTCCTGAGTGAAAGGGGGAAATATTTCCATGACTTGGAGACAGTATAGGAATACAAAATTTGGCCAGCTGAGAACCTGGGTTTCTTGATAGACAGTAACATTTTGTTCTCTGACCTGAGGTGTCGATTAGGATGGTACATGATCAGTATGGAGGAGAGGAAAGGACATGTTTCAGGGTGGTAGATAAGCTTGTGGGCTGTAGTTAATTGCAGAAAAGAAAGATAGTTGGGGAGTTCTAGCCAGTTTAGTTGAAGCAGAGAGGAACAGTGATAGGTAGAACATTTTGCATTAGTAGCAAATTTGGCAACTTTGTTGTAGCAAGAGTCTAGTTGTGTTCTCAAGGAGGACTGAAGAGTGGTCAGGATGGGAGTGCCGTATAGCAGAGTAAGAAGCAGGAAGGATGAGGCTAGGGCCTTTTTAGCAGAGAGGCTAAGAAAATGCTTGTGTCTATACAGGGCACCTAGTTTTTGATGTTTTTTTTATGTTGCTGTATATGTGAAGGTCGAAAGTTAGTTTGTCATCAATGATGACACCTAACAATTTGGTATTGGGGGCAGCTTCAATGATAGTGTTGGTTTGGGAGTGAATGAAGAATAGTGACTTGCCAACAAGGTTGGATTTTGTGGGGGTAAATATTAAAAGTTTTGTTTTGTTGGGGTTGAGGGTGAGATGGTTCTGGAACATCCAGGTTTCGGTGCAAGAAAAAAAACTTCTTGGGTGAGATGCTGCAGTGCAGTGGAATATTTAGAAGAGCAGATGATAGTGGAGTCATCTGCGTATTGAATAATGGTACTATGGCTAAGAGTGGTATGAAAGTTATTAACAAATATGCTGAATAGGAGGGGATCCAGTATTTACCCTTGGGGGACACCGGTATTTGTATTTATGAAAGGGGAAGGGAGTGTTGCCATATAGTAGATTGCTGCCTGTTAATGAGGTAATTGGTAAACCATTGCAGGGTAGGGGGAGATAGGTTGAGGTTAAAGAGTTTAATAAGCAGAAGTGAGTGGGATATACTGTAAAATGCCTTTGCTAAATCAAGGAAGAGTGCTGGGACTAAGGAGCCAGCATCTTGAGCCCTGTTTACTGTATCCAAAAAGGAAATTAGGGCAGTGTTGGTGCTATGTCCAGGCCTAAAGCCATGTTGAGTGGGGGAGAGGATTTGATGTTTTACCAGATAACTGAGAAACTGAGCAGGAATACATTTCTCTAGAATTTTTGAGATGGGGGACAGAATGGCAATAGGATGTAAGTTAGAGATGTTGGAGCTATTGCCGCCTTTATGAAGTGGAAGGACTAATGCCTTTTTCCAGATATCCAGTATGCATAATTCTTTAATGGACCTGTTGGCAAGGATGCTGATGGGATATGTAGTGGAGGAAGCTGATAGTTGCAGGTATTCTGTGGGTAAGTTATCTGGGGCATTGGTACAGGGTCTAAGTTTGAGAGGAAGTTTTTTTAATGGTGGAGGTGGCTATGGGTGAAAGTGTGTAAGGAGGAAGAGGATTGGAAGGGGAATGTGCTAATGGTGTCCCTGGTGGGTCAGTGTTGATGGGTGGGGAGGTGGTAGTAAGTTTAGTGATGGTGTCGATGAAGTATGTGTCAAAGAGGGAGGCTAGCTCAGAGGGTGTTTTTTCTGGGTTTGGGCATGGGTCATTATTAGTTTCTGGGTGGAGGAGGGAATGGATTGCTTCCCAGAATTTTTGCGGATTTAGTCTATGTTGTTCTTGGATAGCTTGGAAATATTATTTTTTGTTTTTGATAGCTAAGCATTTGGCCTGATTGCGAAGTTGTTTATATTGTGTGAGGTTAGAAAGAGTTTTTTGTTTTGTTTTTTTGCCAGGTTTTCCAGGCTTTGTCCCTGGAGGCCATAAGTTGCTTTGTGGATTTTGTGAGCCAAGTAGCATGTTTTACCTTGATCCTCTTTAGGTGGATTGGGGCAAGACTGTTTAGTACTCTGAGAAATGTTGAATTAAAGTATTCTACAACTTAATTGAGTGGAAGAAATTTAAGTGGGCTCCAGTTAGTGTAATGCAGGATGCCATTGAATGAATTTGGGGAGAAATGGGATAGCTCTCTGGTGAGTCGATATTGGTGTATGTTTGGTATAGAGATGGGCTTGCATATTACGAATGCTGGGGAGTGGTCACTAATGTTATTTGGGGGTGTCCCGGAGGAGGAGATTTTTTCTGGGTAAGAAACCAATATCCAATCCAAGATTGAGCCTTTGTTTTTCTTACTGCTAGGTCTGAGAATCTCCAAAATGGACAGACCCCTTCACAAACCAGGCACAGTTCAGAATAATACAAAGGAAAACCAAGTATTCCTTTCACAAACCAGGCACAGTCCAGAAGTAATCCAAAGGAAAACTAAGTATTCCAGCTATAAAATGTTTCACCGTTCTAAAATAAAAAGCACAATCCAGTTGTAAAAACCTGCTACACTTTATTTCTGAAATAAAGTGTAGTAGGTTTTTACAACTGGATTGTGAATTTTATTTTACAACAGTGGAACATTTTATAGCTGGAATACTTGGTTTTCTTTTGGATTACTTCTGGACTGCACCTGGTTTGTGAAAGGAATACTTGGTTTTCCTTTGTATTACTTCTGGACTGTCCCTGGCTTGTGAAGAGGTCCATCCATTTTGGAGATTCACATGTATTTACTTAAAACCATGTTTGAGGTTAAGATAGCATCCCAGGTGAAAGATAACCAAAAGACCTTCCACTATGTCAAAAACCTCAACAGGAGCACATAGTAATGTGATGAACTTGTGGTTAATGGTGCCACATTCACAGAGCCTGGTGATATTAAAAAAACTGTCATTGGACAAATTCTGTTCCAACTTTACTCCACTCTCATCTCCCCACCATCCCACAAGAAATACCCTCAAACATAACTCCTTCAACTATAACTAGGGAGCATGTACTGACTGCATTCACTAAAGCCAAGAACACAGCCTCAATGGGCCACAATAACATCCTGGATGCCTCCTGAACAGTGTAAAATATGTCTTATCAGGATCCCTGGAGTCGCTATTTAATTACAGTAAATCCAAAAAAGAAACAACCAAAACAACGAAGCAGCAAAGCTCAGGAATGCAGGACCCGGAAGCAAAGTTAAAAGTAGGCAATTAGCCTCTTTGAAATACAAAGGCTACTCGATCTTTTTTAAGAACTTTTAAGAACTTTTATTGTAAAAATAAAACAACAAATAATCACCAAGTGCTTTCACTCGGATAAATCCGAGCTTTATCAAGGAAGTAGTGTCTGTGATTTACATCATTAAATACTTTCCATTAAATCACATGACTCCTTGGATAATTATCTTATATTTACCTTTTGTAAGAGGGAATATTTAAAAAACAGATATTTTAAACTCTTGTATTAAAATACTGTTTCTTTCAAATCTAAAACTATATACCATCTTTACATAAAGTGACTTTTACAAAGGATTTATCCCATAAAATTTTCTAGTGTTCTCATGAATTTGGGAACTAAATATCAAAACAAATATAACAAATGAAAAACATACTATATATGAATAAATTTTATATATAAAAATTCTACAATAAATATTCTATAAAACAAGTAATGTTGATATCCTAAATAAGAAATGATAAATAATAATACAATAAACACCCCATCCTACCGCGTAATGTGATTACCCAAAACTTCCTATTTAATGAGTCTATTGCTTGGGTAAACCAAAAACTGTCCACTAAAAAATGTCTAAAAAGTCCATAGTTTACTCAATGGGAATACCATAGACAATCTACTTTCCTAAAGGCGAGCATGCCTCAGTTTTAAAACACTGCTACTATTGAGACTGTCATTCAAGCCGGGAAACCTGGTGCAATCTAGTTTGAGTTGCCAGAATAACTCCTGGTATTCCAACCTGGTTTCCCAGCTACCCCCACGAGTGTCCGGTATAATCTGTTCTAAAATTACAAATTTTATAATCATATCTTTGCAAACCAAAGAATGCTTGTAGAAGGCATTGCTCTCCTTACAATTAATGATGTCATTAAAGTGTTCGTATACCCTTCTCCTAAAAACTCTCTCGGTCTTGCCCACATAAAAACTGTGACAAGCCATACAACACCCAAGGTATACTACCCCTTTCACCCCACAGTTAAAATATCTCATAGAAGTATATCTAAGCTTCCTAGAGGGGAGATATAAGGAACTTTGGTTTAACATAGCGTGACATTGCTTGCAGTTCCCACATGCGTAGGTACCAAGTTTCCTCTTAACCGTGTCCAATTTATCCTCTTGCTTAACTTCTAGGAGTTCCTTTAAGTTCATGTCCCTTTTCCTAACAAAATGTGGGATTAATGGGGTGTGGGCTTTAATGTCTTCCTGCAACCTAAGAATGGGCCAGTATTTACAAAAAATTTGTTCAATTTTGTCCGAGTTATTGGAGAAGGTATGTACAAAACTACTTTTTACCTGAGAAGTGTCTACCTGTTGACTGTGAGACAATTCAATTAGTCCAGAACCCAATAAAGGGGCATATTTAACTTTAATTACAGTGCCACAAGAATGGAGGACTGCAATGGTTATTCCCCTTCATAGGGAAGGACCTTCAAGAGATAGTGGAAACTACAGACCCATTAGTCTTGCTAGTCTTAGTGTAAAGACATTGGAAGAATTATCACTGAAGTTATCAGTATGGACTTAGGAAACCTCCAGACACCGAACCCGTACTTATTTTAATTTCTCCAAGTCTTTTGGGTTTCTAATACTATGACAGGAATGGAACCCATTCCTAAGTCAATGTACTATTAAAGTTCATGAAATCAGTATTGTTTCAATCTTTGATGTCAGCCAGAAGTGCTCATTGCAGCATCCACAATGTGCCAAGTAATGACTCCTGCAATTCATATGGGGTTACATGTATCGGTAACATATACGATTGTAGATTCTTTTCTCTAAGACACATTGCTCTTACTACTATTGGAAGTCTGGATATCTTTCTTTCACATTGCTCCCATTTCTGCCTGCAAATCCTAATACTTTATGACTTTGTGTCTCTCTGTAAGCAAGACACTGTAGTCACTGGTTGGTCAATTTCAATGATCAATGCTACTTCTGTCTTCCTTTCATGGATCACTATATCCGGTTTTCTAGCAGCTATCTTTTGAACTGTTGATAATGGATGATCCCACGTGATGTAGACTTTTATCATTTTCTATGATGCCTTGTGGCTCATGTTTCCAGTGTTTTTCAGCCACTTCAGTAGCATATTTGCACAAAACCCAGGGGAACAGTCTTACCACATTATTATGCCTTTCAGTATACAGTCCTACTGCTATTAGTATGTCACAACCAGCAATGAGGTGTGCAACTGTTTCCACTTCTATTTTACAAAACCTACATTTGTCTGCTTCTCCCACATGTTCAATGGGCTTTGTAAACCAATGTGTACATAGCCTACTTTCTTGGGCCACCAATATTAACCTTTCATCTCTTGGTTTGAATTTGCCTCTCCTTAACCATTCCTGCATTCAGTCCTGATCAAAATGAGGTTATTCCAGACGTTTTCTATACTTGCAACTATATTTATACATTTTACACATTTCTTACCTTCTCATCTGGGCCTTCACCTTGCATTCTTTCTTTTGTTTTTTGGCACATTCAGTTGCTGCCTGATTTTTATCTATTTATAATTTGATTTCCATTCCTGCTTGATGCTGATATGCTTCTGCTAGACAAAGCAGAGAAGTCATCTTAGATTTATTTTTCTTATGTTTCAAAACTTTCACTAAGTTTGGGTCTTGGAAGTCAACAGATATGTCCCACAATTGCAGATTTACATATGTAATGATTTTCAAGGAGGCCCATCCCTCCTTCAGAATGGGGAATATACAATATTGGTATGCACTGATTTTTATAAATCATTTGGTGAGCATGAAGCATCCTTCTCATTTTCCTATCTAATCTATCCAACACATTTTGGGGACAATCAATCACTCCAAAACTGTAAGTTAGGAGAGGGAGACCAAATTGGTTTATAGCTTGAATTTTGTTCCTAGATGTCAGTGCTGTTTTCAGGATTAATTTAAGCCTTCTAAAACATTCATTACTAAGTTTCATTCACATTTGTTCATGCTTTATTGCTGACCCCTCATTAATTCCCAAATATGTATACACTCCCTCTTGCTCAAGTTCTTTTATATCACATTCTTGTCCCAAACTGATATTTTCTTGGTGCTGCAGTTTTCCTGCTTTAAAGGTTGCTTTTGCACATTTATCAAGACCAAATGACATTCTTATATCATCTGAAAAAGTTTTGACAACTTGCAGTTGTGCTTTCAGTTCTTCATCTTATGAGCTATACAGTTTTAAATCATTGACAAAGAGAAGATGAGAAGTCTTTACACGTTGTTATTTTGTAGGAGCCAAATTACAGCCATGGCCTAAGCTGTTAAGTAGACATCTTAATGGATTAAGGGCTAAACAGAATATCAGTGGTATCAGAGTCACCCTGGAATATCTCCCCCCATGAATTTGTATCTCCGTAATAATAATTTGTCCTTTATCATGGCTTAATTGCAAAATGGTCTGCCACTGTTTAATGCTCACTGTAATGTAGCTGATCAGTGCAGGGTGTATCTTATACATTTTTACGCACTCTTTTATCTATGAATGTGGAATACTATCAAATATTTTTTTGTAGTCAATTCATGACATACTTAGATTCTTCCCCTTTTTATGATTCTCCACTATGACTTTATTTAACAACAACAGATCCTTTGTTCCATATGACTTTCTTTTATTGCCCTTTTGTTCTATTGGCATAATTGAGTTTTCTTCTAAATGACTATAAACTCTGTCAGTGTCAATTCCAATGTATAGTTTATATGTCATCAGAAGGCAAGTTATTGATCTATAATTTTTAGGGTGGCTTGCAGGTTCACTCTTACGCAGGAACTTTGTTTTTCCTGTTGCTAGCAAGGTTGGTTATCTGTCCGGGGTGTGCATATAAATAGCCCTTACTCATGGCTAAATCTTTGTGCAGAGATGTTAATACTTTTAACCAGAAGTTAGGTACTGCATCTAGGTCTGGGGTTTTCCAATTAGAGGCTTTTCTTAACTTTATTTCAATCTCTCTGGCTGTTACTTCATCCCATTTCATATCCTGTACCTTGAAACTTATTTTTTCTTTTACTTCTTCTATCCATTCAGCATCTTTGTTATGTTCCACAGGATCTTCATAAATACTTCTCCAAAATATATGTATTTCGTCTTTTTTGGTGGTCTTTCAATTCCTTTTACCTTGTTTCCCAATTCTCTATAAAACTTTTTTGGATCATCAATAAATTGCTTAGCTTGTATTTTGCCTGTGTAGATATCTACATATCTTCTATGTTTTTCCACCTGTGCTGAGAATTTTAATTTGTTATTTGTGATAGTGCATGATAGATCCTGATCCATTCTAATGCTGTGCATTGCTTTTATCACATATGTATATATATGTGTATATATATATATATATATATATATATATATATATATATACACACACACATATATATATATATATATATATATATATATATATACATATATATATATATATATATATATATATATATATATATATAAATAAAACTATGTTGTTGTTGTGTCTTTCAGCTTTTCCCCGTTAAGGGTTACCACAGCGTAACTTCGGTCTGCTAATGATTGGAGTTGATTTTTACGTGCCGAGTTACCAGCCCTGATGCACAACCTTCAACGAAGGTACATCCATTCACGCATGTCTCCACACAGAAGACACTCTAGCTGAGAATCAAACCGGACAGCGTCTTACTGTGAGGCAACAATGCTATCGCAGCACCACCACCGCGGGTCTATATATAAAACTATATATATATTATATATACACATATATATATATATATATATATATATATATATATATATATATATATATATTATATAAAACTATATATATATATATATATAAAACTATATATATATATATATATATATATATATATATATATATATAAAACTATATGTATATATATACAGCTATATATATATATATATATATATATATATATACAGCTGAGAAGAGAACCGCCGGAATCCGGGCAGAAGAAGCGAAAGCTGCAGAGGCGGGTTGGGAACATCGACATTGCAGAAGACCGTTAACGGGGAGACACACCAACACGAGGAGAGAGCCCGACATGGGGGAAAGGGTGTGAGTATGCGGTAGCGTGTTGTGTTAGACATTAGGAAGCAGGAGGCAGGGAAATTGACCGGTCTGGACGGGTGATAAAGGGGTAAGTTGGAGAATGACGGTTCAAGTAGGGCAGTGGGAGGGTGGTTTAGGTTAGGAGGCCGGGGGGGCGATAGTGGGTGGAGTTAGAGTTAAAGCGGAGTTAGGTGGGTTAAGAGGTGGGAGTTAAGGGTTAAGTTAGGGGGGGGAGCAAGGAGCGGGTAAGTAGGTTAGGGGTTAGGTGGCGATAGGGAGTGGTCCAATGGAGCTAAGTTAGGGAAGCGGGTAGTGTTAGGTCGCGATCAGGTAAGAATAGGAGTTTGTGGGCTATTTAGTGTGGTTGTGTTTGTTTTGTGTGTGTTGTGATGTGTGTGTGCTGTTGTGGAATGTGGTGTTGTTTTGTTGGGTTTCGTGTTTGTTTGTTGTCGGGTTTATTGTGTTGCGTTGTATGTGTTGTGGTTTTGATGTTTTATCGTGTGAATATGATGTGTGTGGGGTGATGGTTGTATGTGTTGTGTGGTTTCGATTATGTCAGGTAGAACCATATGTGTGTATATATATATATATATATATACATATATATATATATATATAGTTTCCATTCAGAAACCTGAAACATCATAAGCCTGAAAATCAAAATTCTGAAACCAAAAGCCTGAAAATTCAGAATCCTGAAAACTCAAAATCCTGAAAGCCCAAAATCCTGAAAGCCCAAAATCCTGAAACTCAAAATCCTGAAAACACAAAATAGACATACTGATGTCATTGTGGCTTTGCTATTGTTAGCCCTGTGGTGTTAGGTCATGCGTTGGGGTCAGGTAAGTGTGTGGTTGGTTTTATGTTAGGGTTAGGGGCGGTTTAAGTGAGTTAGGGTTAGGGCGCAGGTTAGGCATGTATGCAATAGTGACAAATATTGGGGTTAGAGGCGGTTTAAGTGAGTTAGGTTTAGGGCGCGGCTCAGGTGAGTGTGCGATAGTGACGGACCTTAGGGTTAGGGTTAGGGTCAGGGTCAGTTGGTAGATATTAGTGTCTTTATAGTGACATATTAGCATTATTTGTGTTTTCAGGATTTTGAGTTTCAGGATTTTGGGCTTTCAGGATTTTGGGCTTTCAGGATTTTGAGTTTTCAGGATTCTGAATTTTCAGGCTTTTGGTTTCAGGATTTTGATTTTCAGGCTTATGATGTTTCAGGCTTCTGAATGGGAACCATATATATATATATATAAAACTATACATATCTTCTAACTATATATATATATATATATATATATCATTATATACATATATATATATATATATATATATATATATATATATATATATATATATATATATATATATATATATATATATATATATATATAAATAAAACTATATGTATATATATATAAAACTATACATATCTTCTAACAATGACACTTTTTGTCTTAATTGCTTTATAGTTTTCTCTATTCTATACTTCCATGATGGTATTTGATTTCTCCTCTTCCTTTACCTCACTAATCTGTGTTCTTGTGGTAGAACTTTTCAGTTATTAATTTAGCTGCACAATAATGTATCCTGTTTACTTCTGTTATATCGCAAATATCTCTGTGGATGGTCCTAATTATTGTGTTCGTTTTATCAAACTTTTGACTTTTTGGGTTTTATTGACCTTCTGCAGTCTATTTCTTTCATTGATCTTAATATGTATATCTATCTCTATTAAATCAAGCAACTCTTCACTTAGCTCATTTTCTTCTAAACTGAGGGGACATTTTTTGTATTATATTTCCTGTGGGCATTCTACAGAAAGTTCTATAGCATCTTCTTGTGGTACATTCCATTCAGTTTCATCCTGTGCCATCTGTTGCTCTGTCATAGGATGTCACTGGCATATCACTCCTCAACATTGATTGCGCCAGTTTCCACAGTTTCCTGTTCCTTCCCTTGTTGTCCAGCTTTAAGTGAACATTTAGACTGATTTCCTGTGGAAGGCTCCAAAATATCTTCATATGGGACCTGACCAATTGCTTCCCGTTCCACTGGTTTCCCCTTAATTTGGATGTCCATTGCTCTATCCTGTTTTGGTGCTTTCTGAATTAGATTTTTTATACTGAATACTTAATTTCATAGGTACTCCATAATCTCAGGTTCTATTTCTTTAATTTCTCCATTACTAATCTCCTTTTCTACTTATACTCTTTGTCTTCTTATTTTTTTTTTGTATTGTAAAATTTTCCATGTCTGGATTCCTTCGCCTGTATTTCCCTTCAAATATCTTTGGTGCTGCTCTTTTTGTATTGATTAGTTTTGCTTTCTCCTTTGCATAGATGTTACACAACATTAAATCTCTTTTTCTTTCCCATGTCCATATTTCTTCTTCAGAAGTCTCTTGATCTTCCTGTTTCTCCTTACTTTGAGGATGTGTTCCATCATGCTGTAATGTAACTTGTGTTAGATCTTCTACGCCAAATCCTTCACTTTGCAAGCACTTCATAACTTCAACTTCTATTTTTTTTAACTTCTGCTTTACTAATCTTCTTTTCTACATTCCCTCTTTGTGATATTATTTTTTTATTGTGAAATTTTCCATATCTGGATGCCTTTGCCTGCATTTCTCTTTGAATATCTTTGGGGCTGCCTTCTTTATATTGATTAATTTGGCTTTCACCTTTGCATAAATATTGCACCATAACAAATCTCTCTTTTTTTCCCTATGTCCATATTTCTTTTTTATACTTTTCAAAAATCTCTAGGTTTTGTTGTTTATATTTTCACACTTCTTCATATGCTTATTTTTCCAAACAAATCAGTGTTTATTGGTGTATATATATATATATATATATATATATATATATATATATATACATATATGTACTGTTTTTCACAGATCTGTGTTATTAATGAACATACATTTTTATTTGAGACTTCTGACAGTTTTTCTTGTGGAACTATTTTTCTTTCCTCTAATTTCTCTCTTAATCATTTTGTATATCTTGTGTCTGGAAATTCTGTTTTTTTTGCATAATAGTAACAATACATAATTTCTTATCCTCAGTAGTCCATTCTATCGTCTTTATGGCTCTTCTTTGGCCTATCAGTTTTTGCGATTTTTGTGGACTGCTACTTCCTTTTGCATCAAGGGGGCTATCCTCCCCCTGGGCCTGAACTGGCCCCATTGTAGGTATGTTTCTGCATTTTTGAGGACCCCCATTGTCATTTTTTCCAGTCTTGGCACTTGTGTGCCTACCAGAATTGGGGACTTTCTTATCCTGGGTCTTGTGCACCCAGCTATCTTTTTTTTATTTTTGACCTACTTCTATCCATGATATATGCTATATAAATACAATCTATATATCAGTGTCATCTTGCTTAGAATTTATGAAAAACATGGTCCACCTGATGAAGGTATTCACCAAGACTTGAAGATGAATTCAATATCAGCAATACTGCTTGCTGACCTATCATCTCTCCATTCAGACCCCTGGATCCATTTCAATATGGCTTTGTCAAAGGAAGGTCATGCTTACGGAACCTGATGAACTCCTTTGGCAAGATCACTCAGAGAATAGATGATGAGAAAATAGTGCACACTGCCTGCCTAGATCTGGCTAAAGCATTTGATACAATACCCTACTCAGGCATTGTCATCAGACCTATAGAACTAGGCATAAACCCTTTTATAACATGCTGGATAGTTGGTTGGCTCATGGATAGGACTCAAGAAGTTATGACCAGTGAGGTCATCTCTACAAAGAGGCATTTCAACAGTGGAGTTCCTCAGAGCTCTGTGCTGGGCCCAGTCCTCTTTGGCATCTTCTTCTTGGAGGTCAAAGCCAATGTCAAAGGCTTTTGGCTGAACAAGTTCACAGATGATTTCAAATTGGTAGCAGCAATGGACTCTCCCAAGATGAGAACACAGACAAATGCTTGGTGCCAAAGTCATGACTTAAAATTCAATAGCAAAAAATGCATTATAGTACTTTGTGGGAAGCTGGCCACTCTAGGTAACTAGGCCATCAGTAAAACACACCTAAAAGTTGAGTCACTTGTCAGAGATCTGGGAACTCATCTGGATAGGAACCTAGCCTTTGGCCAACATGTGTCCAAGGCAGTAAGAAAATGCTTCTATGTTGCTCAGCTTATAAATAATGGCATGGTTTCTTGGTCTGGAGAGGTCATCACATCACTGTACTCAGAACTCATAAAACTTTTCATAGACTGTAATGCCCCCTTCGGTATATACCTGACTAGACACATACAGCAACTGGAACACACAAAGGTTCCTTACAAAAAGAATGCAGAGAATAAGCTCACTGTCCTATGCTGATTGCCTCAAAGCCTTGTCTCTTTATGAGGTATCCTACAAACTTCTGAGAGGCAATCTTTGCCTAGCATACAAGGCATCCCAACCCTTGTCAGCAAAACAAGTAGCATGATAACTATTAGATTAAAATACCTAAATTTTGCTTGAAGCATAAACAAGATATGTTGGAGAGACAGATATGTGTCTCATAAAATTCACATTTTCTTGAACAAGCTCCTCATCCATGTGAAGGAAAGTTCTTTCCTAACCGATTTAAGTACAGCTTGGATCAATGGATGGGCAACTGGAAATTCATTCTTAGTCTGGAGCCTATGTCTTTGATGGACAGAGGCAGTCAGTAAATGACTCCCTATATAAATCATATTTGAGGGTAATATTTTGGTTGCATGGCTAGGCTTATAAGGGCCCCAGTGGTTGTTAGGCTGGTATACACCTATGAACCTATGAAATGTAGGGAAGGCTGCAGAGACAGGTTCTTGAAATCATGTCTCCAAGTAAAGCAAGAATAGTCCCAAAAGCCAAATATGATGTTCAGAGTTCATAGCGCTATAAAATATTTTAAAATTAGAGCATAATGAAGACGGAATATAGGGACAACTTGAGCTTTAAAATTATTCCTTTGACTGACAAGTTGCATTTATTAACGTGTTGAATGTACATGAAAGTTTTTTTTGTAAAAAAAAAAAGCTATAGCATGTTTACTGTTAATTTAATGTTAATTTAAATTTAGTCAGTATAACCTAAAGTATGCTGCCTAAAAGACTGTTTGTATATGGGAGCAGTGTTAGGCAAGTGATTACAGGAATTATAAGATGCCAACCCATTTGACCTTTGATTAGACACACACACACACACACACACACACACACACACACACACACACACACACACACACACACACACACACACACACTACATGAATCCCATTCAGCTGATGAAATTTTCAGAAACTCGAACTTTATATCGGTGAGACAATATGATCGAATTTCTGAAAACCCAAAAGATTTTGAATGAAGATCGGAGTACAGTGAGGATCAGGAAATTTACCATTTTCTTCAAGGTAGTGTGATGTCGGAGTTGGTACATATAATTAGCAGGGGTGTGGGGGTTCAGGGGGGCTTGCCCCCCTGCAAAACCATGAAAAAGAAAGATTTTTGTGTGAGTTTTTTTTAATGCTCAAGTTTTCAGAAATTCAGTCATATAGTCTCACTGATATGAATTTCAAGTTTCTGATCTGAAAGCTTGATCAACTGACATAGCTCCATGTATATATATATATATATATATGTGTGTGTGTGTGTGTGTGTGTGTGGCACTTTTTTGCCAACATGTTTTGGCCGAAAGAATAGATGGGGAACAGGTGTTTCAGATCGACAGTCCTCAGAGTAGGGGAATATGCCCTTATTCTGGGTTTATGTGATACTGGAGTTACTATATATAATTATCAGGAGGTACGTGTGGCTTGTCCCCTTTCAAAAATTATGTCTGTTATTTTTCTGCTCTGAGGTTGATCTTTAGAGTATGCACAGAAGTATGTAGATGTTTTACTGTCGATATTAACATGTCACCATTTTAAACATCAGTATTCTGGCCATTCGAATTATATATCCATATCTATATCTATATCTATATATATGTATATATATATATATATATATATATATATATATATATATATATATATATATATATATATAAATATATCAGCAGAAAGGAAATACAGCTGCCGTCCAAAGGTCGTAATCCAAGCAAAGGAACAAAATAAATGTAAAACAGAGCACAACCACCACAGGAGAATTGATAGGATCCAGTATTTATTAAAACAAGCACTTTCACGTGCAACCACTGCATGCTTCTTCATATATATATATATGTATAAAATGGGTGCACAACCTTTTATCAATGTGTATTTTTATGCATGAGTGAAAAAGCTGATGCAGCTGATTGAACATTAGTTGATTGAAATTTACCATATTTTTTCAGTATGAGATTGCAGTACAGTGGTAGCTGTACTGTGGGGATCGGGGAATATGCCCTTTTCCCACTGTAGTGTACTCTCATAGTTGGTATATATAATTAGTAGACCCCTCTTCCCACCTTACTAATGCTTGCTAACTCTAATACTAACTCTAAATCTGCCCCTGCCCTAACCCAGCCTTTAACCGTACCTTTAAAAAACCCTTTCCATAACAGTAACACTATAAGACAAATTTGAGCTGAATGTGTCCTGTGGCTTTGATGTTCCAATCTCAAAAGCAAATGGTTTTCTTTTGTGATCATTTGTTGCTTTGATATTTAAAATTTTTGGATATGCTGAATTTCAGAATACTTGCACTGATTACTTCAGCACTGATACTTTTGCATTCCAATAATGATATATACACACACTCACAAAACACAGACATTTCAATGTGCATACTCCAACACATTAACTTAGAGCATGCAGCTTACAAACAATATTTTTTGCTACTTATATATTTCAACACCAAGAATGCATAAAAGTAGGGAAAGGACATATTTCCCATCTTCGTTATTACAGCGATCATGTATCAGTAGCACTGATCAGCTGATTAGTCAACCAAACAGTGTCAACAGAGCAGCTGGTGAATGCACAAATGACAATGTGTGTGTATGTGTGTGTATATGTGTGGATGTCCACAAAGATGTACAACACAAGTTCAAGTATTTTACCAAAACTATTAAGTTGACATACTGATTCATTTGAAGCTGAACTGCCACTCTTGCTACCATGTGATGCTTATAAGTTCATAGCTTGGACTATGATCTAAACATATTACTTTTTCTTACCATGAAATATAGTACATAGAGTCCTGAGACCTCAACTTGATTATTATCCCTGTATTCAGTATAGCAAAATGGTTAGCTGACAGATGAAATGTTGCTTTTGTTTTGGTTGTAAAGATATTCTGCACATATTTGTATGGCCAGTAATTTATGATACCAAGGAATCATCTGCCTTTGCTATCAGTTTGTCAGCTGCACAAAGGACTGCAGCACATGTAGTACAAGGCACTCTTAAGTGACAGGCATGAGCAAAATCTCAGCATGATTTGCTATTGGCAAAAACACTGAATGTGATTGGGCATAGTCACGTGCCAAAACATGGATCCATATTATCATGATAGATATGAAGTTAGCAAAAAAAAAAAAAGCAATTTTATGGGAATTGTAAGGTTGAATTTGTGGTTTATAATTTAATAATAAATGTTGAAACAATTATGCAGTGGCCGTATTGGAACAATCAAGTAAGACATGGTTACACTGTCAGATCTGTTGTACATGGTTAGAGTAAATCATTGAAAACATTTTCTGAACTTACACTACATTGCAAACACTCAGATTGTGTTAGAAACTGTAGCAAAGCATTCCCTGAAATGACACACCAACACATGACAATACAACAAGACAGCACACATTTATACAGACTACACTGATGAATTCCAAGGAAGCGTGTCTTCATTGATTGTTTTTTCTTTTCAGAAGTGCAAGAAATGTTTAGTTGTTAGTGAACAACACTGTAATGTCCAGATATAAATAGAGTGACGGCGTCAGTCCAGCAGGGCAGTGGTCAACTGCTTGAAAAATGCCCTTGGCTGAATTGAGCGTTCACTGAATGAAGTTGCTGTGGTCAGGGTTTGCTCTTATTCTGTGGTACACTGGCATCAGAGCTGATTTTGAATAAACAGTCAAAATGTCTTAAGAATCCAGGTCACCATTAGAAGCTGGGAGAATCAACTGCAGTTGAAGAGTGTAGTAAAGTTCAAAGCTGGACTTGTGAAATAGCATATAGTGAGATGGATCCTAAAAATTATGAAATGCAAACTGGCCTGAATATACTGTGATGATGCATGCCGAAGACAACTGTCTTTTTTATTGAGACCAAAATAAAAACCGAGCTAGATGGTATGCTTGAACTGTCTTCTCAGATATGTTCTTGAACAAGGTTAGTAACTTAATGACAGTAATGCATCTAATTAAGTTTCACAGTGTACTGATGCTACAGGGAACCCAGGGCCCATGACTGTAGTTACTTTTGACAGGGAGGAGACCACCAGTGGAAATTCTAGTTTCTTCATGGGCCAACATTTTACATTTTAAAGGTAAAACCATTGCATATATCAGTTTTTAAAAAGGGAAAAAAAAACATTTTGGCACTTAGACGTCAAAGTCTTTGTCTACGTGCGGAAGAGATGCAATGTATTTCTGCAAGAGCTAACAAGCAAAAACCTCTTTAACAAAGGACCTTGGAAGCACATGTGTTATCTTACTCTTTTCTCAGACTAGATACTCTGCAGAAAACTTCAGGCAGATTGCCTGCGGGAATGTGACATTGCTGTTATATTATATATATGTAAGTAAACTACGATAAAATAATCTGTATTTCTGATTAATGTGGATATAAACAGTTACTGACTGGTGTGTGTGTGTGTGTGTGTGTGTGTGTGTGTGTGTGTGTGTGTGTGTGTGTGTGTGTGTGTGTGTGTGTGTGTGTGTGTTTGTGTGTGTGTGTGTGTGTGTGTGTGTGTGTGTGTGTGTTTGAGAGCACTCGTGTGCATGCACGTGTGTTTGTTATAATAAGCTATACATTTTTTTAAGAAAGTAAGGATGGTTTATGTTCTTTATTTCAGAAAACATATGTTGGTGGACTGGGATTAATATTATTAGATTTCATGAGACTGTAGATTTTAGAATGCAATTTGTTGAAAACAGCTTTTTTTTTGGGGGGGGGAGTTAGTTCACAGCTGGTACAACTCAGATGTTAGTTTCTGTGAGTTGCAGCAGTTTCACAGCTGATTATATATGTCCGTGGGTGTGATGCTTCCTAACAGTGTTATTTATACTGTTGTACTGCATATGATATAAAGTAAACCATGGTCTTGATTCCCACTTGTGTACATTATACACCGTACACATAGGCTCATATCTAATTATTAGGCTAGCTTCCACTGTGGGCTACTTAAGCCTATCCAATTTCCCTCACAAAGGTGAGACTCAAACCCTGTACCTTGTCTGTGGCAAACACCTGAACAATTATACAAACCTCCAACCACGTAGAAGGGGGGGGGGTTAATAATATAGTATGTAACCATAGAGCCTTATTACATCAGATGCTGTTTTAAATAATGATTTTAATTTAACACTGCAAGCCTTTCTCTAGTGAGGGTACCCTTTAGAAACTTCAGAACCTATTAAATAAAAGATGGTGTTGTCCAGTTCTAGTAAAGTGAAACCCTATTTCTTGCAACCAAAGGTAGTGTCACCTATACATAATGATGATAGAACAAACAATAATACTCTACAGTATGTCAACATATAACATTATTTTAACAAACTGCTAAAATGTTACAATGAACTAACCAAAACATTACAGAGGAAATGGTCAGTTTTTGAACCAGCAATATTAACAAGTATATGATTGATAAACTATTTTGAATATAAAAGAGCAAGGAATCTGAAAATGCATCTCTCCAATAAGGATAAACCACAGGTAACTAAATATAACCTTTCACAAAAATAGGTTCATAAGTAAGTACTAGGCTGGATGTCCCCACTGGTCATTCTAAGCCTAGTTAGTTTCCCTTTGATGGCTTGAATTAACCTGCCCCATTCAACGGAAGATTGGCCTTACCTATCCCATGGTCGATAATTGTATATTACCAGCTCCACTTTGCTCCCCCTACACTACCCAAATTCCCACCTGCCCCCACTAGTCCTACTTTTATTTTAAAACAAACCAAAGCAGCCTCTGCATGTATGGCAACTGCACGGCCCCAAAACTGTAAAATCCAAATGACAAAATGAGAGGCCAGCGGACTATGGCAAATCAATATTTAATAATCAATATTTAATAATCACATGAAAGCAAAGAGCAATAACAGACCAGTTTCGGCTATAAAAATATATAACCTTCATCAGTGTCAATACAGATACAATAACTCCATTGCCCAGTTTTATACTCAACCTGTCATCAAAGTTCAATCTCATTGGTCATTCAGAAATTCTCATTGAGACCTTGTGGAAATAAACCGCAGTCAATTTTCTTTGTGTTGGGTCCTGATTATTCCTGGGGTTGTGTTTAAAAATGACTGAAATGTGAGCCCAAAGTTCTTCCTCTTTGAAAAAAAAATATATATGTCCTGTAAAAACCCAGAAAGCCTACTGTCTGCTAAGAAGATGTTCCAATGTCTTTAAACACTATTCAGTAACACATCAGTGTTTCTTCCATAGGTAGTTACCAAACGGATCACTGATTCATTCCCTTGTTTTTTCTCTTTGTACCTCAAAAGGTCACCCCGATCCAGTGTTGATACCCAAAAGAACTTTGACTGGTGATCTACTTGTGGGTTGTGTCCCTTGTTGACACTGTACCCATTGTCAGAGGGATACCAAATCTAAACAATTTACCAGCAAGAACATGGGAACTGTATATGACATCAGGTTTTATGCCAGTTGTGGTACCGATTGGGTAATCTATCTCACGACATGCACCTGCTCAGCCTTTTATGCAGGGTAAACTTCTAGACCCTTACGGTTATGCATATCTGAACACTGCAGTCACATCCGAATAAAAAAACCTAGTAATGCCAATTTTAGATTTACTGTTATAGATAGGATCACAGGTAACAGGATTAATAAAGCTGGATGGCACTCTATACTAAACACCAAAGATAAAAAAGTGGATTATTAATTTGGGTGGTTTATTTCCACCAGGTCTCAATGAGAATTTTTGAACGACCAGTGAGTGAGCTTGAACTTTGATGACAGGTTGAGTATAAAACTGGGCAATAGAGTTATTGTATCTGTACTGACACTGAAGGCTATGTATTTTTAGAGTCGAAACCGGTCTGTTATTGTTCTTTGCTTTCATGTGATTATTAAATATTGATTTGCCATAGTCTGCTGGCCTCTCGTTTTGTCATTTGGATTGACTTTTATTTTAACCATGTTGGCACCTGACCTCAGGCATCAACTCTCACTATCCAATCCCCTCTCTCAACCAGTCTAGCCGCACCCCAAACATATTTACATCACTAATTAAAGCACACTACTCATATCATAGCACAGCCCATAATTATTCTTTCCCACCACCAACCTGTAAACAGTACTTCCCCCTAGCTTATTGGCCACTAGCCCCAAGCTTCTAAACGTGCTGCTACATGTCTCACTGTCCTCAAACCCTACTTCTCAAATCGCCCCTCTTTCTAACTGCAGTATGTATTACCCTAGCCATACTCTCTGTCACCACCTTCTATCATCCTGTAGCCAGCCAATACATCAAACCAATGTACTCCACCCTACCCTTGCCCAGTCCCTACCCCTCCAGCCATTTCAAAATATCACCAACCATTTACAACTAATCCATTATTGACCTGACCACAATCAAGTATTATGCTACACATGCCAAAAAGCAACCAAGTCTCAGGCTTAACGCAATTCCTAAAATCATACCTCAAAACTATAACAAAAGTCGCCACTCAGTTATTACTAGGAGGTGATATCCACCCCAAGCCTGGGACATCACCACCATCAAGCACCACTAGCAACTTTCAACCTCCCTTCCAGCATCAACTCACTGACCTACTAATGCTTAATATTAACATCCGCAGCATTATGAACAAAGTAGAAGAACTACACACCACAATCTCATTATATAACCCTGATATTATGATCCTCACAGAGACTTGGCTCAAGCCACACATTACAGATCACTCCATAACCCCTCCTGGTTATAACATTCTTAGAGTTGACAGGCTAAACAAAAGAGGATGCGGTCTTGCCCTGCTCTATAAAACTAACTTAAAAATCCATCTCCTTCATAAAGAAACCGCAGACTTCAATACTGCAGAAATACTTCCTGCAAAACTCCTCATAAACCAACACAAACATCTAAACATACTGGGTGTTTATATACCCCCAGGCAACAACCATACCACCTTAGAATCAATACTCCATTGGGCTTCTCACTTCCTCCCCATGAAACCATCCTGCTGGGTGATGTTAACATTGATTGGAATACCATCCACTCCTCCACCCCTACTAGTCATATCAACATGTACAACTTTACCCAGATTATACAATCACCCACCCGCTTTGTCAAAACCTCAAAAAAGGAATCCACATTAGATTGAATGCTCACTAATCACCCCTATACTGCACTCCAATACGGTACACTACCCTACTCACTAAGTGATCACAATCCCACCTTCATCATTAAACATAAATTTAAAAATAGTAACCCACCAACCCTACTTCAAACCCGTACCCAGAAAAACATTTTTGACTTCTTAGATGCCTTAGTATCCTGCAAATGGTCTCCCATCAAAACCTTTCCTCTAGATCTAGCAGTTGACTACTTCCACATTTCTAAATATCATTAACCACATAGCTCTACTTAGAACAGTTCAAATCTGCAGCAACCCAGCCCCATGGCTACAGAAATCCATAAGATCTTTACTCAAGGCTAGGGACAAAGCTTGGAGGACACCTGCAATTAGGCAAGCCTTTCTCAAGCTCCGTAACAAGGCAAAAAAACAAATCAGGACAGACAAACAAAATCACTATATTTCACTATAAAATAACATAGTACCAATCCACAAAGACTCTGGGCTGCAGTAAACAACATCTTTCAACCCGGTCGCTCCTCTACACCCCCCCCCCCCAAATAGATGGATCAAACTCTGACATAGCATCCACCTTCAACAACTACTTTACCTCCTCGAGACTCAAACCTTTTAACAACACAAACTCCATCAACCTCCCCCCAACCTCCTACAGGTCTAATAACTAATCTCCCATTCTCTCTCAAATCAGTACCAACATCCACTATCCAAAAACTCCTAGCCAAACTGAAATCTACCACCTCATTACTGATAACCTCCCTGCACAGTAGCTTCAGCTTGCCTCTAGAGTGATAGCCTACCCCGTCTCCTTACTGATAAACAGATCCATCACCGAACACACCACTCCATCCTTATGGAAAACCTCTTATTTCATTCCTCTTCACAAGGGGTGCCACTCCACTGACGTTTCCAACTACCATCCCATCGCAATCATGTCACCCTTATCCAAGATTCTAGAAAGATGTATCCATTACCAACTCCTTACCTATCTCCTCAACAACAATTTATTAGCCAAAACTCAACATAGTTTCTGGCCTACTCACAGCACCACCACTGCCCTAATCAGCTTCACCAACACAATTAACACTCATAGAAACCAAGGTCAACTAGTCTCCGCTATCTTCCTAGATTTATCTAAAGCATTTGACACAGTCTCCCACAGCAAATTATTAACCTGCCTCTCTGAGCTCAACATGGACAATCCCACCCTATTATGGTTTAAAAGTTACCTTGTCAACTGCTCCAAGTCTGTTTAATGGCTCGACTCCCTATCCTCCCCACTCCCAGTCACAATGAGTGTACCACAGGGCAAAATCCTCAGCCCCCTTCTTCTCAACATTTTTACAAACCAACTCCATCTAGCAACCATCAAAGCAGACATAATGGAATATGCTGACAACACAACACTTATCTGTGCTGCACCAACCATGCAGCTCCTTCAACAATACACCCAAGAATCCTTCACCGACATAGAAAACTGGCTAAGCAAATCTCAACTAATGTTGAACCCCAAAAAAAAACAACTCATGGTATTTCACCAAACAAAGAAAAATCACCCTAGCAACTTCTCTATCTCATCAGCCAATAAAACCTCCATCACCCCAGTCCCTGAATCTAAATTACTTGGACTTACACTTGAACAACTCAGATTCAACAAATACATATCCCTTACCATCTCCAAAGTCCAGAAAAAGCTAGGAACCTTATATCGCAGCAAATACTACCTTACTTCTGAGTCTAGAATAGCTATAGCTCAAGCTCATCTCCTATCTACACTACACTATGCCTCACCAGTTATAATAAACTTTAGTATAGCCGACCTAAATAAGCTGTCTACATGTTACAACAAAATTGCCAGGTTCACAACCAATTCCAAATCTCCCTCCCACCACTGCCAATCCTTACTTACACTACAATGGCCTGAATTTCCCAATTTATTACACTCCCACCAACTTAAGCTTGCTCACCAAATACTTTACTATCCTGAAAAAGCCATGCCCTAGCTGGGTTACTAAACTTCTACAGTACTAATAGACAGCTACGCTCTACCAACAAAGCCCTGGTAGAAAAAGTTCCTTGTAAAAATAGCTCTGGGGATTCTCTTTTCTGCAATGAAGTTGCTAAAGTCTGGAACACCTTTCCCCCTGACATAAGACTTCAAAACAGTACCACAACTTTCAAGAAACAACTCAAGTCATACTTCATTACCAAGTGGTTATGCAATTGTACTGCCCCTCCGATAACTCGTTAAATACCTTTTCAGCTACTATTTCCTTAAGCTGCTTTTATGGCCAATGTTACTTTGACCCCAGTCAATGTTCCACTTTCTCTTATGATGGCATTTCTAACTGCAGTCTTCATTGTAAACTTATTTGCATCTGTAACTGTAATTTTTCAGTTGTAGCTTTTTAAATGCTATTACTATTTAACTTAAGTAACTATCTTTTACTTTTGAATGCTACTTTTGATATTTTTATTAGTAATGTAATTTTTTGTGATGTTTTTATTATTGCTGTAATTTTTAATTACTGTATGGAGCTTTTCTCCCCGGGCCTCCACTGAAAACGGACACAAGCTGTCCAGTTGGACTATCCCAGTAAACAAATGTTAAATAAATAAAAATAAAGAAAAATAAACTGGGATCATACCATAAATAATTTGATAAAGCATCGGATAAAGCATTTAGGAGCTGCCTGTGTCCATTAGAAGTATAGGAGCAGTCATCGGGTAAATTTTCTGTTTCCCCATCTATAGATCAAGTTGTGTTAAATATGGATAGGGTTGAGCTTTGTTTTATATAGAAAGGGAGTCTATTCCAGGGCAGTCATATCCTCAGTAAGATATACCAGCTCCTCCAAACTGTTCTACTGATGCTGCAGAACATGTTTAAATTCCATTTCTGATGCCGTTTGGCTTGCTGATGTGCAGTAAATCTATCAATATTCAGAGGATGCCTTGTATGCTAGACACAAGTCACCTGTTAGCAGATTGTAGGATATAGAGTATAGTTACATGGTTTTGAGTCATTTGATGTAGGAGATAAAAAAGATACAAGGCTTAAACATAGACATCTCCTTGAGTGATCCAGTTATTGCATGGGTCTGGATAGATATTTGCCAAAGTGGGCATTATACTCAATAAATGGCCTAATGAAGGCTGAGTAAAGAGGAACAATGGCATTCCTAGATATATTCACAATCCTTTTGTTTATAAGCTCTGCAATATAGGAGTGCTTTCTTATGACAATGTATAGATGTTGGTCAAAAGTTAGGTCACTGTCCACATAAGTTCCCAAATCCCGAACAACTGGGCCAGCTCTTAGAGTCATATTGTTAATGTGGTGGTTCTCTGGTGTAAAGGACACAATAATGCATTATTTTGGCATTTAGTTTCAGTCCATGATTTTGGCACCAGTTATTTATTTGGGACAAAGCTTGCTGCAGGATGGACATCCCATGTTGAGATTCAGTGACTGCTCCCAGCATGCAGTCATTTGCAAACTTAGCCAGCCAGAGCCCCTTGATATTGACTTTTACTTCAGAAAAGTAGACGCAAAACAAGAATGGTCACAGCACAGAACCTTGGTGAACTCCACTGGTGACTGGTCTCTTTGTGAAGGTAACCTTCCCTATTCAAAAGTCTTGAATCTTAAGTGTGAGCAAGTTGGCAATCCAGCTGGTAACAGAGAGGTTTATCCCTAGTTTGTTTAGCTTCTCTACTATGCCTTAGTAGGGGACTGTATTAAAAGCTTTGGCCAGTTTGAGGTATGTGGTGTGTACTGTTTTACCTTCATCCGTTGCTTTCATTACCTTTTTAAAATGTCCACCAGGTTGAGTAGGCATGATTTGCCCTTGACAAATCCAAATTGAAACAGGTGCAGTGTTTGGAGGTTCCCCATGTCCTTACTTAGTAGCTCCATAAGTCTCTCCATGGCTTTACATACAAGGCAGGTTAGAATTGTTAGCCTATAATTACCTGGCTCTGTGGAAAGTCCTCCCTTTTACATGGGGATGACTGTAGCAGTCATCCATTTACTTGGTACAAAACCTGCATGGAGGCTGAGGTTGAACACTTGTTGGGGGGGGGGGGGTAAATCAGGCCTCATACTATTTAAATTTCATCCAGGGATATTGTCAGGACTCATCACTGCATTATTTTTAGATTTTGATAGTGCTTTTTGAACTTAGTCTTGTGTGATAGCTGAAGTCGAGACAGTATCAGGTGCATCTTGAGGAACAAATGTAGGAGATACAAAGGTTAAGTAATGTAGGAGATACAAGGGTTAAGTTAGAGATGAAATGAAATCGGCCAGTCGGTTTGCTATATCTTCAGCCTCAGTGTATGTACCATCATTCACAATCAGCACAGGGCATTGCTGCTTTGTGCTTTTGAGACTGCAAACATAACTAAAAAAGGCCTTGTGATTGTCTTTGGCTTGGGTGGTTATTTTAGCCTCAAACTTGGCGTTGATGGATTTTTATTAAGCTCCTGAATTCTTTATTTCAGTAACAAGGGTTTTATCATTCTGGGAATTACTCTTCTTTCTTTTGGTGAAAATTCAGTTTTATTGTAAACCTCATTAATATTATGGTTCCACCAAGTGGGTTTATTTCTAGGCTTTGCTCTGCATTTGTTCCTATAGGGTACAGCTGCATTTATGCAGTCGTTTACATTCTGGTATAGTGTGGTGGTGTACGTTTCTGCTTATTCATTGGAGTTACTTAGGAGTAGGTACTTTGTCTTACAGAAATTTTTAATATACCTTGAATGGAAGGATCTCTGGTTTCAAAACTATTTCAAAAGAAACTAGTTCACGGTCAGACCTACAAATGATGAAGATAAACAAGGGATGGTGCAAGATGCCCCCATATCAGTAAGCATATACAAAAGTTTATACGTTATGCTACGTGTCATACGTTTGCAGCATAATATGTGGTCACATATGTATAGAAATTGCTTACTATGTGGGCAAGTCAATCAGATACCTAAAAGACAGAATAGCTGAACATTCCTCAAACATAACATGTAAAATCTTACAAAAAAGTCATACAAAATGCTAACCATATTTGCTTATATACTGACCATCAATTTATGTTTAGGGGTACTTGAAATGGTTCAAGAAAATCCAAGAGGTGGCAACTTGTCTAGTTTATTGTAAATACAAGAACACCATAGCTAGGGTGGGGAGTAGGCACAGGGTGTCAGGGGGCATGATCTTCATTCAGTACCATCGTTCAGTTTCTGAATGCCATTATTGTATTTGCTGAAGTACTGAAGCACTCTTTGTGTGGACCTGTGCAGTACCAGCATTCAGAAATGAATATTGATACCTCATTTTCAGTTAGACCTAAAGCACTCAGTGCTCCGCGTGCTGTATTTAGTTATGGCAAACTGTTACATTTGTAGAAAGGGGAACATTTTTTTATTTCTTTTATTTATTTATTTATGGGGGTCTTCAAGTACAAAAGGTATGTTTTTGCTTTGCAACTTAAAGTAGAGGGGAAGCACCAGATTGCAGAATAGAAGACTAATTAACTACATGCTTACTACTTGCACCTTCCCATTCTATCATCTTTCCCTCTATAGTTATTTGTTCCCAATACCTTGGTTCCTTTGACAGTTTTCTCTGATAAATTCCAGCTCCCTCTTGCCTATTGTCTGTATCCCTAATTGCAGTCATCCCTATCGGCATAATCTCCTTTCTCCATTCCCGTGTTGGCTTAGTTTTTAGAATACTTTTTACTTTATGGATATAATATTCTGTATGATTATTGTTATTCTCTTTAACGGCCTGCATCCAAAATCCCAGTCTCTCCTTGTTTTTTGAGCTTTTCCCCTGTTTCAAACTCATCCCTTCCCACTTTGAATTAAATGTGCTCATTTAAAATCCATTCTAAAATTTAAATAAACACATGTATGGAAATATATTCTGAAGTGGTAATTTTATTTCATTATATCAGATGTTTGTTAAATAGTGCAACACAGAACCTTAACTAGTTGATCTTATCAAAGTTAAAAAAAAAAATGATTTCTCAGATCTTCCACTATAGCACAAGCAGCTTGTTTTAGCATTGCAGTATGCTAAGTGTTAAACACTTCAGCACTGCATATGAGCTGTAACCGCAGTTTTTCATTTATGAATGACAACACTGTACTTTTATATCAAAAGCATCTGCAGATCTCACACCTCACAGCTTGTGATTACAGAGTTGGTATAAATAATTAGAAGGGATATGTGTGGGGCACAGGGAGGCTTGCCCCTACAAAAAACATATTTTTTTGTCTGCATGGTCCCAGGACTTTGCAGCATGTGCAGAAATGTACTCATCTGATGTTTGGTGGTGAAGTTAATGTGTTGACATTACCAATATATATATATATATATATATATATATATATATATATATATATATATATATATATATATATATATATATAATTTTTTAACTGTTTTGCTATTTGGTTGTGCGAGATTGTGGTATACTGGTGACTGGGAATTTACTTTTTCCACAGTGTAGTGTGATCCTAGAATTGGTATATGTAAGTTGCAGATGGTGTGGGGGAGAAGGGGGCTTACACCCATCAAAAATGTTTTCATTTTTGTTTTTTTGCTTTTTTAATCTTTTAGATTTGACATATTTGTTTCAGTGTTTAAGAGTTCAAACTTTTGATAAGCTGAATGCATAACATAAACTCATGTGTATGTGCTATATATGGTTTACTATTAAAATGCTGAAAATTAAAATTACTTCCGTTCGAAACTCTAAAATAAAAAATTGAAAGTCAAAATGCACAACATGGCACAATCTCAAATCAGCTGAACGAATTCAGCAGATTCAACATTGTTGCCAAACACATGACATGATGTCTGTATAGGAGCTCAGGTAAAGGAAACTCCTATACCTAACACCACGTTTTTGCATGGGGGGGGGAGCGCTGCTTCACCCCCTGCTAACTATGTATTCCAACTCCAAGATCACAATACAGTGAGGAAAGGGATGAATTTCCACATCGCACTGTACCACGATCTCTTTGCAGTACTTTGAGTTTATATCAGCGAATGTACTGTGCATTCACTCATATAAACTTTTGCATACAGGGATATTCGGCAAGATAGAAATTCAAACATCCATGTTTCGAGTGTCCATCTGCGAACATTCCACGTTCCACCTTTTGATAGTAAACCTATATATGTATATATTTTGGAGAAGAACAAACAATGTTCCCCTTTGGATTCTGTTGCAAATCATTTGCCGAGGGGTCAGGAATTAGGATACCATGATTCCATTTATACCACAAATGAATATTAAATATTCAAAGATTATTCACAAAGCATATATTAAAATTAGATTTCAAATCATAATATCAAAAGATTTAATCGTATTTTTCTTATCTTTCTTTGGCAGTCCAATGTTAGACATTTAGAAGTAGCTGTGTGTGTGTGTGTGTGTGTGTGTGTGTGTGTGTGTGTGTGTGTGTGTGTGTGTGTGTGTGTGTGTGTGTGCATGAATTGCTCAAGCATAATAACATAATGCATGAGTTGTGTGAGCTGCTGTCCACTTTAGACAAGGCTGATACTGTACTGCTTGCATGTTGTTGTATAATGTGTGTCCACTCTCACAGTCTGCTGGAGAAAGAAACATGTTTTACACTGCTGTTGAAATGAGAATAATGAAGTAAGAAGGGGTTCTGTGGCAAAGTCTCCCACTGCAGCCAAGTTTGTCTCCTTATATATTTTTTTCAAATGTGTCATTCACTTATAGTATGCAAATCTCAAGCATATATATTATGAAGATATACATACAGAAGATGTACACATTTTTTCAATATGTCAAAGAGATGTAGGGGATCCATTCACACACACACACACACACACACACACACACACACACACACACACACACACACACACACACACACACACACACGCACACACACACGCACGCACACACACACACACACACACACACACACACACACACACACACACACACACACACACACACACACGCACACTCATATACACACACACACACACACACACACACATATGTATATATGTAAACAGACTCAAACACACACATTTAATATATATATATATATATATATATATATATATCTTATATATATATATATATATATATATATATATATATATATATATATATATATACACATATATATGGTTCCCCTTCAGAAGGTCGAATGGCTGAAATCTCAAAATGCATATGGTGGAGACCATATGCTTGAAATTTCAGAAGCTTGACTTCTGAATGGGGATTGACATACAGTGCAGAATGGAAGATTTCCCTTTCTGCGCTGTAGTGTGATCTCGGAGTTAGAATAAATAAGTAGCGGGGGGTGTGGGGGGTGCATGGGGGCTTGCCCCCCTGCAGAAACATTGTTTTGTATTTTGTTGTTATTTTTTTCTTTCCCTCGTCGGGCTTGTGAAATTCGAGCATATGGCTTCGGCCATGTGCATTTCGAGATTTCAGCCATTCGACCTTCTGAAGGGGAAACATATATATATATATATATATATATATATATATATATATATATATATATATATATATATATAAATATATATATACACACACATTATATATATATATATATATATATATATATATATATATATATATATATATATACACACACATATAGTGGAGGGTTGCCAGTTAGGGTTAGAATAAGGATTAGGTAAAGAGATAGATTTAATTGTGTGTGTAAATGTTTTGGAGTATAGTGTGAGTATTTCTGAGTTAGTGTTATGATTAGTTCAAGGTAAGGTGATAGTTTTAGCATTGTGTACATCTGCTGATGTGTGTGTGTGTGTGTGTGTGTGTGTGTGTGTGTGTGTGTGTGTGTGTGTGTGTGTAGAACCCCAGTCCTTTGACCCATCACAGTTTGCCTACCGGACAAACCGATCAACTGCTCATGCCATTTCAGTGGTACTTCACCTCACATTGGAGCATCTTGAAGAGAAGAACAACTATGCCAGGCTGTTGTTCATAGATTTCAGCTTGGCATTCAATACAGTGATTCCAGTGCAACGTAGAGAATAGCTAATTGACCTTGGCATAAATAAACGGCTGTGCAACTGGATTTTTGATTTCCTGACCGGAAGACCACAAAGGACCTGTGCTGGTAACAACACTTCAGAGAGTATTACAGTTAATACCAGAGTACCCCAGGGCTGTGTGCTGAGTCCTCTACTGTTCACAATCCTTACCAATGACTGCTCTGTGAAAGCTAGCAATAACCACATCATCAAATTTGCAGATGACACCACAGTGGTGAGACTCATAAGTGGTGATGATGAGAGTGGGTACAGGAATGAGGTCAACTCCCTGATTGAATGGTGCAATAACAACAATTTGGACCTGAACATCAATAAAACAAAATAAATTATTACTAACTTCAGAAATAGCTCTGCCATGCACCTGCCTCTCAAGATCAATGATGAAAAATTGGAGGGAGTCTAAACAACAAAGCTCCTGGGGTACATATATCAGAGGATCTTTCTTGGAGTACAAACACAGGCCAGCTAATTAAAAAAGCCCACCAGTGACTACACTTCCTCAGAAGGCTGAGAAAAGCAAAGCTCTCTATGAATGCTCTACTTACCTTCTACAGAGGAGCCATCGAGAGCATTATTACCAGCAACTGAACTGTATAGCTTGGTAACAGCACAATGGTCGAAAGGAAGAAGCTGCAAAGAATAATAAGAACAGCAGAAAAGATTGTGGGCATTAGTCTTCCTACCTTACAGGAGCTCTTTGAACTGAAATGTAAAAAGAGGTCCCTCAAAATACTGAGTGACACTTCTCATCCAGTGTATGGTCAGTTCACTAAACTTGCTTCTGGTAGAAGGTTACAGAGTACCTGCTCCAGGACCTCCAGATTCATGAACAGTTTTTATTCAACTGCAATAAGACTCGTTAATGCAGACATAAATCTGGATGCATCAAAACTATAATAGATTGTTACACTCTCATCTTCTTTCTTTTTTTTCCATACAGTAGTTCTATTTATTTATTGCATACTAAAATTAATATATTCTGATTTCAGTGCAATTCCAGTCACTTCCTTATGTGCAATATCACCCAATCTCACCTCTGTGTATAGTGTACTTTTCTTTATGTGTTAAATATCCAGTAGTCAGTGTTGTCCAATGTAATAAATAGTGTACAAGTATGTGTGACAGCTACTTAGATATTTAGTTTTGTACTATAGTTATTGTTTATTCTTTAATACCTATCATGTCTATATTTTTGTGTTTGTTTTCTCCTGTAAAAGAGCTGACACTCGAAATTTCATTGAGGTAGCACTTGTGTTTCCTAAATGACAATAACGTTTCTTTGAATCTTTGAATCTTTGAATCTTCTTACTAATGTGTACACAACACAACACAGTCTAATTATGCATAAGTTGTATCTGGTCACATTTCTAAATTTTGTGAATATATGTTTGTAACATTTTTCTTGCAGAAGCTGCACACTGAATCATATATTCTATTTATGCATTGTGACAGTTAACAATTTGATTACACATACTTAGAAAATGTGTTAAGTTCTTTGGTTAGGTAATATTCATGAGCTAGTTAAAGGCAATAAAACCTCACTAATTCTTTGAATTAATTACAAATTATGGATACACTTGTCTTTTCCAGTGATTATAACAGGATATCAATACATAGTACACTCAGAAAGAAAAATAGAGTTTCTGTATTATTGTCATATTAAGTTTATTCATGAAAACTATCACATTATATTCTATTTTCATCTGCTTTTTCACTTGAACAAAAGGTTTTGCCTCACTGCCAGAAAGCAGCAATAACTGAAGTATAGTTTCCCCTTACAGATTATTGCACTACCATTTGATGAAATTGCACTCTGCATAACACATCACACACCTCTGCAGGGAAGTGACATCTTTAGCTGCCTCCTTGACAGGTAAAGATAAACTGACAGATTTCTATCAGCTGACATTTGTCAGAAAACCAGCAAAGTGCAACACATTCTCCATTCTCTCAGCTATTAATGAGCTTGCCAGCACCAGCCAATTCTATCTCTCTGTTCTATCTAGAGCACTGTAAGTTCTGACAAATGAAGAAATAAGAATGATGTCTTACCAGAACACTTTAGCTTGAAAGTTTATACGAGCAATCTGCAATTCATTTATTATGGCGTTTTTAAACATTATCTGCTTACATTTATGAAAGGAGACACCTCCATCATTACATACTCATTAAATATTGCGTAAAATCGACTGAAATTATTTTGTCAAATGCTGGAAAATTGCTTTACGATTTATAGTGAAGTAAAAAAGTCAGTACCTTGTCAAATCTTCCCTCTTGAAGATAAGTGAAACAAATGCATCCAAACTGTTAAAAGATAGACGAGTGGACATCATCAATATTTGGGTGACTTGATTTTTGTCATCAATGTTTCTTTCAGATTTAACTGGAGCCATGATTCAGATGGCCATGATGTGATAATTGCAATTCTGTGCTCTTCCAAAATTGCCCTTTAGTTTAAAATTCTGGCAAAGCAAAATGCTGCTAGATTAAGAAGTTAACAGAAATGTATATGCTACTGTTTACTTTTTTATGACACCTTTTTTGTTTGAAGATTCCCTGACCGCAATATATTCCTTCCCCTTTTTCACCTTTTTTCTTAAGTATAATTGGAGCTACAGTTAGAAAAAATAAAGTACGGATGCTATACCTCATATAATACAATCAAGCCCAATAAAGAATTCAGTAATGCAGAAAACAAATATAAAAGAAGACTCTGGGTAGAATTCATAGTCCCATACTTCACAGATGCATTATGGGAATCTGTGAATAGCATAACTATGCATATATATAAATGAACAGAGTGTGAGCAAGTGGTGTTGGTTTTAAAACTTCTCAGACTTGCGATGAAATTCCCACAGCGGTTTGACAGATCTGAAGTGGTGCAAAATGAGAAGAAACAAGTATGGTTATGTGTGGAACATTTCACATGCACATAAAGCCACAAATGGTATACTGCAGTTTTGGGCAGCTGCTGCTGGCTTGACCCTGCATGGATCTCTCAAATGTTTACAGGAGATTTTGTGCTGAAAGTAGCACTGATGGACCTCAACTTACCAAACTGTTTTAAATTTTCTTTTTTTCAATGTAAAATATGTCCTTATATGAACATCCTAATTTGGCCTTTATAAGATTGGAAAGGGGAAAGATAGGACAGCTGAAGTAGGTAAGAGAGAAGAAAAGGGAAACACAAAAGGAATACTTTAAGAAGACTGTACTGGAGTAGGAGGAGGAGGAAGGGGTAGATATTATGCATTTTATGGGTACAGACCCCCATTTTTTCAATTTTTTTAATAAGGAAAGTTGAGGAAGGAAAATGGTAGAGGGTGTAGGAGATATGGTTAGAAAAGAGTTAAGGAACTTTTTAAGGCAAAAAAACTAAAAATACAGACAACACAAACAGGAACACTATGATGGAATTTCACTTGGGGAAGACAAGACATACAGATGACAGACGTAAAGGGAAGATGAGGAAAACTGGGAGGCAGCCTCCACCACAGTCCTGGGGACCTCAGATAGCCTCCATCTTCATTGATGGGACTTGGGAGGTTGATCCAAATGAGTTGGTAGATGAGACTTCTGGTGGCTCAATAGTCAGAGTCAATTGGGGTCAGAGAATCTTGTCATAAGGTGACACTCGTAAATAGATATACTGATCCACATGTGCCAAAAGAATATTAATGGACTTCTGAAGTATCCTTTAGGCAAAGGCCTGTGAGATATCTAATGTGCCCCCATTTGGTCTCTAGAAGATGTGCATTACAAGTATAGTGAGGGGTATACATACCTTGGTATACATTGGTATGGGAAAGCCACACATCTGGCAGTGAGCCCTGAAAGCTCACCAAAGCCCTTAGTATGTCCCTGTCCACTCTAAACCTGTCCAAGATTTCCTGATCAGCAAAGTTCAGATGGGTCAGCCTTTGTCTGTATCTTCGTCTTCTCAGTCAGTGAGTGCCACTGGGTGCACCTGGTTTTGGTGCAAACAAAATGAGCACCTCTGAGTGGAGACAGCTAAGCTGGCAGCGAATGCAAACATCTTTATAGATTTCAAAGTGGATGAAAAAGGCAAGACTTTGCTTATTATAAACTTTATAAGCACAGTGAACTTGTGCATCAAAAACTGCTATAAATCACTTAAAGGCAGCAAGAGCTCCTTAATTGAATAATATAGTTGGGGATCTTTCACAAATTCCTCATTTACATCTCATTATTTCTTAATTTGCATAAGATTTTATCAATGTATCTAAGTAAAGATAATGTCTCTGAATTACGCCTAAACTCCCATGCAGATGTCCTCTGTGCCTAACTTAACCCAGTATAAGTACTACACTCTGTCTCCAGCACATCAAATAGGTCTGGAGATCAACAAACTTGGATGGTCAAATAGGTCTTATCTGAAATCAGAATTGGTGATTCTGCATTTGAGAAATTTGTAAAGTAGGACTCATCTGATCACCACCACGAAATGGTAGTGAGCTCATATTGTTCTTATTTTGAGCCTGGAAATGGTAACAGCATAGTGACGGAAGGTTTTTTTAGTGCTCATTTTAAAAATAATATGTCAGTGTTTTAAGAAATGAAAATAAATGATTCACTAAAAATAACTTCAATTATTAATATAATGATTGGAAGTAATAAAACGATACAGAAAAAAAAAAGTAGAATTTTTCAGTAGTATCCATGTGATCTGAGCTGTCATCACCACAGTGTGACAAAGTATTACAAATCTCATAAAACTCTCATGACTTTGAAATGGAGTTTTGAATCTGGTTAATTATCTTTAAAGTGTCCCACAAATTCCCACTAAAACATTTAAAAGCACAGTGTATATCCCCTGCAAACAATATAGTTAGACATAAGAAAACTAATTTTAAATGTTAAGATTGACTTCTAAATTCATACGATTAGAAACTAACGTTCTATAATTAATGATAAATCAAGATTCTAACTGCGATAATTTGTGCACAAAATCATTACAACTGGCCATTTCACCTAGAGGTCTAGCAAGTACACCAAATAAAGGCTATCTGTAGAATTATTGTGCGCAAAGTAAAAATGCTGAGCAACTGGACTGTCTAGTCTTAAATTCCTTACGTCCCCGTGATGTTCCAAAATTCTCAATGTAATTTTTCTTTTAGTTTGTCCTATGTAGCACTTTGAAGGAGAACAACCACAACCCAGAATGTAAACTATCCCACCAGAACCACAGTCGAAATGGTCAATTGCCCTATATTTTCTTCCACTGATGTCTACCCCATTTAATTTCCGCATTCTGCTGCAAACTTTGCATCTAGCACAAGGGAAAGAACCCACTTCCACATTTTCTTTCCTCCCCTTTCTGAAACTCAGCAATTCCTTCAAACTGAAAAACCACCATAAGAGAAGGTCACTCTATTAGGAAAATGACCATGCAAGTTGTCATGCTCACTAATAATAGGCCATATATTATTGATCAGGTCTCTAAGAATGGGAGAAAAGGCAGAAAATCTGTTAACAAAAAATAATGCCTCTTCATGATTAGAGTGGCAAAAATTCACCCTATCTTGTGTGCCTCCAGTCCCTCTATGGCCAAGAAATGTTTTAAAAGGTAAAGGGGGTTAAAAGATTTCTTGGCCATACAGGGACTGGAGGCACACAAGATAGGAGAAGAATCTAAGTATGGCATGGATTGACTGCAAAAAAGCACTTGATAGTATCCCACATTCATGTATAAAAGAGTTCTTAAAAATGTATAAGATGTACATTACAGTGAACATGAAATAGTGTCAGATCACTTTGTAATTAAGCCAGGATAAAGGACAAATCATTATTCCAGGGATAACAATTCAAAGGGGGATATTCCAGTGAAACTCTTTTTCATTGTTGCTATTCTGTCTTGCCCTTACTTCATTAAGCTGTCTACTTAACAGCTTAGGCCATGGCTAAAATTTGGCTCCCAGAAAACAAGAAAATGTAAAGACTTCTCGTCTTCTCTTTGTCGATGATTTCAAACTGTATAGTTCATCAGATGAGGAACTGAAAGCATAACTGCAAGTTGTCAAAACTTTTTAGGATGATATAAGAATGTCATTTGGTCTTGATAAATGTGCAAAAGCTACCTTTAAAGCAGGAAAACTGCAGCACCAAGAAAACATCAGTTTGGGACAACAATATGATATAAAAGAACTTGAGCAAGAGGGAGTGTATAAATCTTTGGGAATTGAAGGATCAACAATAAAACATTAACAAATACAAATAAAACTTACTAAGGAATACTTTTGAAGACTTAAATTAATCCTGAAAACAGCATTGACATCTAAGAATATAAATTCAAGCTATAAACCAATTTGCTCTTCCTGTCCTAACTTTCAGTTTAGGAGTGATGGACTGACCCCAAAATGTATTGGACAGATTAGACAGGAAAACAAGAAGGATGCTTCATGCTCACCAAATGATTTATAAAAACACTGCATACCAAGATTATATATTTTCTGTTGCGAAGGAGGGATGGGCCTCCTTGTAATTGATTACATGTATAGATCTTCAGTCGTAGGACTGCACACATATCTGCTGACATCTCCAGACACAAACATAGTGAATGTTTTGAAACATGAGGAGAATAAATCTAAGATGAATTCTCTGCTTAATCTAGCAGAAGCATATGGGCGTCAAGCAAGAATAGAAATCAGACCAGAAGTAGATAAAAATCAGGCAGCACCTGAATGTGCCAAAAAAACAAAAGAAAGAATATAAGGTGAAAGACCAGATGAGAAGGCAAAAAATGTGGAAAATGCATAAATATAGTTGCAAGTATAGAAAACGTCTGGAAGAACCTCATGTTGATCAGGAATGAATGCAGGAATGGTTAAGGAGAGGCAAATTCAAACCAAGAAATGAAAGGTTAATATTGGCGGCCCAAGAGAGTGGGCTACATACACATTGGTTTACAAAGTCCATTGAACATGTGGGAGAAACAGCAAATGTAGGCTTTGTAAAACAGAATTGGAAACAGTTGCACACCTTGTTGCTGGTTGTGACATACTAATGGCAGAATCACTGTATGTTGAAAGGCATAATAATGTGGCAAGACTGTTGTACTGGGGATTGTGCAAACATTATGGTATTGATGTGGCTGAAAAACACTGGAAACATGAGCCAGTTGTCCATGAAAAGAAGGCAAAAGTAGCATTGATCAGTGAAATCGCCATACCCAGTGTCTTGTGTTGAGCGAGACAAAAAGTCATAAAATGTCAAGATTTGCAGGCAGAAATGAGAGCAATGTGGAAGAAGGATGCCCAGACAGTTCCAATAGTAGTAGGAACAACTGGTCTTATAAAAAAATCTACAGTCATATTTAGATATGTTACCAATACATGTAATCCCATGCAAATTGCAAAATGAGTCATTACTGAGCATAGTGTGGGTGCTGCGAAGAGCACTTCTGGCTGACATCAAAGATTGAAGCAATACTAATTTCATGAACTTCAGTCATACTTTGACTTAGGAATGGGGTCCACTTTCATCATGGTATTAAAAACCCAAAAGACTTGGAGAAATTAAAAGAAGGAGAGACCATAATGCATTTTTTTTGCATTGCATTTAAGACCATGACTTTTGCACAATCATTGGTTTGTGCTAAGTCCTTTTTGTAGAATGTTGACATCATTTGGCAAGAGAGGTATTAAATATTTCCTTGAGCACTGTGCATAGTTGATCAGCACAGCCTTTTAACACCTTGCTCAATATGTTGTCTGGGCCAGCAGCCTTCCTATTGTTTTGGCTAAAGATTGAAGGCTTTGTAAACTTTTATTTTGGCTCAATTATTTGCTGATTATGCAACTACATCAGTTAGGCTTATTGCAGAATATTTCTATGTATTTATGTTCCACAGAGAGTAACTATTGATGAGGTCATTCAAAGGGTTGTAGATGACCATGAACATTTCACAAATAGGTTACAAGGAGTGGGTTCTAGTATACAGTTCCAGCTGGCTAATGCAAGGTGATTACTTAAGACACCATAGTCACTGTTCTCTTTTATTAGGTTTGGTTTGATAAAGATATATATATATATATATATATATATATATATATATATATATATATATATATAAAATTAATGTCTTGAGAACCCTCAATATGCTTGTTGGTCTTAGTGGCATCTCTAATATTAGATACAATGAAGGGCATTCTATCTTTCTCCTTTTTTTTCCAAGTCTCTTCAAACACCTTTATTTAGTTATCACTTGTGACACAGGCAAATTTGCATTCATATAAAAATAATCACACTATAATTAACATAACAACCATTTTACTTTACATATATTGCTATATGTCATATAACCTAAGCGACATTATATAAATTATTCAATTCCTACATGTTTTCAACAGGAAACATCTTTATTAAAACATCACCTACTACATAGGCAATTATACATTTAGACAAATGAAAATAAGTCACACAGACACAATCCTAGTTGCAAGCATTTTACATCTGAAATCATACTTATGTACTCCCTGTTGCAGACACCATACATCACTTATAATCTACCTAATCTTTTTCAGTCAAACATTTATCTAGTTTTGTGAATACAGATTTAGTGTGGCTAATCATAGAGGAACCAATTACTAGGGCTTTTTTCAGTGCCTTTTATGGTGGGTTTAAAGACTGATTTATCAGCTGAGGTCTGGACTTGTTTCCTTGTGGTTCTTGCCCAGTGAGTCTGTGTGTATGGTGACTCAAGGCACATGTCTTGTAGATCTAGAGGACTTGGCTATAATAATGAGTTATAGGGGCTTTATAGATGAGTGACCACATAATGAAGCAGCTGTTAGGGAATTCATGTTTTATAGTTTGCATGCATCTCCCTCCTTACCCACAACAAATACACACACACACACAAACACACACACACACACACACACACACACACACACACACACACACACACACACACACACACGCACACACACACACACGCACACATGCACACACGCACACGCGCACATGCACACATGCACACATGCACACACACGCGCACACACGCACAGGCACACATAGATGCATGCACTGTTTATAATGGGGCTAAGACCTTCACATCTTGATTTAAAATATGCATATTCACTTGCAGAAGTCTGAGTGAAAGCTCTATTTTTATTACTGTTGTAAGTTTCCCTTTCATCAGACTAGCTTTGTTCCATTCTCTTTTCAGTTGTTTTATTTGAAGGTCTTATAGGGTCATGTGATTGTTTTGTAGTTACGTTTTCATTTGTGCTTATTAGTTTCTAAGACTTTCTGTTGTGCCTGAAATGAATAATGCTTTTTATCTTTATTGGATATATTAAATAAACTGTATGTGTTTAAAAAAAAATCTAACAAGCAGTAGGAAGATTTTCATTGTAAAGGCTTACTAATTAGTGTCTGAGAAGTAACTGGGGTTACAGAATATACAGTTTCTTAACATTAATCTCCAAAAAGATAGGTTCATAAATTCATTAGCATTTTTAGTCAGCTGGTTTCTCGAACTTCTCTTTCTTATGGTATTTCCCATTTGAATGGGTAATTTCCTGCACCTTAACAGACAAAAGCCTGGAAATGAACCATGGTGAAGTCTCTGGGGCTAATTTTGAAAACAATATGTAATGCTATTTGGCTGCTTTTGGGAATACTGAAAGCCATATTTTAGAAAGTGAAATTTCATTAATGGATGGACAGCTGTTCTCAAAAGTGCTTTTTTAACAGATTTTATTAATACCTCAAGAGCAAAGTTCAGAAAGCTCAAGCATTGCTGAGATCTCAGACAGAAACATAAGTTCTAATGTGACTGCTTTTCATCTGACATTTTAAATCCTATATACCTCCTCTATCAGTTTTTACAGGAATCAGAAGCAGTCTTTTTAAGTAGATGATTCTTTAAATCCAGAATAGCTCCAAAATGTGGTCACAGAATGCTAAACATCTTAAACTTTGTAACACTAATAATTTGACAATTTTTATGCCTCCACTCCTATGCCCGCTGACAAGATGCCTTCCACCACAGATCACATGCATTCATTCCCTTGCAAGGTAAAATTGATTATGGAGGCACATCATCCAAGCAGCATGGGACCCTTACAATGTGCAGCCCTTTGCCTAACCTCACAGCTGAAATGTACATACAAGCACTGGCTCCACCTTTGCATGTCTGTGTGTATATAAGTTGACAATGTGAGTGAAATTTATTAGAGTCAAGCACAAGACCCCAATCTACTTAATGTATACCCTTCACCTCCTGTCCAATAGGTATCAGCATTGCAGCAGAATAGACTTCCTCCCACCCCCACCCTCCACCCTCCCCCAGGATAGGAGGACAAGCATTAATCACTCATTACACCCTTCCTTCATAATTTCCTTCAGTGTTCAGTATAATAATTATTCCATGGTCGTCTGGATCACATTCATGGCTGCATACCACTAGCATATAAAACATAATCTTTTAGTTAAACAAGTAAAATGGAACAGCAAAATATATACTTTCTGTCTTTGAAGGGAAAGGTAGTGTCTTACCAAACAAGAAGGAAGAGTTAGTGAATTCTGCATTGTTAATAGGATTTGACAAATGAATGAATACTAGAATGAATATTGCTTTCACCAAACATTATTTGGAATAATGTAAAGAAGAGCTGTTTTATGTACGTGTGTGTGTGTGTGTGTGTGTGTGTGTGTGTGTGTGTGTGTGTGTGTGAGTGTGTGTGTGTGTGTGTGTGTGTGTGTGTGTGTGTGTGTGTGTGTGTGTGCGCGTATGTTTGCCTCTCCACGCATGTTGACATGCACAAGCACATGTAAGAGTGTTTCAGTTAAGTATGGGTGTCTGTCTCTGTACTTTAACACAGTAGAAGAAAAATCCTCCCTCTAAGACACATTAATCTCAGAAGTTATTATGTAAAGAATGGGTGCATGGTAGTATGGGGTACTCTATCCTCACGAGGATTTTTTTTAACTTTAGAAAAGTAGTCTACTTTTGCGCATATTGTTTAAGTAGTTTAAATTTTATGAAGAATGTAGCATTTTAGTAGATTACATTTTATGCACAATGGCTGGTAAATTTAACTTTAGAAAATGAGCTACAGCTGCAGAAATGTGTGCTATAGCAAGATTGACATGACATAAACATTGTTAACACAGTTCCATGTGTTAACCTTTAGCACTAATTTATTTGCGTGTTCATTATATAAAACCTTCTAAAAAGTTGTAGACAGAATGCCCTGAGTGGGTTAAAGTTAACCATCTTAAAAAGATGACAAAAGTATTTCTAAAAAAGGGGCCTTCATCATACATCTCAACTGTCCAGATGTTTGCAGAATGTCTAGATTTTTCTGTCATATTTTCTTTTCGTTCCTGATAAAATTTGTGGTTTTCTAGCAGATCACTGATAATGGAAGTCAATAAATAAAAACATAGATTTGTGCTTCAGACTTCAAATTCTTCAGAAAATTCAGGCCAACACAAATCCTGTTAGTCTAATAACTTTCTAAGTTTATAAGTGCAATATTTAAAATCTTTCCCTATTTTTGGGCCTTTGTCTCCCCATTATTTTAGGCTTTGTCCAGATTTATTGTGTTAAGAGGTTGAGAGGTATGGCCTTCATACTGCAAGATTGGATAAAGGAAGATAGCTGATTCAGATGGACCAGAGTAAAATATGTAAACAAACACAGCAATGTATGTATGCTTGTTCCTCAAGAGTCACTCTGCCATCACATCTTCAGTAGAAAAATCATGGAAAGAATCACAAAGGAGCTTACTCAGAGTAACACAGAGGGGTTAACTTCTGCTGGATATCCAGCAGTATTGGTTTATTAAGGAGACATCTTTTCTTTTGAATCTTGTGGGTTTCTTTGACAAGATAACAGCAGAACCTTGTAAAGGGATTACAATAAATGTTGCTTGCACAGTATATGTTGCTTGTCTTCACCTTGCTAAGGCTTTTGACAGTATTCCATATATTAAATACTTGATATTTAAAATAATTAAATACCATTCCATGAATCACTTGGGAGGAAAAGCACTGGTTTAGAAACAAAACACAACAATTCAGGAAGGGGTTTATTTGTCTTCCATATCTGAACATAACACTAACAATCAAAAGGCATGTGTACTTTCATCACTTATTTTGGATTATTTTGCTCAGATAATGAAAGTGGGAAATGAGCTATGGATAACTAAATATGCTGATGACTGCAAACTAGCTATAACAATTAATTGAATAAAGAAATGGCTTCCATTATGATTCATCAAGTTATAACATAGCAAGGAACCATCTTAAACACAACTCAGCAGGAAAAGAACCTGACAAAAATTAACTGTAAAAAGTTTTACAAAGGGGTCAAACCTCTGTGTATCCCCCTGTGGACAGCAAGGCCAAGCATCCCCTAGACTTATACGTACCTGTGTGTGTGTGTGTGTGTGTGTGTGTGTGTTTGTGTGTACACCAACTTAGGTCACACAATAATGAAGTAGGTACACAGTTCCCAAAATAAAGGAATTACTACCAGTTCACACTATGAAACAACACCAGCACCAATTTCCTATGGAAAGAAGCAGTGAAGGAGTTCAAATTTTCCAGGCTGTGCTCTGTGAGTGGGTTCCTTGTGTAGTTTGCATTTGATAGCAGTAGAGCAACCAACGCACTTCAAGAAGATACACACAAATATATATGCCTAATGCAGTAGCAATGGCATTACCTTTACTATTAAATGAGACTTATCAAAAAGGACATTGGCTCTGGTTATAAAATAAATGGTCAGATTATGAAAAATATCATCATTAGAGATTTGGAGGCAGTAGGACACAACAAATTAAACTTTGACCATTATGTACCTACCAAAAATAGAAAAGTTTGTTGTTAAATAATTAGTAATTATTATTCAAAAACATGTATTCTGATTGGACAATGCAAATACCATGGGCATTGTAAATCCATTAGATAGTAAAAACATTCTGAAATAAATCCATAAAAAACACAAAAGCCCTTCACGATAGGGAAACACAAGAAAGAAACTGTAATAACCTTTATTACAGCTTCTGGTACCTCGGCCTTTTTCCTTCAAGGGAATAATTACACGAGTGAGATCATTTTCTTTTATACATCAAGTACTCCATTTAAACAATCACTTAACCACTTAATTAGATAATTAATGAAATAAATAACACCATTGCAAAATGTATACAAACATCTTAAAGGGAACTTCACTACAAATTATTTTTCATATGGAAAAACACATTATTACAAATACATTAATGCATTCCCCCAATATCTACTCCCAAAATGGATTATTTTTTTAAAAAATATATCCATCAATATTACTATAGTTACACTTAAAGGGTGATATTACTATCTATATTCATACGATTAGGAAACAATGTGTGAAAAAGTAATAATCATCCTACATTCAAGTTTATTTAGTTCCCTTTTAAAATTACCATTGTTAGCTGATGGCCGTGCCAAAACACTAAAGAATAAGCTACTAGATGATCCTTCATGTTTGGACAAAAAATGAGCAGCTACCTTAAAGTATTACTTAGAAGGAAAATTCCTGGGGGTATGCTAGGTAATAAAGTGGGCACGCATCAGTCTGGTGGGTGCTCAGTATGCAATCGTGTTAGGAATTTGAATGGCTGTAAAATAAATGGGAAGAATTACAAAGCCAGGGAATTTTATAATTGTAATTCTTGTGGGATAGTTTATATTATTGTTTGTGGATATAGCAAGACCTGTTGGTATATTGGTCAAATTACCAGAAGGGTTAAGGTACGGGTTTTGGAACATCTAGGTGATATTAAGAGAAACAAATCTGAAAGTCCAGTAGTTGCTCATTTTTTGTCCAAACATGAAGGATCATCTAGTAGCTTATTATTTAGCGTTTTGGCATGACCATCAGCTAACAATGGTAATTTTAAAAGGGAACTAAATAAACTTGAATGTAGGATGATTATTAATTTTCACACATTGTTTCCTAATGGTATGAATATAGATAGTAATATCACTCTTTAAGTGTAATTATAGTAATATTGATGGATATATTTTTTTTAAAAATCCATTTTGAGGGTAGATATTGGGGGAATGCATTAATGTATTTGTAATAATGTGTTTTTTCCATATGAAAAATAAGTTGCAATGAAGTTCCCTTTAAGATGTTTGTATATATTTTGCAATGGTGTTATTTATTTGATTAATTATCTAATTAATTGGTTAAGTGATTGTTTAAATGGAGTACTTAATGTATAAAAGGAAGAGATTTCACTGGTATAATTATTCCCTTGAAGGTGAAAGGCCAAGGTACCAGAAGCTGTAATAAAGGATATTACAATTTCTTTCTTGTTTTTCCCTATCGTGAAGGACTTTTGTGTTTTTTGTGGCATTCTAAATCCAGCCTTACTCTTACCAACAAGTATGGTGGCTGTAGCTTCTAAAAACAAATGCTAAATCCATCATAACCTTTGCCCTGCTAACTGGAGAAACAAAAATATACAAGAAGGGCATAGAAAACAAACTTCCACCCTCCTTAAAGTCACAGACACACATGCATACACACATTAAAAAATAAAAATGTAGACAGAAAATATATAAAAAAATTCTTTGGACTCGCACAGTGGACCACAGAATTCCACAAGCATCCTCATGTATAGAACAGGATGATGCACACTCCTGAGTCTCTAAACAAAAAAAGTGGCACACAATGCATTTGCCATAAGGCACTGTGTAAGACACAGCCCTTAAATGTCCTATGCATGCAAAAAAACTATGCAAAGACAGAAAAGACAACAAAAAGGAATGAGTCAAGGAAAAAGTTCACTGATTCAGTAAGATTACTTCAAAATCGTAAGCAATTTACTTTTTAAGATAATGTCATTATATAATAGTAGTAATCCACTGCTGTGTGAGGGTAATGCTGGATTTACCAACAGCTATTTTTGTTAGATCACTCAGGCTTCACTCTCATGATCAGATCATGAGATAGGTAAACCCAGCAATACCCAGAACCTGCCATGGGTTATTGCTAAATTATATAATGGACCTTCATTAGTACTGTGACGTCTAGACAATATCCCACTGAACTACACCAAATAATGTGACATCCCTTACTATCCTGGGTCAGTAACTAAGGAGCTTCAATTCTCACTAGTGACTCCAATGTGAGACTGTCACTTAAACAGGAGTAATATTTCATAATTTTCCCCTAAGAGCACAACAGGAGCACACTCTATAGCCTGGAACTAGACTATATACTTCTGTCCACCCCTAATGTAACTCCTTATTACACACTTCAGATCAGTGTGTCCCAGTTTAAGACCTCTGATACACTCATACTTAAATAAATTAAATCTCACACATCTAAACACTTCCTGGAAAGCCTGACACAGATTTATACTTCTAGGAAAGCCTGACACAGATTTGAAGTTGTGTCCCTTCCCCAAAATAATACAGTAATGTTGTCACCAAGCAGAGTGTCTTCATATCCTTTTAAAGGGGTGTCCAATTATGAAAAATAAATATTAAAACAAATAGTAGCAAATGACCAAAGCAGCCAAGCTTTTGGAGTGTCCCGGGAAGTTATCAAGGCAAGTATAAGCACTCTCAAATCACTAAATAAAATACTGATTGACCAGCCACAATGTAAGTTAATAAAACATTTTAATAATGAGCAAAAATGATTAAAAATATAAAGCAGTAATTTCCAATATACAAATAGAACTCAATCACCTGGAAAAGGAAATCAATACTGTAGGATAGAAATCCAACATTCAGAAAATCTCTATTCCTATCAGACAGAAGAACACTGTTTCTAAACTAAATTGCTACAACAGAGCAAAGGCAGGTTTATACTACTTGGTGAGTACTTTTGGGTATCCACTGAACAGTACATCTGTCACTGGCTGTTAACTGATAATAACTGTAACTTACAACTGTAACTGACTACTTAAACTGTTGACTGTCTTCAGCAGGCTCTTTTATAGACTAGCCTGTCACAACTATTCCAGTTCTAATTTTCATTTCATATTTTGAAAATCAACCAACAGCTGTTTTCTAAAAGTTCCTTCCTGTCTTTCAGCTTCTGACAATAAGACATAGGAACTGTCAACATTCTGATGACATCATCTGCAGATCAGCTGAATCTGAGACAGTTTGCCTTTAGAATCTTTCATCACAAGCATGAGCAGTTAGAAATGTAAATAACACTGATCAAATCTTTAAAACATTCTATACAAACAGATTATAAATCAACATGTAAGAACTTATTTACAATATCATAGCTAGTCATGCTAGCATATAATACACAGGTTAATCTGAAATTATGTGCACAAACTCAGCCAGACATGCTAGCACAAATAACAGTGTCTAATATTTTCACACACACACACCCCATGACTCAAGCACAGTTTTCAAGTGACCCTTGAAAAACAATGCTTGAGAAAAATGGGTCTGGATCCATTTGTATTGACATTATTAACCCCACTGCAGCATTTTTCTCCATCTGAGGAAACTTGGCTGGGCACAGCCCCCACCCTACAAACGGAAGCATCCATTTACAGAACAAACTTTTCCCTATAATCTGGGCTGCTCAACACAGGGGGAGTCCTCTCAAAATCTCCATAAGTTCTTGGGATGCCTTTTTGTAGTCTGAGGTCCACACTACCTCATCCGGTTTATTTTTCCTATTTGGGGTGCAGCCATTACATTACACCTGGGCAAAAAATTTTCCATAGTACCCCACTGTCCCTAGAAATGCTCTTACTTGCTTTTTAGCAACAGGAACTGGTCATGCTTAAATAGCTTCCACTTTGACAGGTTCTGGCCTATTCTCACTACTCCCCACTCTGTGTCCTAAGTAAGTGACCTCTACCATACCCATCTGACACTTACTGGGTTTAATGGTTAGTCCTGCCCTTTTAAACTGGTCTGCAAATGCCAGTAGCATAGTCTTTAATGTAGAGTTTAACCTCTTCACAAGACCATTAGTCTGGGAATAGTACAGGGGGTCTCTAAATGTTTGACCCCACAATGCTTACACAAACATGTCAGTAAGTCTGGCATGAAGATGACACCTTGATCAGTCAGTATCTCCCTTGGAAAACATACCCTGATGAAAATTTCTTGCAAAACATTTTCCACCTTTTCTACATCAATATCACCTGCCAAAGGAATATTAGGGAGAATAGCTAGATGCGGCAGATGGTAGGCTCTTGGCTCTATCAAATGGTGTACTACCTTACCTTTCAGCCCTCCCTTAGGAGTCCATTTTTTATACAGCAAACCTTCCTTCCCTGCCTCAATATCACCTGTACAAGGAATATTGGGGACTATAATGAGAAGTGGCAGACAGTAGGCTCTAGGCTCTACCAACTACTGTACTACCTTACCTGCCAGCCCTCCCTTAGGAGTCCACTTTCTATACAACAAACCTTCCTTCTCTGCCTTAATATCACCTGCACAAGGAATATTAGGGACTATAGCTAGAAGTGGCAGACGGTAGGCTGTACGTTCTACCAACTGTTGTACTACTTTGCCTTCTAGCCCACCTCCAGGATTCAACCCTTTATACTACAAACCCTTGTTCCTTTATACAGACTCCCCTCTTCCTTGAGCCTCATGTGCTTCCTTAGCCTTGTCCCTCAAGCTTTGTAATGTAGAGTCCATAAGTTGAGGCTGTCTCAACTCTACATCTGTGACCCTCTCAGGCTCCCCTTTAGCAGGAAGCCTAGTAACGTCTGACAGCTGTACCTCACTGTCAATTTGAGTACTATCACTCACCTCCATCCTTGCAGTCACTATGTCCAAGGGGGCATCAGTACCTCCCAGCAGCTGTGGCTCACTTTCAGACTTACTACTACAGAATAGCTCATTCTCTGAAACAGCCACCACACCAGTCAAACCTTCGGGTATGAGATCTATCTGGGTCTCCCACAGGCTACTGGACTTACATGCCTTTTTCCAAGCTTGGCTGTGTGGCACTGTATGTACACAAGGTACTGCATCATCAAAGTCATCCCCTTTAACGACATCTGCAAAAATATCTTCAAACACACCTACCTGCATGCTTCCTCTTCTACCCACCCAGTCAAGATTAACCATAGCCAAAGATATTTGGAATAGGGTCCCTCCCAAAGCTCTGACTGGAGTGGACTGTCCAAGCAAGTACTGCTGTTCTCTAACCACTGCAGGTCTCACAATGGTTATATCAGAAGCTGTGTCTCTCTTAGCAGTAACCTGTTTACCATCTATGACAGGATATAAATTTTGGTGAAAGACTGGCACCCCTATTATTTCCAAACAACTTACCACTGGCAGGTTATCTTCACCACTTGCTGGCTGTCTCACCTTCTCCTTCTCACCTTGCCTCAGTGGACATTTGACTGCTATGTAGCTCCTCTGGTTACACTTGAAACATCGAATCCCTAAGCGTGTACTTAGACTAGTAGTTCCCCTGTTACTAGTGTACTCTGATGGAGTGGTTTAGACTGCCCCATAGGTTCATAGGTTCATAGGTTTATACTAGGCTATCTGCCCTAAGGCATTTATAAGCCTAGCCCAAATTATTGTGGCTTACGCCACCCCTTATATGAAAAAATACTGTGCCCATTAGTTTGTTGTGCCTCTGTCCAGCAGTGACCCAGAGATGATTCCCGGGGTAAACCTACGATCTCCCATCCACAGGTCTAGATTTCTCTTGAACAGAGTCAGCGAGGTGCTCTGCCTCACATGGACCGGGATTTTATTCCACAGCATAGGGAGTCTCTGAGTGATAAATCTATCCCTCCAGCACGTCCTATTTATATCCGTGCTAAGGTTTAAGTCGCTTGCTCTAGTGGTTTTGGTGGATTTGGATTTTTGAGGTGGAGCATGTCCATTAATTCGGGTTGGACATGGCCTTGTATGTCAGGCACATGTCACCTCTGAGCAGACGGTATGCGACTGAATAGAGCTGGAGTTTCTTCAATCTGGCAGCATATGACAGATTTTGGAGTCCCTTTATCCTTTTGGTGAGGAACTTTTGGGGTCTCTCCAATTGCTGCAGATGTCGGGTGAGATACATCCCGAATGGGGCATTGTACTCGATCATTGGTCTGATAAGTGAAGAGTACAGGGGAACAATGACCTCACTAGATCTGGATGTGAATCCCTTCATGATCAGGTGGGCAATGTAGAAGGTCTTTCTAACCACTTTAGCAATGTGAGTGTCAAAAGAAAGGCCACTGTCAACCTGGGTCCCCAGGTCCCTGATAACCTCTTCTGTGCTTAGTGGATTGCCACCTATATGGTAGCTTGGGGTTACCTTGTTTTTCCCGAAGGGTATGACTATACATTTTTGGCGTTTAACTTCAGGCCATGGCTCTGGCACCAGCTATCTGTTTCCGTGAGTCCCTTCTGAAGGATATCAGTGTCCGATGCACTTTCCACTATGGCCCAGTTTGCAGTCATCTGCAAACTTTGTCAGCCAAAGTCCTCCCATGTTGGCCTGTACTTCTGAGAAGTAGATGCCAAACAATAGGGGCCAAGGACCGAGCCCTGTGGGACACCACTTGTGACCGGCTTGGAGTCTGACACAGCGCCAGCAACTCTAACCCTGTGGGTTCTGTCCTTAAGCCAGTTTGCAACCCATCTTGTGACATATGGGTTTACATTTAAGCTGGTAAGTTTTTCTACAATACCCGAGTGGGGTATTGTGTCGAAGCCTTTGCAAGGTCAAGGTAGGCTGTATGGACTGCCTTTCCTCATCAATGGCCTTGGTGACTATTTCAAGAAGTCGACCAAGTTCAAAAGGCATGATCTTCCCTTGACAAAGCCAAACTGGGTCGGGTCCAATGTCTGCAAGTCCCCTATATCTTTGTTTATGAGCTCCATTATGATCCTCTCCATAGCTTTGCAGACTAGACTTGTTAAGCTTATGGGCGGTAATTACCAGGGTCCGTGAGGCGCCACCTTTGTGGAGTGGGACCACAGTTGCCGACGCCACTCCTTGGGCACGTATCCTGTGGTAAGGCTGAGATTAAACAGCTGCCTTATGTGCGGGTTTAATTCCTCATTTAGCTCGTGTAGCACACAGCCGGGGACACCATCCGGTCCCATTGATGCTGTGTTTTTAGCTTTAGAGAGAGCAGCTTTCACCTGCGCATTTGAGATGTCCGGGAGGCTACACTCGGCTGGGATAGTTATCTCTCCTTTAGGGGAGAGGGGTGAAGTTTGCACTGAACCTGTCTGCCAGTATGTTGGCAATGTCTGTGGGTTCAGTGATTTTTGTATCATTTTGGACTAATTCTGAGCATATCTGTGAGTTTCCACCCAGGTTCCTAACATAGCTGAAAAGGCCTTATGATTGTCCTTTGAATCCATGGCAATTTTTCTCTCAAAATTGGCCTTAGTTGATTTTATGAGTGCTCGTATTTTTTACTAATAATGATCAGGGTGACTTCCCTTTTATGGATTTTGTTCTATCATGTAATAGCTTTCTCCTCTTATTGTAAAGTTTGTTAATGGCTGGGGTCCACCAGACTGGACGTTTGCCCTTTGTGGAAAGAGTCTTGGTTTTATTTGGGATTGCCTGATCCATGCAGTCCTGGAGGTGTTCATAGAAGGCATTTGTAAGGGCTTCCGCAGCTTGGGTTGTGGTTTCCTCTGACTCAGGGGCCTTGAAGGATACCACACCAGTCTTGAGTAGTGTGAAGTTTGCTTTAGAGAAGTTCTTCACTATGGTCTTTTTTGTTTGGGGTGGGGGCGGGATGTGGATTTCCAGTGAGATTAGTTTATGATCAGATCTCACCAATGAGGGATATACTTTCGGTGTGGAGCATTTTGTCCCCATGTTTGTGACAATGAGATCTAGTATATTTTCTCCTCTCGTAGGAACAGTGACTAGCTGTTCCATGGCATTTGAATTTATGAACTCCAGGAACCGTTGGGCTAGAAAGTTAGGGCTTGAGTATATATTCATGTGCAGCATTGGGTATCCCTTTATTATGCACTGGTGCTCGGCTTGCTAAGTAAAGATCCCCTATTCTCCCAAACTCCCCCACAGAGTTACACACTCTGTCTGCTAACCAGATTCTCATGTCATCAGGCAAAGTACTGAGGGTTTGTTTGCTCAACTAAAGGTCTGCCAGTCCCTCAAAAGTGGTGTCCTGACACCCACTCATCCATCTGTGAATGTAAGTACTTAAATCAGCAATATAATCACATACACGTTCATCTGCCTTGCGTCTATGTTCATGAAACTTTTTTCCTATAAGCTTCAGGTGTTAGTTTAAAACAATCTAGAAGACAATTCTTAACTTTAACATAATTTAGACAATCTACATCAGGCAATTTTAACATGGCCTGAACAGCTTTACCTTGGAGTAAGATAGTCGGGACCTGAACCCAGAGCTCAAAGTCAGCATCATACTGTCTGCATACCCTCTCAAATATGTGAATAAAACTATCAAAGTCATCTCCATGCCTGTATTAAGGAAAAAGTTTACGGACCTTTACAGTTTCTAGGGTCCGATTATTCCCTTCCCCATTACCTCCATGACCCTTTCAAAGGCTATGAAACTCCACTTCATGCCAGCGCTGTGTCTCATTTTCCTCATCTTCTAAACCTTTGACCTCCAGTCATTGGGTCACCAGGCACAGTCTCTCTTTGGTCTCTAGTCATTTGGCTTTAAATTCATATTGATGCTGTTTCTTCTCAGCATCCAGCTCATACTGACACTGGTTTTCCTTTTCCTCACCCTCCCATCATTGCACTTCCAGGTGCAGTCTCTCTGCTGATTCGAGTTCAAGACATTTGGCCTCCAGTTCATATTGATGCTGCTTCTCCTCAGCCTCCAGTTCCAGTCTCCTTAGCTCCAGAAGGATTCTCAGGTCGTCCGAAGAAAATGTGGATGGTCTAAGTCTTGGCAGGCTGCACATCCCCAGTAACAAACTGGAGATCCTCTGAATGACTGGTCTGAGCTGAAGCTGCAACTAAGGCTGAAATCAATGCTTCCTTAGTTAGGTTGGCATGCACCAGTCCTCTGGCTTCATACTCCTTGGCCAGCTGTTTTTTGTCAGCTTACTATAGTCTTCTGCTGACATCTTTGTCTTCTATCTCTTACAAACTAACTAAAATAAATAAAACTGTGGTGAACTGAGATTCTGTATGTTTACTTTGTGGCTGTCGAGATTGCACACCCTAATGGCAAATACCCACAGGCTACTGAAGTCCATTTAAAAATCCCACACTACTGCCACCAATTAGTGTGATGTCCAGGCACTATCCCACTGAACTGCCACCAAATATTGTGATGTCCTTTACTATCCTGGGTCAGTAACTAAGGAGCGTCTATCCTAACTACTGACTCCAATGTGGGACTGTCACCTAAACAAGAGTAATATTTATAATTTTCTCCTAAGAGCACATCAGGAACATGCTCTACAGTCTAGGACTGGACTGCATACTTCTGTCCACCCCTAATGTAACTTCTTATTACACACTTCAGAGCAATGTGTCTCGGTTTAAGACCTCTGATACACTCGGTCTTAAATAAATTAAATCTCACACATCCAAACACTTCTGGGAAAGCCTGACACAGATTTCCAGCTGTGTCCCTTCCCCAAAATAATATGTTAATGCTGCCACCAATCAGAGTGTCTTCATGTCCTTTTAAGGGGTGTCCAATTATGAAAATTAAATATCAAAACAAATAGTAGCAAATGACCTAAGCAGCCAGGCTTTCGGAGTGGCCCAGGAAGTTATCAGGGCAAGTATAAGCACTTTCAAATCACTAAAGAAAACATTAATTGACCAGCCACAATGTAAGATACTAAACTATTTAATAATGAGCAAAATTATTAAAAATATAAAACTGTAATTTCCAATAAACAAACAATGTTATTTAGATGATTTGTTCAGCTTGAGTTCAAAAGGCTTGCTTTTACAACTGAAATAAACCATGCTTATAAATTACGTGAATTTGGCAATATTAACTAAAATATAAAAATAATACATATGTTCATCAAGGTTAACAAACAGCTAATAGTATCCTCCATACAGTGCCTTACACTTTGGAGGGGGGTTGCTATTGTAGTTTTGTCTCCTACCATTATGTTTTTCACTATACCATTCAATTTCAGTCATGAAAGTATTACTATAAATATGAACATATGCATAATAAATGAAAAATAAGGGTCAATATCTTCTGTTTAATCCACCCTAAACAATCATAATGTCCTTTTATTCCTCATCACATGTTCTTTATCATGTTTTTATCATTAATTGGTGAGTCACTTCATTAAGGAAGATGACACCAAAATTGCCAAGAAGGCATAAATAGCCGAGTGTGAAGCAGAAACACACTCATAGCTTATGGAATAGGTAAGGGAACTGATAAATAAATAATTGCCTGCTAAATAAAACATACACATGTTCTTAACTTTAGGGTACAGAAAACAAAATAAAGACTACATATGTACCAGAGGAACAAAAGTTTACTTCCTTGAGATTTCAAGATTTAAAAGTGTTCTATAATGGAAACAATAAATTATTAATGCAGAGAAAGCAGTCAAACCATTATTCATGTAGTTTATCTCCTCTTCAAACCTCTCAACCTGGAAAATTTATTGAAACAAGTTTTGCTCTATTTTCACTGCTGTGCAATCACAGTATTGTATGAATTTATTTTCCATAAAAAGAAAATTGCATTTTAGTTATATACAAGTTCAAAATTGTATACAAGTTCAAATGTTAATATAAATAAAACACTATTGTTCTGGTTATCTTTTGTGTTTAATATTTTGCCTGTTTTTCAATTTGCTTTTGAATGTTAGTATCCCACAATTCCATCAGAGTGGGTGTGGTTACATGATTATGTATGCAGATTTTATGTTAATCAGAGTCCAGATGTTTGGCCAGTTGCACCTACTTTTCATGGGCCTTTGTCCAGATGTTTGATGTTTCAAGGTTGAGAGGTATGGTCTCAATCTATGGTGGGAGGTTGGCATAATGGTTAAGGTATTTGCCTTATAAACTGAAGGTACAGGGTTTAATTCTCACATGGGGTAATTGGCTAGGCTTAAAATGGCCCTCAAAGGCAGTTAGCCTAGTATGAATCTATGAACCTATGAACTTGAGTAATCATGTTAATAAAGTCCATGAATCACTATGCCCATGAGTTTGAGGCAGCCTATGTTTCCCAGTCTATAGGGGAGTAGTTAAAGTCTCCCATGTATAAAGTATTTGTTTTAATGGTGAGTGTCTCCAGTAGGTCTAGGCATGAGCTATTGGATACTAAGGACATACAGGGTGATCTATAGCTTGCTAGGATATGGTATGGGGCTGTCTTTATGGTGATTTGCTTCTGGATACATTCCAAGGTGTCATTTTGTTTAACCAACCTACAGTAATAAATATGGCTTTTAAAGCATAAACGAATGAGCATTGACTTGCTTTTTCTAGCCCAGTCAGTTATCCTCTTCTGTCTTATACCTACATAAGTTATTAACTTATCCTGTACCCCTTCATCTGGTCTGGTCAGTATGGAATCCTAGTCAACTGTTTCCTCTTCTGTAGCTAGGTTGATAGCACAAAGCATTTTGAGGCAGTGTAGTAACTGCCTTGTGCTTACTGAAAACTCATTATTGCTACATCAAAATGATTCTGTATGTGAGAGGTGTAAACATTTACTAAGGTTGGAGGCTAATGTATCACCTCAGAACACATTTGGTAAAAACAATATATATATATATATATATATATATATATATATATATATATATATATATATATATATATATAGCTCTCTCTCTCTCTCTCTCTCTCTATATATATATATATATATATATATATATATATATATGCATGCGAGTAGCGCAGAGCAATTTCACTAAACCAGTTTATGCTGAGGTAGTTAAGAGCACACTGCCTTATCTTCCCAGGCTAAACACTAAGAAACACCAGACGTTAGTTTGCATAGCAGCACACAGACCTTCACCCTTCACACCTAAACCTAGGACAGATACCTCTAAGAGTCAGAAGGTGCAGGCACCAAGTCCTTATGGCCCACTGAGACTGTAGAAAACCATTGCGATCTTTTAGTAGTAGGTGACTCTGTTGTAAGTTATATGAACAGCACCATCACTGGGCTGGATAAGAATAAGTTGACAGTTGCTGTCTTTCTAGAGCCAGGATCTGAGACATAACAAGGACTCTTACATCCCTCCATCCTGACAAATAATATTACAATCTGATAGTGGTCTGTGTAGTGGTGTATGACCTTAGATGTTCTACCCAGGGGAGCAGGCAACATTATATGATAGAGCTTGTTATGTATGTTGGGTACTGGAAAGTTACTGGTCTTGAATGCCATTTTGCCATCACCCAGAATGATACCTAGATTCAAAGACAAAATAATTGGCTTCAATAACTGGCAATATTGCTGATGTCATTCAAGTGGGATCTATTATGTGAAAGCTTGGGAAAAAATGTCTGACAATCTTTTGCCAGGACTGGTCTGTACCTCTCTAACCAAGGCTTTTGCATTTTGGCTAAAACCTTTACTGCCCCCATAGAGCCTTTTTTAGGCAGAGTCCACCTGATGGATAGTCAAACCTAGTAAATTCTAATTTGGAATATATGAATGTGACCCTACTCATTCCCAAGGGTCTTAACAAAAAATGCATGAATGTGAGGCTCTCCTTCAACTTGAACACATTTATATATGTAGAACAAGCAGAAAAACACACGTACAGTCCCAACACAGGAGCAGGCAGAGGCAGTTATAAAATCCAACGCATTTATTTGAATAAAAAACAGGGATAAGCGCTTTTGCGTACTAATATGCTTCTTCAGATCACAAAATGAAATAAAGCAGCCTTATTTAAATATAACTGATAGTTCAATTAATTCAAATCCTCCAATAGGCACTTCACATCAAATTAACCCTTGGTTAGACAGGCTTCAGTGACATTACTCCCCTGCAAATCACAAGAGTTTATATATATGATTTAAAATAAACATATAAAATTCTAATAACAATACAGTCATGAAAAACTCCTTTCCTAAAATGTTATATACATATATATATAAATAACTATAATCAAATAAATAAACAACTATAAATGGCAAATATAAATATAGATACAAGTATAATACAATTGATATACTAACCTAGATGTAGACCTTAATTCATGTATAAAGTGTAATATAATAGCATACATCAAACATGAATTCCACAGACAAATACATGGATAAAGCATAGATAAAATCCTTAAGTCAGCACCAATGTGTATGAGACTATTAACTATAATGTATGTCTTCATCTACGGGATTTTAACACTGAGCGTAATGAGACATATGTATTAAGACCAGGCGGGTAGTGGGCTCTTAGTTTAAATACCCACTCTAACTCTTTTTGCTCCAGGTAGCTCATATAATCTCCCCTTCTCTGTCCGTGGGGTATTATCTGGAGTACTCTAAACTCAAAACCATGGTTATTACAAATAGAAACATGTTTAGCTAATGCATTTAAAGGATTATTATTCCTAATGTTGTAAACATGGTTGTAGATTCTTTGTTTAAAGCTCCTTTTGGTCATGCCTACATAAAATGCAGGACATGTGTGACACTTCGCTAGGTATATAAGTCCTGATGTATTACAATTTGCATAAAACCTAGGACTAAAGGAGAAATCCAACTCTGGATGTATAAAATCTTGTTCTTTCGATATATAGCCACAGTAGTTGCAATTCTTACAAGGATATGTCCCTCTCTCTCCTGATGTTTCAACACCAAATGGACTAATGCCATCTTGACCAATAGTATGGTCTACACATAATATTCTTTTCAGATTTTTATTATTCCTGTAGATAAACCCAGGATTGGAGCCTACTATGTCTACCGTCTTACCATCTAAAGTTAAAACACCCCAATGTTTAGCTATGATTTTTTTAATCGCTAAGCTATCATTGGTGTATGTGGTAACAAACATAACCCTGTCAAAGGCCTGTTTAATATTATGGCCTGGTTTCCTGATAACTATAGTATTGGGATTTGTATCATTTATATCTGATTCTATTCCCAGTGTCTCAAGTTTGATTTGTTTTATTAACTTGGTATCGTAGCCTCTCTGGATAAAAATCAACTCTAGCCTTTCTGATTCAGCAGCCAAATCTACAGGATCTCTACAAAGCCTCAAGAGCCTCTGGAACTGGCACTTCACTATACCCCTGAATATATGACGGGGATGCATACTATCATATCTTAGTATAGCATTCTTCCAACAGGCCTTTCTATGGAGGGAAGATGATAACCTGCCATTTCGAATGCTAAGGTTCACATCAAGGAAGCTCACATTATCACGAGAGGCTTCTACTGTGAATCTAAGAAAGTTCGTAGTGGTCTCTAGATATTCCACAAACAAAGAGAAATCTTGTGCACTACCATCCCAAACGATAAGGATATCGTCCACAAAATGCTTATATACCAAGCATTTCTTAAAGGAATCATGATTAAATAAGAACTCCCTCTCCCACTGGTAAACTACTAAGTTTGCATATGTATTAGCACAGGGGGTGCCCATGGCAATCCCTGCTAACTGTAAAAACATATGCTTTTTGAAACAAAAGACATTGTTGTTCAAAACCAACTCTAATAACTGGCATATCAGTATCTCTGTATTGCGATCTATAGAGGGTAAAACCTGAAACAATTCTCTAATGGATTCAATACCCTTATCGTTTGGGATGGAGGTAAACAGATTTCTGACATCCATAGTTACTAACAGGTGTCTGTCTTTAATCAATTCAACATCTAGAGCATCCAAAAAGTCCAGGAGCTGGTAGGTATCCTTCAAGATGGTCGGAATACCGTTGACAAATGGCCTTAATAATTTTTCTAAAAAGATGGAGATATTCTCCGTACTCCACCCATCCCCTGAGACTATCGGTCTGAGAGGAGGTGGATGCACCCCTTTGTGCATCTTGGGTAACCCTTTTATTATAGGAAGATGAGGAGAGGGAGTAAGAAAAAATTCATACAGATCTTTACTGATCTGACGACACATTAATAAGTCAAACAATACATCATTAATACCATTAAGTATTTTGTTTAAAGTCCCTTCATCAATGCGTTCATAAGTAGAGCAATCACTAAGCATATTTTCCATATAAAAATCATAGTCTTGTGTATTCAGCAAAACAATACCCCCTCCCTTGTCTGCCGGTCTTATAGCAATAGATGTTTCACCTGATGGATAGACAAACCTAGTAAATTCTAATTTGGAATATATGAATGTGACCCTACTCATTCCCAAGGGTCTTAACAAAAAATGCATGAATGTGAGGCTCTCCTTCAACTTGAACACATTTATATATGTGTACTTGGAAAACTCGGTTTCAGAGCAATGAAAGTACTCCCTCTATTCCTGGGTATAATGCATATCATGTCTTCAGACCCATTAGTAATTTTAGGGGAGTATCAGAATTTTTCAAAGATATTATCACCTCATGAGAGATTACTTGGGACTCCACATTTGAACTTCTAGAAGTCCAAATCAGTATAACAAAACAAATTGCCACTTCCTAGCTAGTTACAGAACACCCCCCATATCCCTTTCTGAGCATAACAGCAATATATTAGCTAAAATTCCCTTTAAACCCATGATGTTTCTACTTGGGGATATCATAGGTTCATGGATTAGTAGTAAGCTAACTGTTCTTGCGAGCCATTTTAAGCCTAGCCAATTATCCCTTGTGAGACTCAAACTCTGCACCTTGTGCTTGCACGGCAAACACCTTAACCATTAGGCCACCCTCCCAACCGTCCATCAGCAAACTGGCTGATGTACACTGCAGATGGTTGGCATGCCCCATGCTTCCTTGAAATTATAAATGTTAACTCTCTTTCATACATAGTTTACTATCCTACTAGGGGACAGAATAGTTCTGATCTAGTCCACATAAATATGGCCACTTCCTGTGCATCTTCTTATGTATCATTATGCCTTGTTAAATCAGACCATAATTTAGTCACCTTTTCCTTTAAAACTAGTGGTACTTCCCCTGTAATTATCTTTGTGTTTAGGGACTTCTCAAAAGGAAAACTTTTTCAGTTACTTGAGGACTTAAATAGCTTCTGCTGTAATCCTACCTTGAAGGATCCCATTACTTAAGCTGCTAGCTATGCCACTGAGTTCTACTCCCACTTAAATAGTTGTATTGATAAATCAGTCCCTATCTGCAACAAATATAATGAGAAATTTAAAAACAAACCCTGTATGGCGCACCAGTGTAAATAAATTATATAACAAAAGAAAGAAACTGCTTAATGCTTATAAGAGGTCTCATTCTATTTACCTTACGAGCAGACTGAAGTAAACTAATAAAGAGCTTAATGGAATCATTAGGAAGATGGGCATGAAATTAAATAGCCGCTAAAACTAAAATTAACAAGTCTTTCTTTAACTATGTGAGGATGTTAAGAACTAACATCCAACAATGTTTGGAGCTACTTCACAATAATACTGCACTCTCTGTTACAGGAAATAGCTAATATTCTGGCTAACAAATTTTGTGCAAATTGTATTCCACCCACAGTTATAGCTATTTCACAGGTTCCACAATCCCAGTTGCTCCCTTTGATTACTATGAAACAAGATCTTGAAGCTGTCTCATAAACTAAGTACTTCATCCATGGGTCATGCTAACATACTAAGTTGCCTGATTATCAGTGCCAAATACATCCTTTCTAAATCCCTACCTCACCTATTTAACCTAAGCCTCTCCAGTAGTTACATTCCTGAAACCTGGAAAATAGATATTGCAATGCCATTAGACAAGGGTGGCCCAACCACAGACCCTAGTAATTACTGACCCTTTAGTCTCACTAGTCTCATATGTAAATCTGTGGAGCATGTTATCTCATACCTCATTAATCTGGACATTAAAATGTCTTATCCCTGGACCCTCATCAGTTTGGCTTTGTCAAAAGTTCTTACATATTTAACCTTATTAATTTCTTTGAAAAAGTAGCCAGAGTAGTAGATACTGGTTTTGTAGTGCATACAGCACACAGCATATCTAGACCTGGCCAAGGCCTTTGATACTCTTCCCCTTGCAGTCATTATTGACGGACTTGCAAATCATATTATAAATCCTTATTTTGCATGATGGAAAGCTAAATGGTTGTTTAACAGAACCCATGTGGTTAGAGTCACAGGTACCACTTCTGAAAGCAAAAATGTTACCAGTGGTGTACAATGAGGTTCAGTTTTGGGACCTTTCCAGCACTCATGGCCTAGGGTTAATTTAGTTTGCAGATGACTGTAAACTGGGTTTTGTTATTTGATCTTCAACTAACTCACAATTGCTCCAACATGGGTTAGACCATGTTAAAAATTGGCAGAAGCATAGCTGGTTCAACCAACACCCTGGGCCAGTACTGTGAACCAGTGCCTCACCCTCTCCACTCTTCAACTGAAGAGCAAAAAAAAAAAAAATAAAATAAAAAAAAAAAGCATTTCACTATTTCACTGTCACAAGCCCTCCGATCCATACATTATGAGTGATCAGGTTACTACAGTTAAATCTACGATCTTCCCCCACTCTTCCATTGAAAAATAAAAACAGACATTCCTTCTATTGGCACACCAACCAGGTGGCCACTTGCACATTAAGGTCTATTTTCTGTGCCTTGCCCCCAACCCTCCCTCCCTCAATATTGCCTGCATGGAGTGCTACAGTGCTTCTGATTTAGTTAAAAAAATTCTCCTTTTAAAACTGTAGCAAACTGCTAGGTAGAGATGTACCAAACAGTTGCTACAGTTTATAGTTTGCCTGCACACTCAGGTTTTAGTTAAAATAAACACTTTGCACCCAGGGCATTTGCCCCTCTCACCCTGCCCTAGTTACTCTACTGACAACTGGTCCAAGGACAATTGTCTCAAATTAGATGTGAAAAAATGTGGCATAGTTAATTTTGGGCAATAAAACAGTTTTACTTACTGCAGATTATGGTGTGTGTATGTACCTTTAAGAAGCATTTCCAGATGTATCATGTGCATTTAAATACTGAACACATGCAGCAGTGCCATTTTGAGAGAACAGCCAGAGTGTTAACATGTATGTGTGTGCTAGTCAGTCTGTTTATAAGTTTAAGTTTAAGTTAAAAAGCCTCATTCCTAATGTGTCTGTGTGTAATAAAGTTGCTTAAACAGAACTCAGAAGTGTTTGTCTCTTTTTATCCTGACCAGGCAAGTGACACTTACCATGTAGGTGAAAAAATCACACTTCTGTGAAGGAATTAGGCACTCTTGTTGATAATTCCTTATTGTTTGACCAGCATATCTCCACAGTATTTCAGAAAGCCTTTTATCTGACTCATTTAATTTCAAAAGGCATCTCCCTTAGATCTAAGGAAGTCTTAATTTCCCTTTACTTTTATCTTATCTGACACGTTATTGAATATAATGCAGCTTTTGGCATATATTTGTTTAAGCATATCACACAATTCGAGAGACCTCAGGGATTCATAATTAAAAAGATCAGTAGCCTTGAATTCTAGTTATCAGGAGAGACTGTGAGCCCTTTTTCTGTACTCAGTCTCTTACAGAATCCTCACTGGAAAGCTATGTCTCATTTGCTTAGTCCATGAAAGATCCAGCCCTATTTGACTTCCTATTCATTTTCAGAACTAATGACACATCAAATACCTTGTTAAAGGAAATAAACCTTCATCAGCAGATAAATAAGGCACATTGGCATGATAGATTCATATCCCAATATATTCCTCTGTTCTGGAGAAACTTCCACTATATGTCAAGCAAAGAAGCACCTTTATCAACTTTTAAATCAACCAAGATCATTGGATGGGCAGCCTTAAATTCTTCCCTAGGTCTAGCTTGTCATGCCCTCCTTGAAGATAGAGGCAAATTTTGAAGGTTTGTTTTCCTAGGCTTGTAATGATCTTCAAACTGATTGTCTAGTACTTACCATGGGCAACTTCCCCATGTGACTTTGCCAAGAGTGGTGACACAGTCCCACAACAGACAACTGATATCTGTAGGACAGCACATGCCCAAGTGTCAGTGATGTGTTGACATGTGTCTGAAGGTGTATGCCTGCTTTTACAGGCATGTTATCAGTCAAAGCACCATCATGGCACTGAGCTATGTGCTGTTGTCTGTGCATCTGATCATGTGGATGGAAGGTCTGTATGCTGCATGAGATTCAGGAGCACAGGAAATGTCATGGCAATACTGGTGGCACATCATAACTATGTGGCATCAATTGCAAGCACTTTAGGGCAGCTTGTGTCAGCTGTGCTTGAGTAGTTCTGCAATAGTACTCATGCTATACCTACCCTGTCTTGCATGATCAGTTTGCAGCTATGTTGCAGAATAAGAGACCTCTTGTATGCTTTACTCATGGCACTCAACATCCATATTGCCTGTGCTGCAATGTACATGCACAATTGTTGTGGGTCACCATGCTCAGATTCTAAATGACATGTGATATCACACTCCACATATTACACAGACCCTCTAGTGTGTCCCACCGTATACATAGTGCCACCACCAGATCAGTGGTGTATCACTGTTGGACTGAGGTTTCCAAACATGCTAGGGGCAGCCAAGATCATGACATGAGTCAACAACATTGATATCTTCATCGATATTAGTCTCATCTTGGCAGTCATCCTAATGTGTATCTTGATATGTCACCCTGAGCTTGTGGCAGTGATGACCACTGTGCTGACCACAACACATTGTGAATACTGGTGCTCTTTGTCATGTCTGAGACCACAGAAATACTACTTTTGTATGATTTTAATAGAAGCCACATATATTTTCTACAATTTAATAGGAGCGTGTTAGTATAAGGTAAACATTATATAAATTTGTTCACATTTGACATCTCATGATAAGTGGTCTTGTCAATTCAAGTCACATACATTGTGTATTATAACTGCTTTAATGATTATAGATTTTTCACAGTCTGTTACAAATGCATTTTCCTATAAATATTGAAAAATAATTTTAAGTATTATGTAAGTTATTATCAATGCACATTTTCCCATTGTTTGCCAGCATACTGATTGCACAAGTATACGTGGAATCACACAGTGTGGTTCTCACGGCATGTTATTTTGTAGGAACTGCCAATTAGTGCACTGCACATCAATATGCCACATTCATTCCACAGTCTGACAGCACATGCATTTGTACTTCACAGCCCCATTTACCTATGTATGACACCACATGCATACAAGATCCATATGTGCTTCAATACATTTCCATACACGCATACTATTTTGCTAATCTTAGGTTGTGTGTTTTTCAATGCAGTTCGGCTTTGTTTTGTTTTTTGACACTGTAATTACATCTACAGGTGTACTGTCAAGAGTTGCTCAGATATGTTTGCGACAGTCAGTTGTACTCTTGCTTTAGAGGCCATGAAATTTCTGGCTGGGATGCTGTGTGTGTCCCTTGTCACAACTGTAATGTGCTTGGCACATGTTTGGTATAATGCCTGCACATTTTCGATTTTTACTTCTGATAGTGTTCAACATGCTGTATGGCATCAGTTCTGGCACACCAGAACAGTAACATGTCTTGTGAGTTATTTATGTCAATCACATTTATATTCTGCACCCTTATCCACATTTTGTCATGTACTACTCCCCATCCCCATCCACACACCAATTGCCAACCTCCTAGCCACACTGTGACACATCAACTCACTACAGTCTACATATACAATGTATATCTCACACTGGCATTCACCACATTTGAGTCATAAACATACAGGGATGTCCACAGTACCTGATGTACCTGCATTACATTCCTGCCTCTCTAACAGTCGTGTCCTGCCCTAAAGTCACCATCATAAATGTTGTGTAGGGATTACCAATGGTATGTATATGCTGCATCAAGGCACAATGTAGATACTTGTATGAGATGTATGATGTTCATTATGTACAAGCCACAGATGGACTTCACTGGCTTTCACATGTGGTGGTGGTATGCTGGAACACATGGGTACTTACCAATCGTTTACCTGTGCACACATGCACATCTGGTGTGTCAGGACTCAAAGTTCTGAGACAGATGTTTTCCTGTTGCCTGAGATGGCATATATGGATGCAGCCTTCATCTCCCACCACTGGATGTTCTGTGCCTTGTGTCTTCCTAATTATATTGTGACTTCTACTCTTCAGACATCCATGGTTCTTAAATAGATAACCTACTCCTAGGGCTGGCATGCCACCCTTCTTGGATGTAATCATATTGTGTAAAATATTCTACACAGTGATAATCTGTGCAGCCTTTTTGGTGTGTACTGAAGTGCATCCCTGGATGTCTCCAGGCACATCGTTATTTTAGTATCAAAAATAATTGCTCAATGATGTTTCATGTCATGGTGTTACTTCCTTTGAATGCACCATCAGCAAGTGTGGAGGGAGCTCTGAATGGTGTCATGAGCCAGAGCTCCACTTGGATACCCGCAGCCACCTATTTGTATAAATGAACCCAACATTTTTATGGTTGTTTCACACTATAGTATAGGAACACGGGACACATTTGTTTATACACAACTATACTCACCAAGTAGTAGCCTCTCAGGGATCTCAACTCCTTGAAATGCTGTCCACAGATCTCTATCTCACCAATGCTCATTACTGGGGTGTATTGCCATTACATTAATAAAAAGGCCATCTGCTGAACACACTACCTGACAACTAAGTGATGATCCACCCCTTTCTGTTAAAGTAACATTCTGTGTCGTCTCCAGAAGTAGATTTTATTGGAGCATGGGTGTAATCAATTGCACCAAGGACACACGGGGAAGTTGATTATGGAATAGAACCATTCAATGGCAGCCTGGCACTCACATGATATTGATGGGAAGCAGATGAATTGGTCCACCTTGCTGCACATGACTCTAGGAACTGTCCTATTATGCAACTTGCAGCTGCCTGGGCCACTCATACAGTATCAGATATGTGCTGCTGGAATATCCCAGAGATGAGTATACTAAGGCTCAGATACACTTTTGTTTCTAATTGGATTGGATTACTCTGCAGACGGTGTGGAGACATGTGGGGTACATATCCCACATACAGGTCACACCAGCTCCCTGTCTTATCCGTATCTTTAAATTTTTTTCTTAATCAGAGATCTGTCTTATCTGCAAACTGTCTCACCTTCCTGCTGGCTCTTTGCAGATAGAATGCAATTGTAGACCATCATCAGATGGCTTGGTGGAATGCATTGTTGGCATATGTAATTTTTTTCTGGTATATCTGCAAAATTTTCAGTTAGATTTTGTAATACCGCTTGTAATTTGTGTAAGTCAAATCAAGTGAAAGAACTTGAAAAAATACAGTGATTACTTTTGTGAAAAAAGACTGGGTCAGAATACTTAAACTATTCAGAAAGGCTTTGAGAACTGTTATTATATCCTGCTTTTTTGTAGGCTGTAAATAACTTCAGTTAAGGGACATTTTTAAGGATGGGCTTAGCAATGCCTCTTTCAGTATAAATCAATGATTCCATCCTCAAGAATGATCATACATTTTGGAAAACAAGTAGTTGTAGACATTTAAGGCAAAATTTAACTTAGCTAGAAACTGTAGATCTACCCCACAATACAGCTGACATGCAGATGTAACTACATCTGTGATCTTGTGATCTCTCCAAAGCTGATAAAATTAAACTCAGCCCAATACATATCATGGATGTCTATAGGAGAAAAACTGCAATGCATTGGAAAAGTGCTATGGAGGAATGACAGCCTGATTATGGCATCATAATCTGTACAAAAATCATGTGATTCCTTACTCTGAGTGGAAGAAAAGCTCTTCAAGTTGCAAAACAGGGTGGGCTGCATAACCTCTTTACCAGTCAGAAGATTGCTACTATATTATTTGATGCATTAAAGATAAGCTTGGACCTAAAGTTTGCCTTTTTCTGCACAAAATCTTTTTTCATATGCAGAATAAGGACATCCAATCTAAGCTTGACCTCTAGTGGGCATATATTCTACCTCTGACAGCCTAGCCACCAATTCAATAGACGCATTGCAAAGAGTTTATGATCAAACCAAGGCTTATATTGTACAATAGTTCTGGGAATTCCACTTACTGTAAGATATTATCCAGATTCCAGAACACCAGCACTGAGTCTCTTTAGAATTTGATTCATTGTAATAAGCACATGCAAAAAATATGTTTGGCATGCCAACAATCACTCAATGTTTTACAAATCCTCGTAATGAACCATATCGATATTGGATAAAATCAATGGTGGGAGCACAAGTCTGACATGAACAAAGTGACAATCAGGCCAAAAAAAATAAATTTGACCAGTAGAACTTTTTGTCACAAGACTCGAATGGAGGATCAGTTAGACAGAGTGGCTGTGCTTTGTATAGCAGCAATAACTGCATGAATGAAAAGGAAACTCTCCTAAATATTGAGCAGGAGAGTCTTCTTTTCACTCAAACTGCTAAAAGAAACTCTCCGGAATATTGACCTATTCTGTGGCAAGTTCATTTGCCCTGGCATCAGTTTGTAAATTAAAATGTTGCCCTGTACTACTAATCTATAGAGGCAGCACCTAAATGCTTTATCCCATGCATGGATTCCCTAAAATTATCAATGGTATGATCCCAGTTATTCTCACTAGGTGCAATATATAATTATCAACCGGAGGGGTCCAATCTAACATCAAATGGGATAGGTTACATCAAGCACCAAAATGGAAATTAGCTGGTCTGCAAGGGTAGCTGGCCTAATACTTAGCTATGAACATATAAAATCCCCTCGGGCTAGCCAACTTGGGTGCTTAAGCAGTAGGTCAATGAGAAAATCAGAAAATGTTTGCCGAAATACTCCTAATAATCATAAACTTTATATGCTAGGAGAAATATTCAGCTCACCTCTGCACCAAGGACATTGAGAAGTGCTGGTACTTGTGTCTATATTAGATTGTCAAAATGGCATTACAGTGAATGCCGTTTCGACTGCACACAAAGAGCGAAATGCTCAAACAGCAAAACCCCAGGTCACCGATTTTTTTCCTAGGGAAGAAAATTGGTAGATCAACAAATCAAAACACACCAGTTAAAAAATTTAAAGTGGGGGGCTTCGCACCCCACATCTCCCCAATGTGGGGGGCTGTGCCCCCTACACCACCCCTAACTAAATATAAAAACTCCGAGATCGCATTACAGTGGAGTAAAGGGCAATGTCACGGCTCAGGCCAAGCGATTTTTTTTCCCTAGGGAAAAAAATCACTCACCTGAGCTTTTGCTATTTGAGCATTTTGCTCTTTATGTGTCGTCAAAACAGCATTCACTGTAATGCCGTTTTGATAATCTAATATAGACCCCTGGAACGGTTACAATTCAGAATCTCAAATTACTGAAATTTCGAATTTCAGTATTTCGAGACCATGAAGCTTAAAACCAGAATGCCGAAAGTGCATAAGAGCAAATTTAATATCTGAAATCTGTGCTTATGCATTTCCGGTGCGTCGCGTGTAGTGTTATGGTGCCTGAAATTACAGGTGAGTGAGTGTTTGTGTGTGTGTGTTTTTGTACGTTGTATGTGTGGGTAAGGGTAGGGAGGTGTAAGTGTGAGTGTGAGTTTTGGATTTTTTGGTGTTTGTGTATGTGTGATGTGTATTTGTGTGCGAGCGAGTGGAGGATGACGTGGTGTGAGGTTTGTTTTTTTATGTTATGTGCGACCTTGGAAATGGTATATATAAGTAAGGGGGGTATGGAGGGCACATTGTAGGGTTGTGTGGTTTGTGTACTGTGGGTGGAATGGTGTGTGTGTTATGTGGTGTATGGTGTATATATTTTCGTGATTATGTGATTCGGGATTGTGGGTTTCGGTTTTATGACTGATTCGACTTTATAGTCTTGGGTTACTGAAATTCGGGATTTCAGTAATTCGAGGTTATGTAGTGAACCCCCTGGAACTTCCACTATTTAACTGGAACATGTCAAGCATTCAAAAAAAAAGGCAGAAAATGGCTACAGTATTACCAGTACTACCCTGCCCTGGGCTGTGGATAATCCAGAGACCTAACACTATAAAAACAGTTAGGGGAAGCCTAAATCTGTCAGCTAATGGGATAACTGCTATGTTCCCCATGAGAAGCAGGCAGGCAAAATATCCAGCTTGCTGTAGACTGAGCAGACATTTAAAAAGCACAGTTCTAGGAAAAATCCAGAGGGTCAGGTTTTATAAAAATGTTAGAGATAATCACCCATGTCCTGAAATACCTTAGTAAGGCAGGGGGACCCTTATCCAAATTCTGTTTCCCCTTGGGGATAATTCTGTCTTTCTGTCTGTCTGTCTATCTATCTATTTATACATCTATCTATCTAGCCTTTGTTTTCAGAGGAATCCCACGGTGGTGTATTAAATATCCATGAGACAAAGTTCTGCTAGGTATCTAAAATGTCTCTCTCAGGTCACAGGAAGGTCCCTGTGGCTACAATAGTCAATGTTATACATACATTTGTGTCCAGATGAATAGGCAAGCCAGATATATCTCTAGAATGTGCTCATGAATGCCAGAGTTCATATAGATTCTGTAGTATATCCCTGTATTCTCTACTGATGCATCAGATGTTGATATATGAATCACTGTCTATAGTGACTTTGTTAGCAAAGCTGGCTACCACTTGTGACATTGTCCCCACTGATTCACCACAGGTGAAATCCTGTGAAGGCAAAATGCCGACTTACCAGTCTTTTTGGATTAAGGTTTAATAAAATCATGTCTAATGACAATGAGTGACAGTTTGGATTTTCTTCTTTTTTTTTTCTTTAAGCATTACAATGGTGTTTATCAGAACATGGGGTGGCACTACTCCTACTACTATGCCTAATGTGGTTCCTGTTATATATTCCAAAAGTGGAAATGGTAGTTGTGGTCCCTTGTATAAAAATGGCCCTTCTACTGACTGTGAGAATTACAGCTCTATTAGTCTTATTAGAATTATTTGTAAGGCTTTAGAACGTCTTATAGCTGAACAAAGAAACAATGGTATAGGTAACCTTCTACCCCTGGATACACATCTGTTCATCTTTGTAAAAGAAAGATCATGCCTGCTCAACTTGGTTGAGTCCATTGAAAGGGATACTGAGGCCATATATAAGGGGTATACAGTTCACGCTGCATACCTACACCTTGCCAAGACCTTTGACACTAACCCCCATGCTGGTATTATTGACAAACTCTCCCACCTCAACATTAACCTTACATTATTTGCTGGATTGGTAATTGGATACCTGGAACACACATGCCATTAAGGTTAGGGATATTTACCCTTGCCAGAAAAATATAACTAGTGGTATCCCACAAGGTTCTGTCCCGGGTTTCCTCCTCTTTTGTATATACTTCTGTGACAAAAAGCTGATATCAAGGGACTTTGGCTAGCCAAATTTGTTGATGATTGCAAACAGGGGACAGTTATTAAACACCATTCTAATACACAAATATTCCAGCAAGGGCTGGACCAAACAGATGCTTGGTATATTAGTTATGGGCTAACTTTTAATTCCAAAAACTGTAGCATAGTTTCCTTTTGTGAATCTAGCATCACTATTGCTTACCATATAGTTTAAGTTACACTTAAATCTAACAGTCATAGGGAGCTGGATACATATGTTGATAACAGATTCTCCTTTGGCAACTATTTCTCTGTAGGGGTTAGAAAACCTCCTACCTTGCACAGCTTGTACTTCTTAGCATCTCCACAATGTTCAAAGAAGTTACAGTCTCACTTTATTTACCCCTTATTACACCTACCATTGAATATAATGCATATTTTGGCATATACCTCACCAAGCACCTAAACCAGCTTAAGAGACCCCAACATTTCCTCACCAGAAAGATCTCAGGTTTCTGTACCCTTATGTACTCTGATAGAATAAAAGCTATTTCATTCTACTCAGTGTTATACAGACTCCTGAGTGGTAATCTTTGTGTAGTCTTCTGTGCTATGAAGGACCTAGCAAGCTACAAACTCCTTCATGTGAATAGAACAAGTGGTAAAGCAAACATCCATTCTAGAGCCCTAAACCTACACTATCACATCAACAAGACCAGATGGCATGACAGATACATAACCCAATGTATACCACATTTCTGGAATAGACTGCCCTTTCTTATCAAGCAGAGTACTTCCCCAGCAGCTTTCAAAACCAGTCTGGATGACTAGATGGGTGATAACATATTTTCACCAGGAATATGTGGAGAAAGTCTTCTTAATGGGGGGACACTGTGAGTTTCTTACCAGTATTGGATAACGTGTCTAATTTGCCTGATTGTCTCTTTTGTCTGTAAGCTTAGTAAGAATCTATGGACCTATGAATCTATGAGTTTTGGTGTCCCCACTGGGAAGGTGTGGGCATTCAACACCACTGTTTTATATGTTTAAACTGCTCAGCCATTTTAGCCTTTTGCAAGAGCATATTCCTGTTGCTCATTTGCATGGTGCTTTTCATTTACATGTGCTTATTTGCATGCACTTCATATCAGACAACTTCAACCAGTGTCTTTGCATCATCCACATCTTGTGCATGACCACTACCAGTGTTATTTTGCACTGTATATTGCACAGCCCCTCTTTGAATCCCTTTCAGTGATACTAAAGAGGCAGGCAGGAAAAAACATCAGTGGGACAGAGGCAACTAAAATGTCCCTGGAATAGGAAAGTCTAATTATAATAAGTCAAATTTCTAATTAAATGTAAAGATGTAAAAAAGACACTAACAGAGACTAGAATAATGCTCAAAAACAGGGACTGTAATAAACTATTACTGGCAGAATTTAAACCAGCAAAACTAAATAAAAACAAGAAATCTCAGTGAACTTATGCAGAAAGGAGTAACAGTATCAACCAATGCAAATTAAAGTTAAGGTGTCAGATGCATATAAAAATGACAGCATACCTATTCAAATGGCACACATAATGCTGAGTCATACAAAGGGGAGCTAATTAACTGTGAAGTCTAAATTCAATTGCTTTAGAAATAATAAGAAACAGACTGAAAACAAATTACAGAATTAACTAATGAAATGGTTTTCATGGATTAACAGTAGTGAACTGCAAAACTACAACTCACAGGGAATATAGGCAGTGGCGGCTGGTGACTTCAAATTAAAGGGGGGCTGCAGGAGACAGCTGAATGGGTGGGGCCAATGGGAAGGGGTGTGACCAACTAGAAAGGGGTGGAGCTATGCTCAAATCCACAACAACTGGAACTTTAATTAAATATGCTGCCCTGGGTGCCAAACATCACGAGAGTCCAATCAAGACAAAATGAAGTGTAGAAGAAAAAAATATTTCAATGCATTGGCTACATGACAACTTACTTAATATCTAGATGGAAACACAAAGGTTGTGAGGCATGAAAAATAAATTGCTTTTTAAATACATTACTGGAATGCCAGTCAAAATCAAGTATAAAATAAAACAAGCAGCACTCAGCTCAAACCACTTCTCCTTGCACTGCAGTTCTAATTATAATTTATATTCAGCTTTATAAAATTACCAAGTAACATGCTGAAACTAGCAATCTCTGTGATACCCCCACTTGTAAAAATGTTTCTTATCCAAAAAAGACCTGCTGCCTGACAACAACTATCTACTTGTTTCATGGAAAACACATGATCAAAGTAAAAAATGAACAGCGAACAAGAAACAAGCTCAAGATAAATTGCTTAAAGGATTACTGAACAAGTTATGGACCACACATGATATATTGGCATTCTGTTTAGTTTACGGGTAAAGCCTGCAAAGATAACTGCAAGTCTCCAACAAATGTAATGAGCTTCTGAAAATACTGTAATCCTGTCCTTTATTTCAAATACTGTCATATGCATTTCAATACCTAAGGCTTATACGTTATCTAGTTATGTAAATATTCTCTGCATGGCAACAATGAAAAGGCTTTCAATGTTGGTAATTCTTTAACAGTATGCTTATTAAAGCTTACTTGCATCTTACAATCTCTGACAAGCTTACCTGATGGTCAATAAAGCATTGTTACTTTAATACAGAGCAACAGGGCACTGCAACAGCATGCATTTTCTGAATAATAAGAAGCAACGGTTTAAATATATGACAGAAAATCAGAGCATTCTGCAAAATCAAGGACAGATGAAAAGCCACGGTCGTACTTGTGCTCTACCTTGGATGGGGGAATACTCTGCACACTTACACTGCATAACTGCTCCTTGCCTTGCTTGGACACATCCAGAGCCACTACAATGGGGAGTGGGGTGCAACAAGTAGGTCACAGTTTGAAATGTCTCTGGCTGATGGTGATGGCACTGACACTCTCTGACACTCATATCTCTCAACCTCAGAGCAAGAAATCTGGACAAAGCCATACATAGAAGTGGGTCACAGGCCCAAAAATAAAGACAATGTTTAAATATTGCTCTTATAAACTTAGAAAGATAATAGAATAGTAGTAGGTCTTGCATTAGTATGAATTTTTGAAGGTATGAAATCTGAAACTCAAATGTCTGCCATTATTTTCTAACTTCAGTCTTTAATGATTTGCTACTAATTTGCCAGAAAACCACAATTTTATGAAAAACAGACCAAAAATGTTATGCAAAAATATAAAATTGCCACACAATACAGCTGGGAACCTGTGAAAGAAGGGACACCTTTTTTAAAATTAGTACTGTTAACTTGAACAGCTGACAAAATAAGATCATCTACATGCATTTCTGAAATAAAAGTAATCTATAACTCTGATCATTACAGTTATTTGTAATTATAAACCCTCCACGTTTTCTTCCAAAATTGCCATTTTGCAGAGGGATTATTAGGGGAAGAGCAACATTTTGAGCCAAAATTGGGGACAGTTGAGAGGTTTGGATATTCCTAATTCTATAAAGCGATTTATTTGCACGTACCTCTCAACCTCTTAATGCAGGAAATCTGGACAAGGCCAAATATATTGGTGGAACATGCATACAGTACTAAAAATTGCTTTTGTATAAACTTAAGACAGTTGATAGAATAACAGGTCTTGTTTTAGCATGCATTTTTCTGAAGGTTATGACGTCTGAAACTCAATGTCTGTCATTATTTAGTGACTTAATTCCTAAATGATTTGGCAGAAAACCACAAATTTTATGAGGAACAAACCAAAAATAAGAAGCAAAAATCTATTCATTCTGCAAAATTCTGGACAATTGAGAGGTATAGTTCAGCCGGGGCTGTCTGAGTTTGCTGCCCTTCCCACCTTCACAAAATCATGGTCGAATGGAGCGTCCCCCCTGCAGCCATTCCAATGTCCCATTCTTTGGTTATTTCGCCTCATTTGCCATAAACACTGTAATGTGCATACTGCTTTACTTCTGCGATGATATGGATTTCATTTGAAAGTTTTATTTTATATTTTACAGCATAAACCCTAATAGATATCTGCTAAACAAAGCAATGCAGTCTCACAATGAAAATAGACTTAACATTCAAACTTCTCTGCCCTTGAAACTCACATTCATTGAAACAGCATTGAAACCCACATTCAAAGAAAATACATTTTACCAGTGGCAGATAAAGATTAATTTTGGGCTGTTTTCAAATCATAGGCCCCTTGAACATGAGACATACACATGCTCTTTGATACACCTTCCTGACTGTATTAAATTATATTCCTTGTACAATACAGTACAGTTGAACTGCCCAATTCAGAACATTTCCATCATAAAAGTCTACTCAGACTTCAACAGTCCACCAGTCTCAGTAAATATGCATGATCTCAGAAGAAGTAAAAGCCATCTAAATAATTCCACATTAAAGAAATCTGTTAACCAATGAAGAGGTTACTGCTAGCAAACAACTTTATATGTCATTGTTTCATCTACAAATAAAATGCCTGTTGCCCTTGAGGAATAAATTGCTTATATTGCATTAAAAATTATAATGCTAGTAATATCGCAATAGGGAATGGATGGCAAACTGATAACAGGTTCATAGTTACTAGATATCTTTTCCAAAGAGGACTGCAACATCCATCCCCTTTACAACAGAGTACAGTATCAGCAATGGATCAATTTACTGTGGGAGTAGAACCCACAGCCTTCTGCATCAAAAGCAAGTACACTACCTGTTGTGCTATTTACAACATAAGCAGACTCGGCATAAGCAGCACTAAACTTATGTTCCCCTGCAGCTCTCAGCTCCTTGTAAAATCTACTCGACACTCAGCTGTATCTCTGAACTTTGCAGCACAAGAAATCTGGACAAAGCCAAAATTTATTCTGGGGGGGGGGGGGGGGGGGGCAAAAGCCCAAAAACCAGGGACACATTTTAAACATTGCTTGTATAATGTTGTAAAGTTGCTAGAATAAAATGCTGTGTTACCACCATACATTTCACTGCCAAGTATTGAACACAGGTCCCTGTGCAAAACAGCCAGAACAACATACCACTATGCCAAATCATCTTTTTTATGAAAGAAAGGAAGACTGAAACTTAAATGGCTACCATTTAGTGAATTCAGTTCTCACCATAGCTGTCAACATCTTATCACAAAACACCTGAACAAAGCCAATAATGGGGGAATACAGCCCCCAAACATATTCAGTGAGTTCAGTTATCACCATAGCTCTCAACCTTGGCACAAAAAACCTGGACGAAGCCAATAATGGGGGAATACAGTCCAAAAAATAGGGACAAATATCCACTGAGGACACCAGAGCAAACCCACACAAACACAGAGAGGACATGGAGACTCCACGCAGAAGGCACCCCAGCCATTAATCAAACCAGACAACCCATAGCTGTCAGGCAACACTGCTACCACTGTCTGTTTTAAGTAACAAAAATACAGAAACCACAGATTTTATGAGGAACAGACCAAATATGAGACAAAAATCTGCAAATGTTTTAGAAATGGTGGTGGGTAGGGAAACTTGGGCCCAAGGTACAGGGTTCAAACCTTATCCTCTACCCACCACCATGAAGCAACTGGGGCATCACACACACACACACACACACACACACACACACACACACACACACACACACACACACACACACACACACACACACAAGAACGGCCATGTACGCTGCAAATGCACACACCAGAATGGCCATGTACTCTGCAAATGCACACACCAGAATGGCCATGTGCTCTGCAAATGCACACACCAGAATGGCCATGTGCTCTGCAAATGCACACACCAGAATGGCCATGTACTCTGCAAATGCACACACCAGAACGGCCATATACTCTGCAAATGCACACACCTACCTGTCTCCAGAACGGCCATCTAGTCTGCAAATGCGATCCTGTTTCCCCGATCGGTCCTCCATACAGCGATCCTGTACTCTGCAGCTGTTTTCCATGATCGGTCCTCCATACTGGCCCAATCCTGTCTCCCGCTGTTTTCCCTGATCGGTCCTCCATACTGGCCCACACGAATGCGGTCTCAGTCTCCTGCGAGATGTGAGGAGGCTGGAGCCTCCTGCAATTGGTCCAGCCTGTGGGTGATGCAGTCCGGTGACCTTCCGGTTTGTGCTGTCATCACTGCACAGATCTCTGGGTTGGAAGTGTGGAGTTAACTCCCTTCCCTATCTGGACAGCCTAACTGAGCAGTCTGGAGCTCAGGAATGCCTGAGTATGCATGCTTGGAGTTCTGGTCTGTCTAACACAGCAGTCAGGAATTAAGCACGCATGCGCAGAGTCCGAGATTTTTTTTTTTTTTTATAGGTTCATAGGTTGGTATTAGGCTATCAGCCCTAGGGCCTATATAAGCCTAGCCATAACAATTACCTGGCTATTTCTTCCCACACTATTTACTTCCCTGGACCCCTGTCTAGCAGGGCGACTGATGTGATCCCCGGGGTGAATTTCCTTTCTCCCATCCAATCGTCAAGGTTCCTTTTGAAGAGGACCAAAGAGGCACTCTGCTTGACATGTATGGGCAATCTATTCCAGAGTCTGGGGAGTCTCTTGGTCAGGAACCTATCCCTCCAGCATGTTTTGTTTATTGTGATGACAAGGTTTAGATCCCTGGAGCATGTGGCTCTGAGGGATTGGGATTTCTTTAAGTGTAGCATGTCCAACAGCTCTGGGTTTGACATGGCCTTGTATGTTAAACAAAGATCACCTCGAGAGTAAACGATATGCGACAGAGTATAGCTGGAGTTTTTTTTTAAGGCGGTCAGCGTAGGGCATCTGCTTTAGGCCTGTGATTCTTTTAGTGAGGTATTTCTGCGGCCTTTCCAGTTGTTGCAGATGTCTTGAGAGGTACATACCAAACGGGGCATTGTATTCTATAATGGGTCTAATGAGGGATGAGTACAGTGGGACAATGACCTCCTTTTTTTCTGGATGAAAAGCCCTTAGTGATGTGGTGTGCTACATATAAGGATTTTCTGACTGTTGTGGCAATGTGGTTATCGAAGGTGAGACCACTGTCTACCTGTGCCCCTAAGTCTCTTATCACACTTTCGGTGTTTAGTGGTAATTCACGGATACATGTTTTTTCCCAAAGGGGATAACTATACATTTCTTGGCATTAAGCTTGAACCCATGGCTCTGGCACCAAGCATCTGTTTCTATAAGGCCCTTTTGTAGAGTATCCACATCATTTGGGGATTCAATAATGGCTCCCAGTTTGCAGTCATCTTCAAACTTTGTTATCCAGAGTCCCTTAGTGTTGGCCTGTACTTCAGAGAAGTAGATGCCAAACAAGAGCGGTCCCAGGACTGAACCCTGAGGTACTCCACTTGTCACTTGTCTGGAGCTGGATTTGGAGTCGGCTACTTTTACAGTATGGGTTCTATCAGTAAGCCAGTTAGCAACCCATTGGATGACGTAGGGATTAATGCCCAGCTTAGTAAGTTTATCTATGATTCCAGAGTGGGGGATGGTGTCAAAGGCCTTGGCAAGGTCTAGATAGGCTGTGTGGACCACCTTACCCTTGTCCATGGCTCTGGAGACTGATTCGAAGAAGTCAATCAGGTTCAGGAGACAAGATCGGCCCTTCACGAACCCAAACTGGGTGGGGTCCAGTGTTTGAAGGTTGCCAATGTCTTTGTTTATAAGTTCCATGATAATATACTCCATGGCCTTGCAGATAAGGCTTGTCAGACTGATGGGACAGTAGTTTCCGGGATCCAAGGTGGATCCCCCTTGTGGAGTGGGATAACTGTAGCTCTGCGCCACTCAGTGGGCACGAAACCTGAGGTGAGGCTATGATTAAACATGACACTTAGGTGAGGTGCCATTTCATATTGTAGTTCATGTAGTACACAGCCCAGGATGTCATCTGGTCCCATGGATGCTGTATTCTTAGTTTTCGAGAGTGTGTTTTTTACCTGTGTGGCCATTATTACCGGAATTTGGCAATCTTCCGGTATTGAGATGGGCCATTTAGGGGGTGAGAAGGGGGTGAAGTTGGCACTGAATCAATCTGCCAGGATATTGGCAATATCCTTGGGATCAGTATAATGCCATTCTGTTTTAGCTCAGAGCAGATCTGAGCATTGCCATTTAGATTCTTGACATAGTTATAGAATGCCTTGTGGTTGTCTTTGGAATCTTTGGCAATTTTATTTTCGTAACTAGCTTTGGAGGATTTTATGAGGGATCTCAGTTTCTTACTGAGGCTGGTAAGGATGTTTTTTGCATCCTGGGATTTTCCTCTTTTCTGCAACAGTTTCTTCCTTTTGTTGTAAAGTTTGTATATGGCAGGGGACCACCAGATTGGCTTCTTTTTTTTGGATGATAGCATCTTGGTTGTATTTGGGATGGCACAATTTATGCATGAGCGGATGTGCTCGTACAGTGCCTTAGTGGAGGATTCAGCAGTTGAACTTTCAGCTCCTGTCTGCATGAGTATCATGAAGTTTGTCACTTCTGACTTGAGTAGCATGAAGTTGGCTTTGGAGAAGTTTTTATGGAGATTTCCTTACTGGGGGGTAGGGGTGGGATGTGGATGTTAAGGGTGATTAGCTTATGGTCAGACCTGACTAATGAGGGGGTGACCATAGGTGTGAAGCATCGATTTCCCATGTTGGTAATGACCAGGTCTAGGATATTGGAGCTCCTGGTGGGACTATGGATTAATTGATCCAGGACATTGGAATTTATGAATTCCAAGAACTATTGGGCGAAGGTGTTGGTACATGAGTAGTTTTCCCAGTTAATGGCAGGGTAGTTAAAATCACCCAGTATTAGGGTGTTTGGTTCTATCTTAATATTTTCCAGTATGTTTAGAAAGGTGTAGTGAGAATCTTGGGGTATGTTGGGGGATCTGTAGCAAGCTACAATTTGGATTGCAGTCTTACCTAGTGTTAGTTGCACCTGGAGAATTTCAGACGCATTGTGTTGGGCAACTAGCCTGTTGGTGTGAATATCCTTGGTGAATATTGACACTCCTCCACCTTTAATGTTTCGGTCCTGCTTTGGTGGCTGAAAAGTGTGGTAAGAGTTGTAGCCTGGTATTGCAGGGGTGCTCTCTGGATACTTGAACCAGGTCTCAGTTACTGCACAGATATCGATGTTCTCCATTTTTAGGAGTGCCTTGAGAGAGTGCATTTTGAAGTTTAGACTTCTAGCATTGAGTAGCATTACCTTCAGATTTTGCATGCTTGTACCTGTTATGGTGGTGGTTTTGTCCTTTGAACTTTGCCTAAAAAAGGCACTATAGGGGTGGCAAGAGCCTTAGCCAGTAACCTGAATCCCAGGGGCGACAGGTGCAGACCATCTCTGGCAAAGCATCGTGGTCTGTCAATCATGTCGTCCCAGGCAGACAGATACTGGATCCCCTTTGAATGACACCAGAAGCTTAGCCAATTGTTGAAGTCAATCATTTTGTCCTTATATTGTGGTATAATTCTGGGCAAAGGCAGGATGCTACTCAGGGCTAGGGTCATACTGGGCCACATGATCCGAGAGCTCTTCCATGTCTCTTTTCATGTAGTCCAGGGAGGTACGTCTCAAGTCATTCACTCCAACATGGACAATGACAGAGTCATATTTGTACTTGTTGTGGAGTGACTTGAGTGCATGCATTATATGGCGGATCCTGGCACCCGACAGGCAGTTGACTGTAATTTTCTCCTTGTTCAACCTGGTGAGAGGGACATCAGTGTGCCGGGCTATAGAGTCACCTATGACTGAAGTGTTAGGTACATTGTCTTGCCTTAGGGGCTGTTGCATGGATGGCACACAGGTGTTGTGAACTATGTGACACTTTGGTTGTGATTGGTGTTTGTTTGCCTTTCAGCTTCAGAGGTTCTTGTTGCTTGGGCAGGTTACAGTTAAGGGCCTCTGCATATGTGGATTTAGTGTTGCTATATGTGGGTGTTGGTGGTGTGGGTTTAGAAGGGCTATGTGTTGCTTGAGGTGTAGTGTGGGTGTTAACCTTCTCCTCTTGACTGTCTAGCACAATCTTGGGTGGAGAGAGCTTTTCTTCCATTTTGGCTATGTAAGTGCATCTCTCACAGGTCGTAGTGTTGGGTGGTAGGAGGAGAGGGTTGTCTGTGTACGAGGCAATTGCTGCATTGCCCAGAATGCCCAGATTCACCAGGTGGACAGGAGAAATCACCAGAAGCTGACCCTTGGACATGCCTGGTTTGGTGCTTTTTTTTTTTTTTTGTAAAGTACAGGAGCTGTTTTCCCTTACCTTAGCAAGGTACTTTGCAATTATAGGCTGTTTAGTGCCTACTATTAATGTTTCCTTATTAACAAGGAGAGTTGAGTGCTTGTATCACTTTAAGGCTTCCTAGTGATTTCCAGCAGGTATTAGAGAACGTGCTAGTCAAAGGGATGCTTAAAGGAAAGATGAAAAAAATGCACACTGAAGTGTGCACTAGAGAAGTTAGATGTGAAAGTAGGTAACTTAAGTTTTACCTGTTTAAAAAGTAAAGGTTTAGTGGAGAGTTACTATTTTTAAAACAGCAAGATGGGTTGAAAGGGGTAGTCACTTTTGTATTCTGGTACTATGGAATACAGTAGGATGGCCAATAAATGTTAATAGTTGAAGGGGAGGGGTTTTTGATTTAGTGATTACTCACACAAGCCAGTGAAAGCAGAGAGGAAATGAGATATATGGTCAGACTAACATAAGAGGCAGGCAACTAGAAAGACAGTGGTATTTAACAAGACAACTGTGACTGGGTGGGAGGGCGGAAAAAAAAATCTGCCTGACTCAGAAGAGAGAGAGAGCTGTGGTCTCTTTTGAAGTTTTAATATGCTGTTAAAGCAGAATGCAAGTAAAACACAAGGTAAAGAAAACAAACTACAGTATTTAAAATATACAAAATACAAAAATAAAAGCAAACTAACCTTTCCTTCACAGCAAAGTGTAGCAGAGTCTGGATGAGCCTTTCTGGTAAAGCTCAAAAATATTTTATTTTACCCCTTAAATAGAAGGTTTAGTTCCTAGCTCCGCCCCTCAGTTAACAAATGATTAACCTTAAGTGACCTCTTCTATCTTATGAATGAGTCCTTAATTGATCAGTTCTAATTTCTGCCTGGCTCAGTTCTAATTTCTGCCTGACTCAGAAGAGAGAGAGAGAGCTGTGGTCTCTTTTGAAGTTTTAATATGCTGTTAAAGCAGAATGCAAGTAAAACGCAAGGTAAAGAAAACAAACTACAGTATTTAAAATATACAAAATACCAAAAATAAAAGCAAACTAACCTATCTTTCACAGCAAAGTGTAGCAGAGTCTGGATGAGCCTTTCTGGTAAAGCTCAGAAATGTTTTATTTTACTCCTTAAATAGAAGGTTTAGTTCCTAGCTCCACCCCTCAGTTAACAAATGATTAACCTTAAGTGACCTCTTCTATCTTATGAATGAGTCCTTAATTGATCAGTTCTAATTTCTGCCTGACTCAGTTCTAATTTGCCATAGACAGAGAGAAATCAGAGAGTCCCTTAGCAAGACATGTTATGGGTAACATTAACCACAAGTTTAGATTTACAGTTATTGACCACATAGAAATTAACCCTAGAGGTGGTCCAGTGAACTGGCTTTTGGAAGAACGTGAATTAGCCTGACAGATTAGGCTTAACACTTTTTCTCCACCAGGTCTCAATGAAGCATGCAATATAGCATGCATTCTTAAACTTAAAAGTTTAGAGAGATAATACTTACATATATATAAAAAAATCCTTTGTGTATACTTATTTTATGCACTTTTAAAATTTTTTTTATATTTTTATATTGTATATTCAATTACAATAATTCTTGGAGTTTCAATTTATATCATGTCTAATATTCATTTTGAAACAGAATGTTTAGGATATACATATAAAAAATTTTTTTTATAAAAAAATTTTTCTCGAATATTTAAACTATATGAAGTTGTTACACTATTAACTGTCGGATTAAAAAATGGGTACATTGTAAGCAGTTTCACAGTATACTATTTTTGAATTCTTCATGAATTCTTTTGTATATGTGCTTGACCCATTTGTTTATTAGTTTTGTCTTTCACCTTGCATTTTATTATTATTTTTTGCTTTAATAGTTGATTTTAGACTAAACAGTTTATATATATATAAAATGATTGTTTTTAGGGTGCATAAGGTAGTCAGCAATTCACATGCAGGAGCTATATGTTTAGCTCAGCTGGCCGGCTTTTATTAGTCATGTGACTCTTTCTTATTTAATGCATTTGGTTTCGTTAGGTTTTGTCTGAAGAAGTTGCCGTACTGGCGGCAACGAAAAGCGCTTTACTTGTACTGTCTTTGAATAAACCTAGTTCGCTTCACATGTTTCGCGGCTCGTTTGACTTTTTTGGCTCGCTTGTTTGTCTGTTTACTTTTACCCAGTGTGTTTTCATTATGGCGTCTGGTGTCACGAACAGTCCAACGAGCCCGAACCTTTTTTCATCTCAGCAATTGCATTCAGAACTAGGTAACCTTACAGCCCTAATCCATGCAATGAATCAACGGATGGATGTGCTTTCTGTGAGACTCGATAATGTGGACTCTTCTATTTCCCAACAACGCTCAAACCAAGTTGCAACTAGCAATGCACAACATGTTATTCAGCAAGGTGTAGCAGCTGTTGATACCATTCAAAGTACAGGACAACAGTATATGGGTCATAACACCAGTCCTAGGTCCACAGGACCCAATTCTAACAATAATTTGGTGCCTTGTCCTGTAACTACTGAACATACTTCAGGTATTCAACAGCCTGTACTTCTAACATCATCTACGGAGGTTTCAAGAGGTAATTTTACATCTGATGTGCCACATGGTAGAACTGGGCTTATTGGAGCTCCAAAACTTAACGAATGGATTACGGATACTACAGGTTTTTCCTTCGTGGTTAGTTCAAACCAGGAGCGACCTGCCGGTTCCTTAACACACAGCGACCAGGTGAGCCCTCTATTGATTAGTGACAAACTGAAATTATTTGACAGTAAATTATTGAAACTTAAGAAACTTCAACTAGAGGTCTCATAGAACAACGTATAGTTCCAAAAGGTCTGATATATTTTCAATATCCGACAGGTTTAGTAGCTGATTCCTTATTTCATATTGAACTAGTAACACTGTCTGACCAGCATGGCTTTGATCTTATGAAACTAATGGTGAAACATTATAATATTTATATTGAGGCTCTTACTAAGGAAGTCTCAGAGCTGAATGACACTATTTTGGCACATTCTGACCTACCTAGGTATAAATATGACTATGAGAGATGCTTTTTTAGCATCGACCAGCTTCTTGAGAAACTTAAACAAAACAAAATGAAGAAAATTCAGAGGGACAAAAATGCATACAATATCAGAATGGCATACCCAAAACCACCTGTTTCCCAAGTTGGCTTGGCATTTTCCAATGTTGTAAATATACAGATGGACAATAACAATGAACCAGAATCTATGATTACTACAAATTCAACATCCGGTGTAAGCCCGGTAAGGCGTAGTGAACGCATTCGTAACCAGAATCAGAACTTTAGTTCTCAACAAAATCATGTGAATGATACAACTGGGCGAAACACTAGGTCTAACCATGGTAATTAAAATTTTCAGGAGGGTTACCGGTCAGGAGCAATCCCGAAGAAGAACCTGAATTACAATCAAAAACAACAGAGGACCAAATGGAACAACAGATTCAGGAAGTAATTACAAATGAACTTCCAACTTTAAACATTATTGAAAACCAAACAGGTGACTTTAAGGTTTTCAATTTCTCTTCCATAAGAATTGATCCTGAACTAGTAAATTTACTAGCCAAGGGTTCTTCTTTTGTTCCTAGCCAACCTCCAGACATTGTTAAACTTATTTTTGATTTGAAACTGTTTGTAAGGAAATTGAATATAGAAATACTTTTAGGCAGGTCTAGTGAACATATTAATCGACAGCTGAGAGTGCCTAGCACATTCAACCCTCCATTACACCCTACATTAAAAATTTTTGAACAAGTTTGTGAACTTGATTTTAGACAATATTGTACAAACAGGGGATCGATGAATAGAACAGGTAATATTACATCTACCAACAAACAAATTATTTCATTACTTAAAAAGTCTCCTATTAGAGTATTGAAGCCAGATAAAGGTGGGGGTGGGGTGGGGTGGGGTGGCCATCTTTGATATTTTTGACTATAATACAAGGATGGCCTCCTTACTAATGAGTGATGCTTACACAATGGTTTCATTAAATGAAGTTAATACAGCATATAACCGGATTAGAAGTTATTTTAACAAATTATTTATTGAATCTGTGATAGACATGGATACATTTAACTTTATATCCTTACCTTGGCCTAAAATTCCTGTGTTATTTGGTATTCCCAAGGTCCACAAAAACTTACAGAACCCACCCATGAGACCCTTAATTGATGGGAGGGGGTCGATCACGTACCCATGTGCAAAAGTAGTTGACACTATTTTGAAAAAAATATTTGGAATCTGAACCCTATATTTGTAAGGATTCTTGGTCATTCTTGAACAAGATAAGTAAGCTAACCTTCGATCCACAATTTAACTTTTTGACAATAGATGTCATTGATTTATATACATCGATCCCACATAATGAAGGGATTGAATGGGTCAGCTTAATGTTAAGATCAAAAAAAGCTTCTCCACAGGAGATGCATACAGTTGAAATTTTGTTAGACATTATTCTAAGAAACATTTTTTTTCTTTTTAACGATACTTATTATTTGGAAAAAAGAGGTGTAGCCATGGGCTCACCATGTGGTGCAAATTTCGCCAATTTTGTTATGGCGTATTGGGAAAAGACTTTTGTATTCAATAACATTGACCATAGGGTTAAGTTCTCATTCTATACATGGTTTTTAGATGACATCTTTGTCATCTTTCATGGTGACTTACCAGAGGCCAAACCATTTGTTAACTTTTTGAACTCTACCACTGATTTTTTAAAATTTACTTTTAATTTCAGTGTTTCTGAGATCGACTACTTAGATTGTAAATTGATGAAGGATTTACACAGCAGTAGATATGTCTCGAAAATACATAGAAAGAAGACATATTCTAACTCTTTCCTTCACTTCTCAAGCAATCACCCCCCCCCACCAAAAACGATCCATTGTGAAGGGCCAATTAATCAGGGCTGCATGTATGGTTTCTCTCGATACAGATTTTGAAGCTGAATGCTTATTTCTTAGTAGCCTGTTTATACAACGAGGCTACCCGAATGACTTGATAGGGTCTTTAGTTAGTGAAGTCAGTTATAAAAGAAAAGTAGGCCTCATTGAACCCTTACTAATGAACAACAGGAATACAGAAGCCATTGAGTACCTTGTGGATCATTCAGATAATAGGAGTTGCCTATTTTTAAAACAGCCACAATCTTCTGAATTAATACAAGATTTTAGAACAAGTTTTATCACTGTATTTAACAACAACAGTGAAGTCATTAGAAGGATTTTACACAAAAACAGGGAACTTATTTCTTTAGATAGGTCCCTAACTATACACTTAAATCACAGCCCTAGAATTGTGTTTAAGAAAGGAGCAAACCTGAAGAATATAGTTGAATCACACAAGCACTTTTTATTTAGTAAAACAGTAGGTATGAGATTGTGTGGCTGTTGTAGTATGTGTAAATACATAGAAATAGGGGAAACATTTACTGTCAACAAGCGGAAATATTTCCTTAAAGGCAAGTTCAATTGTAATTCTAAACTTATGGTTTATTTGGCTAAGTGTAGTTCATGTACAGCATTTTATGTAGGGAAAACTGAACGTAGACTCCGTGATAGAGTCTATGAACACACTTATGCCATAGACAGAGAGAAATCAGAGAGTCCCTTAGCAAGACATGTTATGGGTAACATCAACCACAAAATTAGATTTACAGTTATTGACCACATAGAAATTAACCCTAGAGGTGGTCCAGTGAACTGGCTTTTGGAAGAACGTGAATTAGCCTGGCAGATTAGGCTTAATGCTTTTTTCTCCACCAGGTCTCAATGAAGCATGCAATATAGCATGCATTCTTAAACTTAAAAGTTTAGAGAGATAATACTTAAATATATATAAAAAAATCCTTTGTGTATACTTATTTTATGCACTTTTAAAAAATGTTTTATATTTTTATATTGTATATTCAATTACAATAATTCTTGAAGTTTCAATTTATATCACGTCTAATATTCATTTTGAAGCAGAATGTTTAGGATATACATATAAAAATTTTTTTTTATAAAAAAATTTTTCTCGCATATTTAAACTATATGAAGTTGTTACACTATTAACTGTTGGATTAAAAAATGGGTACATTGTAAGCAGTTTCACAGTATACTATTTTTTTGAATTATTCGTGAATTCTTTTGTATATGTGCTTGACCCATTTGTTTATTAGTTTTGTCTTTCACCTTGCATTTTATTATTATTTTTATACTTTAATAGTTGATTTTAGAATAAACAGTTTACATATATATATAAAATGATTGTTTTTAGGGTGCATAAGGTAGTCAGCAATTCACATGCAGGAGCTATATGTTTAGCTCAGCTGACCGGCTTTTATTAGTCATGTGACTCTTTCTTATTTAATGCATTTGGTTCGTTAGGTTTTGTCTGAAGAAGTTGCCGTATTGGCGGCAACGAAAAGCACTTTACTTGTGCTGTCTTTGAATAAACCTAGTTCACTTCACAGGTTTCGCGGCTCGTTTGACTTTTTTGGCTAGCTTGTTTGTCAGTTCTAATTTCTGCCTGACTCAGAAGAGAGAGAGAGCTATGGTCTCTTTTGAAGTTTTAATATGCTGTTAAAGCAGAATGCAAGCAAAACACAAGGTAAAGAAAACAAACTATAGTATTTAAAATATACAAAATACAAAAAATAAAAGCAAACTAACCTTTCCTTCACAGCAAAGTGTAGCAGAGTCTGGATGAGCCTTTCTGGTAAAGCTCAGAAATGTTTTATTTTACCCCTTAAATAGAAGGTTTAGTTCCTAGCTCCACCCCTAAGTTAACAAATGATTAACCTTAAGTGACCTATTCTATCTTATGAATGAGTCCTTAATTGATCAGTTCTAATGTCTGCCTGACTCAGTTCTAATTTCTGCCTGACTCAGAAGAGAGAGAGAGAGAGAGAGAGAGAGAGAGCTGTGGTCTCTTTTGAAGTTTTAATATGTTGTTAAAGCAGAATGCAAGTAAAACACAAGGTAAAGAAAATAAACTACAGTATTAAAAATATGCAAAATACAAAAAATAAAAGCAAACTAACCTTTCCTTCACAGCAAGGTGTAGCAGAGTCTGGATGAGCCTTTCTGGTAAAGCTCAGAAATGTTTTATTTTACCCTTTAAATAGAAGGTTTAGTTCCTAGCTCCACCCCTAAGTTAACAAATGATTAACCTTAAGTGACCTCTTCTATCTTATGAATGAGTCCTTAATTGATCAGTTCTAATTTCTGCCTGACTCAGTTCTAATTTCTGCCTGACTCAGAAGAGAGAGAGAGAGAGCTGTGGTCTCTTTTGAAGTTTTAATATGCTGTTAAAGCAGAATGCAAGTTAAACACAAGGTAAAGAAAACAAACTACAGTATTTAAAATATACAAAATACAAAAAATAAAAGCAAACTAACCTTTCCTTCACAGCAAAGTGTAGCAGAGTCTGGATGAGCCTTTCTGGTAAAGCTCAGAAATGTTTTATTTTACCCCTTAAATAGAAGGTTTAGTTCCTAGCTCCACCCTTCAGTTAACAAATGAGTAACCTTAAGTGACCTATTCTATCTTATGAATGAGTCCTTAATTGATCAGTTCTAATTTTTGCCTGACTCAGTTCTAATTTCTGCATGACTCAAAAGAGAGAGAGAGTTGTGGTCTCTTTTGAAGTTTTAATATGCTGTTAAAGCAGAATGCAAGTAAAACACAAGGTAAAGAAAGCAAACTACAGTATTTAAAAAATACAAAATACAAAAAATAAAAGCAAACTAACCTTTACTTCACAGCAAAGTGTAGTAGAGTCTGGATGAGCCTTTCTGGTAAAATGTATGGATGTTCTACGGTGGACGGTGAGGGGACTGGGGACTTTATTTTTTGCACAGGTGGAGGACCCATTTTATAGGTGGGAGGGCATCAGTCCCGCAGTCCTATAGCATGAGCCACTCCTGAATATAGGTCAATCCTATTAATATCCAGAGAATATTCTAGGTAAGGAAAACTTGAGGACTGAAGAACCTAGTGTCTTATTGGCTATCTTTTTCTTTTTAGGTGCTCTCTGAACACCTGTCAGCCCACTAGCTTTGCTTTAATGCCATGAATGAAGAATAATAACATTTCATTGGCTATTGTTTTTTGATTAGTGTGGTGCTAATTATGATATCTCTGGTCTCTCCCTATCTGATTCCCAGTGACTTTCCCTCTGGTCAAAGGTTTATTGAACTTTTATGTCTGACCCTGATCACATCATGGTAGTCAGCCTTTTAAGGCCTTTTTCTTCTATTGTGGTACTCCAACACAATGCATTTCAACTTCTTTGCTCAAGAATTCTGGACAAAAATAATGGACAAAGGGCCAAAATCAGGGAAACATTTTAAGTTTTCCTCTTAAAAACTTAGAAGTTTGCTAAAATAACAAGCTTTGCATTAGCAGGCATTTTTGAATGATATGAAGTCTGAGATTCAAATCCATCCATCCATCCAAAACCCCTTTTTCCCATTTTGCACATGGGGTTTGGGATGTCACTTCAACAACTTCAATCATCTAAAGACAAGGTTTACACCATTGGGTAAATAGCCCTACCACAGTTATTTTTCCACACCACACACTCACACCTATGTCTAGTTTATAGTGTACAATTCACCTACTGCTTGTCTGGAATGTGGGAGGAAACCAAAGCAAACCCATGAACACAGAGAGGACATGCAGACTCCACACAGAAGGTACCCCAACTGAGAATCAAACTGGGAATCCTCTTGTTGAGAGGTGACAACACTATCAACTGCACCACTGTGAGATTCAAACATCTGTCATTACTTTATGACTGTAATCCTGAATGATTTGCCAGAATACACACATTTTATGAGGAACAAATCAAAAATACTAGGCAAAAATCTTGACATTCTGTGAAATCCTGGACATTTGAGAGGAATGTTCCAGCATTTTCATGTAAAGGATAGACAGCAGACTTCTTCTAGTTCACCCTGTACAAATTTGGATATTAGTCCCACCAACAATGCCACCAAATACTGCTGGTCTACACTACCTCTGCTATATATTTTTCAACTTTTCTCATTCAAACAATCTGATTGGTTAAATCTATTTAAGGCATTCTAATGATTGGTCCTTCTCCACTGAATAGCTATTCACATAACTGTACACTCCCTGATGGGTACATTCACTTCCCTTGATCTGTTGTCTAGAATCTCTTGGATACCCATTACTATAGGAGAGGCCCTAGTACAGTATTCCAGATCTTTTAAAAGGTTGTCATTTAGTATTTAAACTTGTATCACAAATAGTTCTGGAGCCAAAGTTCTATAAAGTAATTAGTCCAAAGAAGCTGATTTTAGGAGGAAAGTGTTCACTTAAGGATCACTGTGAAATAAAGGATATAGCTGCCTTCTGTCATCAACATCTGTGTTTCTATTTTACATTAGTTATTCTTCCTCAGCAAGCCAAACTTTAGGGGACACAGACATACTAATTTCTAAGATTCTCCAGTGTATGAGCTCCTTTTCTGTGCAGTTTTGATGTGAAACCACTTGCACTTCATCTTCACAGTCGATCCTGTAGAAAGCATGTTTGTATAATACATAAAATAAAGGATATTACGATATTCAGCAGTCTAAACTTCTTGCAGTGGTTCAAAAAATAGCAGTTACACTAATCAGGGCCAGTGTTCATTTTCAGGGGTCCTTCAAAAGTTACAAACTTGGGGACCCTTTGAAGGACTGTGCTGCCACTATGTACTTGCATCCTCCATACTCTGCATTACACCTGAAGTCAGCTTCACTAAGCATTCTCTTAATTCAACACCCATCCCTTTCTTGCTTGTCTATCAACCTCTACCCTTATAGACTTACCTCTAGTGACCTCTTTTTTTCCACTCTTCAGTACATATATGCCTCTTTACTTCCAGTGGCTCACACACAGATTAGGTTCTCTGCAAACCTTAATCACATAAGGTAGGATTCCCAAAGCATTACTCCAAGCTAATCTGATATCAGGTTTCTTTTTAGATAGGAATTACAGTGGAGTATCTTGAAGTAGCAGCTTTTAGAATCCCACTCAGAGACTGACTAGTAGTTTTACTGTTTTATCAAACCTTTAAGCAGAATCAAGATAGCTAATTCTACAAAGATCAATTCACTCCAATATTATTCTCAACCATGCTTTGTGCTAATAAGGTCTGCCTGAATAATAACTCAGTCAGCTCAACATATAATTTAGACCAGTGCCCGTTAAATACTTCATTCAACGGTTCTTACTGGTCAGCCTATCACAGCAAGCAGCCATTCATGTAGCTGGCAAGCAAATGTATATCAAACTGGTGTACAATATTCAATTCCTCATAGTCAAGCATATTCATATTGAGCTAAGCAAATTACTTTGTAGTCCTTGCTAGGAATATTTATAAACCACAACAAAAACATCAGTACCACACACCAAAAGACTGCAAGATACAAAATATTTATTTCCACAGGTGCACAAGAATTCAAGGACAGGAGCACAAACCAGAAACAGGATTCAGTGCTGGAGTGTCTTCATCAATGCGAGTCTGCCATCTTACTTTGTACATCTGATTTAAATCTTAAAATTGGAACCAAAATGATGTTACTTCCTGTTCCATTTTTACCCAGTGTAATAACAATATTTAAATATACATAAAATATTTGCTGCAACTAATATCGATGCAAAACCATTTAAAAAGCTGGCTTTCAATACTCTTCATAATATAAACAAATTATTTCTGTAGAATGCCATCCGAATAGCTTCATCTGCTGAAATTACTGTATCACTGCAAAGAAATGAAAATCTAAAACTTAAACATGATCATTTAGCCCAAATCTGAATAAAGGTCCTACAATCCATGATTGCTCTAAGGTTGACAAATATTCATGCCAGTCTTTGTAAATGCCCTTTTTGTGCCTTAAATTTTTAATACCAGTGAGAAAGAATGTTGTCTTTTATGTTCCTAAGAACTCCTGTCATATCCTTAACATTTAATATATAACCCAGCAATCTTTTTATCTATATTGAATCCTGGTTTAATAACATTGTGCTCCTAGTAAATCCAAAGAAAAAAGTTACTCCTATTCCTTCCCAAAACACACAATCAGAATGTGGTTACCCTCACTTTTATCACCCTAAAGAGCACAAAAACAGAAATTGTTTCACGCAAAAAATTATTATAGGTCATTATAAAAGAGAGCTTAAAGTTTAACTACGTCAGACTGTCAAAAATACCCACCAGAAATTGAGGAGGTCGGTTTATGGAATAAAACATCCCCTTACAGACAGCACCAAAAAACCTTGGCATCTACTTTCCTCTTATTATCACTACCATTTGGCTTTCTGATCCTGACAAATATACATGCCTCACTTAAGTCTAAAACCAGAACAATGTTGCAATAAAGTAGCAAGGTTTGCAACAAGTCTGCTTTATAGGTCACGCCATCATATTGTTCTAAAACAACTAAACTTCTTAACATTCACAAGTTCAGTAACTCATCAATTTTTGCCCCATACTCAGCTTACGTCACTAAATATGGAACTAAATCCCGCTGTCTGAGGTTAACTAATAATCTCCGCATCTTAAAAAGTGATCTTTAGAAATGCCTATTAGATTGTTGCCTTTGTTATTGCTCAACCCCTGAATAACCTGCCACAACCTAAATAGCATTTCTGACTGAAACCTGGTAACCAAACTGACATAAGTATTTTCAATTCATATGATTCCACTGAACATCCTGTATATACTGAAAATATCCCTACCTCATCATCAATATTTTTATACCATGCCACTTTTGCCCTCTGTTCCTCATGATTCACTGACTCTGTTTTAACACTTTTGCTGAACATAAAACATTCTCCTTACCCTATCATTCATCTTCCACTTCTTTCACCCATAATTTATCTTTCTTTGACACTCACCTTCTTCTCAGATTAATACTAGGCTAGTTGCCCTTGTGAGCCATTTTAAGCTCAGCCAATTATCCCTTGTGAGACTCAAACCCTGCATCTTCTGTTTGTAAGGCAAACACCTTAACCATTAGACCACCCTCCCAACCCAATTAGCTTATCTTTAGCACTAGTAGGAAATAACACAAATATAATATGCTCTATTCCACTGCCACTTTTTCATGTAAATACAATATATAGTCACTAATAAACCTCCTGCTACCTCTCTGCTGTATTATACATTACACCCTCAAACCTCCCTAACTTCATGTAATAAATCTACTAATAAATTCAACTTTCATTTTTTAATCTGTATCTACCTGAACTATTCTTAATGTTTCTGTCAGTTATTATAATTATTTTATGATTATTTTTTATGCTTACTATATGTAAATGTTTAATGTTTTGAATTTGTGCAGTTTTGTGCATGCATAACTATTGTCATTGGGCATTTAATGTCATTAATTATGATTTCATGGTTTATTTGTTGACTCTGTGGATCTTTTCTCCTAAGGCCTCCACTGAAAAGTTTTTTTCTGGCCACTTGAGCTTTCCAAGTAAACAAATGCTAATAAATAACAAGCAAACAAATAAATACAATATATATATATATATATATATATATATATATATATATATATATATATATATATATATATATATCTTCTTTCTGATGTCTGTGCAATATCAGCAAAATGCACTGATCTCTTAGTGAGGTACCAAGCAAGCTGCTAATTAAACTGATAATCTTGAACATCTCTTTGACATTTTTTAATTTTTTTTTATTTTATAGTTCTTATAAAAATTAAATGTGTTCATAAATTCTATCTGGCCTAGAAATTATGTTGTCAACAACTCATTGCTTACAAATAATTTGTTAATCATAAAATTTAATTAACAGTTGCACAACAAAGTATCAAAGCTGCCTGTTTAACCGCCCACCATTGTTTTATCAATGTCTCATTAGAATTAATTATAGGCCTCTTGGAGTTATTTCAGCTTGTTTGTATGCCAATAAAAAGTTTTGACGCCAGATCATGCTTCTTATATTTTAATATGAATGCAGGTTGTTATAAACATGTCAATATTAATAGGTTTTACAGTACACAGTGATGAAGTTTTATCTACAATCAATTCAGATGTTTTAATTTGAAAGAAAAAAAAAATCACCTCATCATGATCTTTTCCAAAATGTGATGAAAACCAAAGTAAATCCATTGAAAATTAAATAGAGGAATCATTTCCCAGTTGGAAACCTGTCACGTGCATATTCCATATCCAAAAACAAACAACATCCTCTATGCCTGGACAACTGGTAAACTTGGGGTATGGTGAAGTTCAAAATGATCCAAAATCAATCACAAAAAATCAACACTAGTCAAAAGACTGCAAATTAGAAATCTTTTATTTGCACAGTTTCAAAAGAAGCTAATGAGAGGAGCACAAAACAGAAACTGGATTCAATGCTGGATCATCTTTATCAATGTGAAAGTGGCTCCTTGTGTATCTCATTTAAATCTTAAAATCAGCACCAAAATGGCATCACTTCCTGTTCCATTTTTACCAGCTGGATGGATAACAATATTTCTTACCATACCTCTCAACCTCTTAAGAGCAAGAAATCTGGACAAAGCCATAAATAAAAGTGAGACAAAGTCACAAAAATAGGGACAACTTTAACTATTGCTCTTACAAACTTAGAAAGTTGATAGAATGACAAGTTTTGCATTAGCATGAATTTTCAAAAGGGTATGACGTCTGAAACTCAAATGACAGTCATTATTTTCTAAATTCAGTCTTTAATGATTTGCCACTAATTTGCCAGAAAACCACAAATTTGTGAACACTGGACCAAACATACGAGTCAGAAATGTTGGTATTCTACGAAAATATGTACAGTTGAGAGGTATATTTCATACGTTAAATATAACAGTGCATGATATGTAAAACATAGACCCCAGGATTTACTAATCTTCCGTGTAAGACTAGATTAGTCTTACATGGAAGCACCAGTCTAAGAGTATGACGGCAGCGTACCATGCATATTAATAAGGGGCATGCTGCCTCAACTCTAAAGCTTACATGGAGCATGGACGAGTGTAGGGGGCGTGTCAGACTGCCGAGCAGTCCAAAAATCCATGCCCCTGCAATGAAGAAACACCGCAATGTCAAGTTACATGAGCGAGTGCGCTTACATGTGTACAATGTAACACTACACTCCCCCATATGTTAAATAACTGACAAAATTAAAAATAAAAAGATTTTTTAATTTTTTTTAATTTCATCCGATATAGCTGCCCGTATTTGTGCATGTCTGTGCGGGTTTGCCCATTGCTTAGCTACAGTTAGCAGCTTAGACACCAGAAGAGGATAATAAGAAAAATATATGTAAACTAAGCAAAATAACGATAGAGTAGTGGTTAGAGCCTACACACAAAGAGGAGGCATTCCTGGTTCGAGTCACACTACTGCACGTTCCATTTTCTGTTGGAAATCTGTATACAAAAATATTTCCTGACATTTTTTATGCATAAGTTTTGTAAAAAGCATTGAAAAGTTAAATGTAGTAGTGAACAAATTATATATATATGAAGGTGAAATGTTATGCATTCTGAGGCATGAGTACCCTACTTTAAGCAATATAAAGTACTGCTAAGCACATTTTACCAGTACTGAGCATATTTAAATCCAATTGCTCGTAGCTGTGCACTGCGTTAACCAACACAATATCTTTGCACGTAGCTGCACACCACGCTAACCAGCACAATGTTGGGCAACGTCGAGCAACGTCGAGCAGCATCGAGCAATGTTGGGCAAAGTCAGGCAAAGTCGGGCAAAGTTGAGCAAAGTCAGTTAAACATGGCCACACCTTCTTTACTGTACCTTAGCCAGTCAGGTCTCCCCAGTAGGAAAATAAAAAGCAGTGACAGGGCTTGAATTCAGGATACTGTGCACTATAGTCACAGTACTTAACCACTAAGCCATGACAGTATTTCATAAACATGCACTTCCAACAGACACATATCTATCAAAGGAATTTTAAACATTGCCAACATCAGCTAAGCAGGTGTGCCTACAGCTGAGTTTTTCCAAAATTGGCCAATCACAAATAAGTGTGGGAAATGAGGCATATTTAAGCTCCACAGGTGGGAATACTTGCTATAACTGGTTGTAGCTTCCATCTGCAGTCAGCATGGTCGGTGTTGGAGAAGGCACTCGATTTAGAGCGCAACGCTGAGGCAATGAGGAGTCCAAAGTAATGGTTTGGCTCCTTGTCCACAATCATGAGGAAAGACTCCTGTGGAGCCAGTACCAGGGTACCAAATGTAAAATGGAGGCCTGAGACAGTCTTGCTCGTGATCTCACCAGTGCCACTGGTGTTCCTCGGACTGGTGAGCAGGTCAGGCACCATTACTCTGACCTGAAGCGATGTAGGGAAGATCAACTGGACCAGTGGATCTAGGAATCCCATGTGATGCCTAATGCCCCAGTACTGAGTAAGTAGCCATTGTATTAAGTAGTTAAAAATTGCTATGCTTGTCTATACTATGGATAGGTATGTCTCAGTATCACTGCATTTACTTCACAGCTGCAGGTGTCTGGGCTATGAATCAGCAAGCCCATGAAGATAGGCTGCAAAGGCTGCATCATCAGGCAGGTTAGTAATTATTCTGCATGTACTGTTATATAAAATAAATGAGAGAGCTTTCAAAAAGTGTTTTAACCCAATAAATAAAGGTGTAATAACCCTTTAATAAATGTATAATTCCTGGAGTGCGTCTGTGTCATTTTCTTTGATATGTTGTTGTACTGTTGCATTCTACAAATAGAAGTGTTGTATTAAGCAGTGTCAACCCACACTTGGGTAGGCCCATATAACGTGGATGAAGGGAGTGCCAGTAGCTTTTATGTATATTTACAGCCCTCAACTGTTGGTTCATGCCCAGCATGTACAGGTTAATCTGGCACATGAGTAGCTTGGTATTGTGTTCCCCAGAAATGTCAATGTGCTGCAGAAATGTAGGAAGCTATTAACATATAACTGATACTTTCACCCTGAACATATCTAGATAATTATATGAAAGTAGAGCTGTCAGTGTACCATCGTAGCAGTAGTGTGTGTGAGCAACTCTCAAAATATGTAGCAGTAACATCTGCATTTTGGACAGTTTGTATGTAAGATATAGCTGATGTATATAATGATCTAGCAAAATCCAATTGCACAATATAAGGACATTGGGTAGTGTAATAATACATGTAAGGGACATATAACTGCAGTTAATAGGAATGTACTGAAAACTAGAAGGATATATAAGTTGTTAATTGAGCTATCTTTTTCCACCCTACTATATGTGCATAAAAATGCAATTCCACACCTCAATCGGTATGCCTAATCTCAAAAAAAAAAAAAAAAAAAAAAAAAAATTGTGCTCAGATTTGATACCTTATTATATTGTTTTGCTACTTCTAACCTATGACCTCACTTAATTAGTTAAAATATTTAATATTTGTACTTACATTTCTTCTCTTTCTATAATACAATTGTATTTCCAATAACTGTTTTAATCCTCTGGAGCTTTTCTCCCCGGGCCTCCACTGAAAATGGACATTAATCCAGCTGGACTAGCCCGGTCAACAAATGTAAAATAAAAATAAAATAAATAAAACATTTGTTGGGACATATGTCCTATTGGTTTATAAATATTTGCATTTACTTCTATGCATGTGCCCTGTTAAAATACCACAATATTGGTGGCCTGTTGCCATCAATTCAACCTGCATGCTGTTGTAATGTTCATTTTTGTTCTATATATACATGTGTTATGCTTGCTTTTCAACTGTTGAAAATCTGGTGTGTTGGGTTAATGGGAATACTTCTGCATGCTGTTATAACTAATTGGGAATGCTGTTGACTGTTACTAACCCATATCTTTATTAAACTCTCCAAAACATAGTTCGTATGGGAAGGCCGGTCCCAGCGGACCCACCTGTCCCACCTCAGCTGGCCATGGCACCTGGCACCAGCAGATCTGGTGCCCAGCCTGGGACCTCCTCCTCCATTGGCCCTGTGCCACCTTTGGGTGGAAGCACTGCAGGGGATGGGGCTCATCACCCCCATGCAAGCGTGGGTGGAGGAGGGCCACCTATCACCCTTCGAATGGTCCGGGCTGTGGTGCGTAGAGAGATTGAATGTTCTGTTGCAGAACCTCTATGCCTGCTTGAGGTTCAAGTGGCATAACTCCCAGGTCAGCCTGCCCCTCCTACACAGCCCCCAGCACAGCCACCCTCTGCACTGTGAAGGTGCAGCAGTGACTGCCCATGGGTGGGGACCTCAGTCCCACTGTTTCCATCTGGGGGCTCATGGGCTTGCGATTTCCAAACATCCCTCCCCGTCAAAGGTGTTCACTCACCACATGTGTCATATATCACCCCTGTATGCATCTTGTTTGTATTGTCTGTTTACCTCCCCAACCTACCTCCCCTAATATACCTACTTCCCCTACCCCACATTCCACTCTCATCTGAAAAAAAAGGGGCAATCTGCTCCCAAAAAAATTTATGCCCCATACATAGCTGCCCATTTTGCACACATGTCCACTGGACACATGAAATGTTATTTAATTGGCATTACAACATACTTTGTTGTCCTCACCCCTCTCTTAGGGGTTGAAGGTTTCATATCTACCTCCAAATTTATTGCATATGCACAGCTGTTGCTGTTGAAGAAATGGGCAGCTATGGACCTTCCCTACACCTGTCCTGCACATCCCGAGCTATTTTCCATACTGTCTTTCCCTCTTTGTGCCCCTTTTTCACCACTTTCCTATCTCCCCATTTTTCTTTTCTTTCAAAGAAATGAGCGCAGCGGTTAGTGGGAGTAAGCACTATTAAGCAGTAGTTAGCGGATTTGCGTGGGTTTGCACTTGTTTGCGCTTGGCTAAGCAATGTGCAGCAATGCACAAACCTGCTTACAACTGCTTAAAAGTGCCTTAGTCACTCTGCATGTGAGGGTCCTTGTTCTGCTCAGGAGCAAAATAAAACACCTCTGTAAGCCTCGAACCCTGCACCTTGCACACACTATACAACATGAAGTACCACTAAGCCACAGTAGATATGTGTCAAGTAGGTGCTTAAATAAATATATCATGAAGCAGAATGAGAGAATGTAAAGGAAAAATAGGAATACCATACCACACAACTTGTTCTATGGATGTTGACCAACAGTTGTTGTGGGATTACATTACATGACTGTGGTAAGAGAAGCAGCCATTCTAGCAGGAAATAATGTTAAACCATCACTTTACAACCCCACACAGTATCACAGCAGGACAAACACTGGCATATCTGTTTAGTGCAGAGGCCATACCACCCATCTGTCCCTAATTTTCAGGGATGTCCCTGATTTTGAAACAAATTTTAGCTCTGTCCCTCTGAATCACTCCAAAAACTACTGACTTTGGCCAGAAAGGTGGTGAATTACACTTAATGAATAATGACAATAATTAAGAGTTAGACACTTTTTTTACTTCAGAAAAGGTATTAATTTATATGCTCTGATTCTCTCAATGTCTCAACTTAATGGCACTAATATTTTAAAGGTGTCCCTGACTGTCCCTGATTTTTCTTTACTTTTCCCTGAGTCTGTTCAAATATGTACCTGTGTGGTTGAGAGGTCTGGCAGAGGCAGAAACACAGAGGCATATCAGCCTTTCTGCTGTTACACACTGTGCAAATAGCTTTGGAAGAAGTTTCGGAAGCATACCCTTATGTAGGAATACAACACTGAAATACAAATGGATGTAGCCATGTACTGGTAGCAACCAACTGTAAGAATGCCATTGCTCTATTGCTAAATAGACCTGTGTGGTGCACAGACAAAAAATAACAGGCTATTCTCTGGCTATCATGTGGATAGGTCCACAGTTGGGAGTTACGCAGACAGACTACTTGCCTTGATAAACTAATATGTACACAGCAACTCTGTAAGTCCAGCAAGATAAGATTCACACAATAATACGTACACTCTCTGTACTTCTGCACCCCTACCCAAATGTAGAATATACCCATGTGTGCAGGGTCTACCAAGGATGTAGGGAAGCATACTCACAGTACTGAAATGTGTCCAGTTTTTCTGAGCAGCTTGTGCTAATGTCAACACTAAAAAAGCACACACTGTTTAGAACTGAGTAAATGAATATTCACAGTATAGCAGTTCACAAACAATTCTTGTGCCAAAGGAATACATCTCAGTAACTAGCTTTGTATGGCAGTTAATTGTAACAGTTGAAAAGAAAGTACATCTTTCCATGTATCTTGGGGTAGCATTTTGTGGGGTGAGTACATTTCTACACTGACAAGTGGGTGCTGGAAGTAGCAACATTAGGCCTGAGTACAAAATGTAAATCTCTGGCTACACCCCTGGCTTCTGATATAAGAACTATACCAACTTTCTGTCTTAAACAATGATGTCCACAGCAAACAAGGATGATCTCCATCTTGGAAAGCTAAAAGGGCCACACCTACACGAGTCAACAATTTATAGTACTGGGTTGCTATTACATTGATTACTGCAATTACTACACAGCAGGCTGCATGTAATTAGCAAATGGTGGCCACTAATTGGTGCAGAGGCCATCACATGCTCATGTGCAAATTCCTACAAAAGCAGGCTGCAATCTCTGCCAAGAAACTCAATCACTCTATTGCAGAGACTGACAGAGAGAGAGAGAGAGACAGACAGAGAGAGAGAGAGAGAGAAAAGGAAAAAGAAAAAGAAAAAGAAATATTACCAAATCATACAAAGGAAATGTATGTGACACATATGTATTTACTGGCATGTAGTAGATGTTATTGAAGAATAGTCTACATAATGTGAACCATTCATATGTGACAGCAATACTACTTTATGCACAGATGTTCTGCTTAACTACTGCTATGGACAATACTGTGTGTACCTGTGGGCAGTGGGACAGACCTGTGAAATGTGTAGCTCAGCATTAAATGTCAAAGATCTGATCCATGTTATCTGTGTTCTGTACAGTAGTGTGGCTAATGGCTGTTGGGGGGATTAGCGCTGACATTATATAAACATGAGTGTGATAGAACAACTCATGCATAATAGTCATATTAAAGTGTAGCTTAGCATTAGCAACTGCTGTTGCAGTCTAGTATGCTTATCTAGCATCTGTAGCCATATATACCCCCCCCCAATGTTAGTGTGTGTTCATATGTGACATATATATATATATATATATATATATATATATATATATATATATGTGTCATATATATTCACATCTGTATATGTGCATAGAGCAGGGGACATATTGCAACTGTTTGTGAAGGCTGGAGATATATATGTTGGTGAAGGTTAGTATGCACATATTTGTATTTAGGTTTTAGTGTGTGACAAACAAGACAGCATACAGTGCTGGTATATGACATGTGGTGGTTAAACACTGTAGGTGGTTTGTTCAGTTTGCAATGTTGAAACCAGTAAGGCCTGCTAAAACTACCTGGGCTGTGAACACCTTTAATGCATTTATCCCAAGACTGTGCGATTTTATTACATTACTGTACACCTTACATCCTTTGTATAATTGATATTCTCACTATGAAAGGTGAAATGTATATGTGCCTACATATATATGTATATGTAGACCAATGGATGTGTATATGTATATATACATATATACATACACACACACACACACACATATATATATATATATATATATATATATATATATATAGTTATATATACTCATACACACCTACATCTACTTGTTGGAATAGATTCTCTGTACTGTTGACTGACTGTGATGATCAGTATGTTTGTAAATACATCAAAGATATGTATCTGTGGGATAGCTTAGTGGGAAACTGTTTATGTCATGGTATTATGGGTCTTTGCTTTGACCCTAGCAAAAGCTGTGTATTCTGTTGCTAGGCAGAACAAGTGCTATTGCATAAAGTGTGATTAAGTCCCTTGGTTTTAACTAGGGTGTGTCATTGGAGGCTAAAGCACTACATCTATGATTATTGATTGGTACCGATGTTGAATCCAAATCCTGTGTGTACTGTAGTACTACTAGAAGCTCTGGGCCTGTACAACAAAGTATGGTGTATGTTTTGTGTGGTCCCTGTATTCATCACAGATTACATTTCTAAAGAATAAGGTTGTGTAAGTACTGACACACAGTACTGTATAGTACACACTGAAAGCTTATCTGGGTTGTCATACCTTTGTATCCTGTAATTATGTCTGATGTGTGTGTGGGTATGTCTGTAACATGTCCTTTGACATATGTGTGGTAAAACATATAACTGCGTATCTAGCAACATTCATAGTGTACTACAGCAGTATGTGACCTATATTCCCAATTGTGCACATATTTTGGCCAAGGGTTTGCCATTAACAAGTTGTGTGGTATAATAGTAATACATTTACTGGACCTTACACTGACGTGATGGATGATATATTTCTTTACACATCAGCTTGATGTATATCTGCTGTGGCTAGGTGGTGCATCGTGTTGCATACAGTGTGCCAGGTAGTCTTGTATAGTCTCATATAGTGATTTTATTTTGTTGCTATGCAGAACATGGTTCGTTAGATAGTGAGTGAGCAAGGCACTTTCAAGCAGTTGTGGGGTGAGCAGTGATAAATGGCAGTTACAGTGTTTCACTCTCGGTTAGCTTATAGGTTGCTATATATTGCAGTTCAGTGATATCTGTACTGTATAATGTTAAATGTGCCATATGACTTGCTCAGACATATTTTTGTATTTATGTCTTCCAGGGATCATGGCCCATCGCATAAATCCCAGTTACAGTAGTACTGAAGATGATAGCATTACTAGCAGTATGATTCAGCACTACCATCTCATGTTCTCACGAACTAGCCAGTATCTGCAGGAGCGTACTGCAATGTGGCAAGATGTTGTCCACAGGGTAAATGTGGTAGGCCTGCATAACCGGACATATGAGCAAGTACGCCACCACTGCAGTGATCTTCTCAGACATGTCCGTCAGCGTGCTGCTGATGTGCGTAGACAACAGCTTGCAACAGGAGGTGGTGTTAATATCCACCCCCCCACCAGAGTGGAGGAGCTGCTCCTGAGCCTGGTGGCAACTGCCCAGCAAGAACAGCAGCAGAAATACACCATGATGGAGGCTGTAGCCACCCAGCAAGCACACATGGAGCATGCAGGTAACATTGTGTATCTGTAGACTACTGTTATCTGTATTGGTAGATCATGCATATGTGAGATGTGGAGTATGTCGTTCAAAGATGTGGAGCCTGTTGTTGTGCAATACTGATCATTTGGAACATAATTTGTAGCCCTGTGAATGTAAACTATTGTTGTACTGTAAGATTGCAAACACACAGTAGCAATGCCACAGTTGTGGCCACTGACAAACTGTCTCATCTCTATGTAGGTCCCTCTGGGGTGACATCAAGGCAGCGGACAGATTCTGGTGAGTGTGTTCTACATTTATTATTGTAAATAAAAAGTGCATGTCATAGTTAAGGTGTAATCCATGTACACATGTAACACACCTACCCATAATGCATGCTGTGCATGTTTGGTGTAAGAGCATGCACATCTCACTAATGTGATTTGCTGCCTCAAACACATGCAATACCTAGACCATCTCAAACAAATGTGGCTAGACTATAGTGACCATTGGACAGGCACAGCTGATACTCAACATGCACATAACATACACATCTATGTCATACACAGAGCATTTTAACATGCTACACATAAAGGATTCCCAAACCCTCTGTAAAGACACACTCCAGTATCCAAAATCTCATCCACACATTACACATAATATACCTGAGGGGTAGAGGCCTATCATGGGGCATTTAAACACTCTGCAATACACTACACATTCATGTCAGGGAATGCTCCTTATTGGCCTACTTACAAACTCATGTAACAACTGGTTGTGAAATGCTGAATTTAGCCAAGGTAGTACGGTTCCGGCACAGCATGATTAGTGCTGGTTTGGGAAACATTTGTAGACTTGAGTGACCACATGATGCTTCATGATGATGGCCTATGGTACTATACCCCATCCAGTTATTGTAACCACAGTACTACACATAGCTTTCATTGCTATACACCTTAATGTTGTGTGTGTGCACACATATGCACCTCTAAACAGTATGCATACCAATCACCATTTTCACAACTGACACATATATGTCTTGTGATGCTATTGAGTGGCTAGGTCATATGACACACATTGGGTATGTGTAGTGTTTAAATATGAGTTGTGTTTTAGCATGCCATGTCATGGATGAGACTGGCATGTCCACAATATGATCTACACTCACCATAAGTGCCACAGAGGTTGTAATCAGCATTGGATACCTATCTGATACACAGATACACATCCAGCAATGGTATGTACACCTCACCTGTGAGTTATGGCGCACAGTACATTACAGGGTTATGAATACCTGCACAGCAATGTTGTGTCCATATATGCATTGTGTTCCAAGGGGAGGGCCATCACCTAATAACAAAACACATGCATCAAAGCCATGTATACTGTTAGTAACAAGGGCTGACTACACCTGCACTGCATGCTGTTGAGCAACACATGTTCTGCACGCTGACATGTGTGATATGACTGTTTTGCTTGTGATACTGTACCCCACCATCACCTGCTATTGTTTATGTTCTGAGATTGCTGGTGTTTGTGTGTCTGCTTTAGGGAGGAGTGTATTTTTGTGTGTGTGTGCATATGTGCATGTGCGCATGTGCGCATGTGTGCATGTGCGCATGTGGTCTGAAGTCACATTCAGGTCTTAAAGTGTGTTTGCTGTTTTCCTCTCACAGGTGCTGAGGTGGGGCTAGTTCAGTACAGCAGGGATCCTGATGTCACTGAGACAGACAATGATGATGAGGATAGGTGTGTTGAGGCACAGGCAGGTTTGTCAGGGTCTGTTGTTGGGCCACCAATTGACAGTACACAAGTCTCCACCCCATCCATGCACACAGTCATACTGCCTGTACATCCATCATCACCATTGCCCTTAGCTGAGGGACAGTGTATGGTTGGCACTTGCCAGGACAGTGTGGTATCTATGGCACATGTATCAGGACACAGCAGCCATAGCTAGACGTCTGGAACGGTACCACATAGGCAGATGCCCAGGGGTTCTCATCAGAGCACTGCTGGTCATCATGCCCCTGGCAGACGTGCCACACCTCTTTCTACCACACGCATGTTCCAGGCTGTCATGGAAGCACAGACATGAATGGAGCGCTACACCAGACAGGGACTAAGGGCACAGAGGGCTCATAACACCTCTGAAAATGCAGTATCCGTGACCTAGCAGGTGCCATACGTAACTACACTGAGGTCATTGATAGACGTTGGGGTGAGACATTGGATGTCCTCCACAATGTCATGTCCATGTGTCAGGACAGTGCAGGATGTTTGAGACATCAACGTGGATGTATGTCAGCAACATCAGCAGTTGGAGGCCACTGTGGACATCCAGCAAGTCACAACTGCTCCCGTAGTGCCAGTACCAGCCCCAGCAATATTCAGGGGGCTGTCCATAGACCGTCCTAGCAGACCACGTGCACGTGGCTCTGGCCAGTCCCAGCAGGGACCTGGATCCAGTGGACATCTGTCAACCTCTTTGGATAGTACCCAATCTGGATTAGTACCTGATACTGTTTGTAGCACCCCTGCCAGGCACAGGTTCTGTATCCATGGCCAGAGACGGTGATCTGTAAAGCCTGCCAGGTACTGTCTGCAGCTGTCTCACAAATCCCCGTATATGGCAGCCACATGGTGAAACTGTGTGCATGCAGACAAACACACATAAACCAGAAACCTAGGGCAAACACATACCCTCACACATTACATCAACATTGGCCCATAACAGTACTCATGGCCCTCACACACACATGTCGATTGTATGGCTCAGTGTAGGCCTCTGGCAAACCAACAACACACCCTGTGCATATGATGAAACCTGTGCCACCTCCTGTCATCTGTAACATTGATGCAGGAACAGGCTAACATGGTGCTGATGCACAGGGTGACTTTAATAAAGTACAGCAATGGTTGGATGTGTAGCATGTTGTCAGCAGTAAAGTGTAATGATATCCTTGAAGGTGTAGCTGAGCAGGCTTGATGCATTAAAGCTGTAATTAGCAACGTTGTATTGTTTTCACCAATGTTTATTACAATTGTGTTGTTTGCCCATGTGCCACTTGGCTGATGTGTGTAGTTGTGTCAGCATGCGTTATACAGTGGACAGTAAGTTTGGGGTGTGTGCAGCACAGGTTTGCAGGTGTCCATTTATGAACATGGTGGAGGTGCACTGTCTGCATGTACATGCATATTGGACACATGGGCAGGGTGATAGGCCCTGTATTGGCCAGTGTTAACACTCCATAGTTTCTATTGGTGGCCAGTATGCATTGTACTACACACATTTTGGAACTTGAGTATGCATGTGTGTATATGACACCGGTTGACACTGTGCTGTGGGTGATGCTGTTGTTGCTATCTGTCATTGGTTTGCATTACTAAGGTTAACACTGTCCCAGCTGCATAATACTTTAGTAATGCACACTGTTCATCTACAGGGTTGCATGGACCATGCTATCACAAACACAAGAAATTCTCACTTATACAGTAAAAGTGCATTAGTCTCATGGACCCCTGCCATAAACTAAATATATAATAGAAGGTGTGAAGTTGTACCAAAAAAGAGTTACATACCAAGAAGTGATAACCACTCTGGTCAGTATCATTGGGAAAATACAATCCCTCAATAAACATACAAAGCAAGCTTCAAAATACAAATGGCAAGGATTCCAAAGACAACACTAAAGCTTTCTTTAGTGTTGTTTATAATCTACAGGGGAAATCTCAGATCGGGTCACAGTTAATATAACTGGTCACAGAGTACACTTATCTGACTGACATTACCAATTTATTGTCAGACAGTTTGAATGTGGATTTCACCACCCTGTTATTACACAAGGGCACATTTCCAGATCTGAAGAATGTAAAACCTGATGATTCACAGACACTCTAGTTAAAATATTTCTTTACCAAATTCCAAACCACAGTGGCAATGGTACTGGACAGTGTCCCTGGCTGTGTCATACACAAGCTGACATATGAAGTCACCACTCACCTAAACACTCTGTCCAGATGCAGCCTCTATACAGGTTACATACTTGTGGAATGATGCATAGTAATGCTGTTGACAGTCCACAAGGGTTGAGCTACAACGTCTTCTTCTTCTCCTTTTGGATGCTCCCATTAGGGGTCACCACAGTAGATAATCTGTTTCCATTTCTTCCTGCCCTCTGCATCTTGTGCTGTCACACCATCCACCTGCATGTCCTCTTTCACCACAGCCAGAAACCTCATCTTAGGCATTCCTCTTTTCCTGTTACCTGGTGGCTTCATCCTTAGCATCTATTTCACAATATACTCTGCATCCCTCCTCAGCACATGTACAGACCAACTTAATCCTACCTATCTGGCTTAGTCTACTAACCTTCAAACCTGGGCTGACCCTCTAATATACTTATTCCTAAACCTGTCCACCCTCATCACACCCAGTACAAATGTTAACATAAATTGATTAAGGGTAGAACTACAACAGATCCTGGAAACTCTCACCCTATAAGCCAGACAAATGTTATTTGGAAGGCTATGGAGCACAGCATTATGGAACATATTAACAGAGACATTATGAACCTGCAAACACTGCACCATACCCACTTAGGTTCTCTAAAGGCCAGATCATGGCTCCTACACCTAGTAGACTTCAAGCCAGTCAACAAGGCTATAGGTGAGAGAGGGGAGGTCCACACAGCCAAGCTATAGCTTATCAGCAATTCATACCCATCCCACATTCTGGTATTATACATAACCTCAACAGACTGACCATAAACGATTGTTAGATGATGGATTGACAACTGACGCACAGATGTGGGACACAGTAACATTTGCAGCCTCCATGTACAATTCTATGCCAGTAACAAGTGGTATTCACCTGCACTCAGTCCTGGGTCCACTCCTGTTTGGCATATAGCTTTTTTAGGTATGAGCAAACACAGTAGGGATATGTTTGGCCTCGTCTGATGAAAATGCATACTGTGGGCTATACTTTATTCTCCAAATGACATGCACATCCTCCAAAAGGGTATCATAGAGACAGACATCTGGTGTCAAACTCATGCTGTAAAGCTATAAGCCAAAGAAAGCATAGTTATCCACTTTTAGAAAACAAAGTATCCCCAAAGTACCACATAGGTAGTAGCCCCTAAAATGTGGAACAGGTACTAATGTATACATAGAGCCATGTGTTTAGTCATCTCTCCTTTGATAATCACATTACCAAAGGGTTTTGGAAATCCGTCTGTGGAGCACATAAGCAATAAAGGGTTTGCATGCAGATCCACAGAGGTTGTTGCACATCTATAATTAGTCATCTTTGCCAGACTTTGCTTGCTTTGGAACAGGATTCAAATATACCTCAAGCATAAACCCTCACTCACACTCTTCAATAGAAACCGTGATGAGTGAATGTGTAACAGAAGACGTAGCCCAGGGATCATTGCAGTGGCTAAGCTTGTCACAAGCATACAGAAGTGACCTAAGGTCTGAAAAATGCCAGCATGCTCTGGCAAAGATAACAGATGCATTCATGGAGAAAGCAGAGTACCCACCTATGAAATAATTGAGGTCACATGTATGTATATGGCTTTGCCCTACAGCTACCTTACATGTGTAATTGTGATATGTCATACACTAGAAAAATCAAACCCACTCCATATTGACCAATGGTGTCACACACCTGGAACACACACACAGTCAGCAAGTGCAAGATTCAAACTCCTTCCTAAGTACATTATGATACTACAACAGTATGCATTTACACGATGTGCTATACACATTACTGGGATTTCATCTTTCCACAGGTATATTTGTAGGATGGTGAGATCATCAAACTTGTCAAAGATGAGTATACTACTTTTAAGGGGTGTGAATATTCTCCAAAAAGATTGATCCTCCCCAGGGAGACACATACACACACAGTTGGAAAATGCAGGATTCAAACCCCTACCTAACTACATTATGATAATGTAGCAGTATGCATTTACATGATGCACTATACACATTATTGGGATGACTCCTTCCCACAGGTATATTTGTAGGATGGTGACAACATCAGACTTGACAAAGATGAGTATACCACTTTTAAGGGGTGTGAGTAGTCTCCACAAATGTTGCTCCTCCCCAGGAAGGCACACACACTCACAATTGGCAAGTGAGGATTCGAATCCCCTACTTGACTACATTATGATACTACAGCAGTACGCATTTACATGACGCGCTATACACATTACTGAGATTTCTCCTTTCCACGGGTATATTTGTAGGATGGTGACATCATCAGACTTGACAAGGATGAGTAGACCACTTTTAAGGGGTGTGAATAGTCTCCAAAAAGGTTGCTCTCTCCCCAGGGAGAGCCAGACACACACACACACACACACACACACACACACACACACACACACACACACACACACACACACACACACACACAGTTGGCAAGTGTGGGGTTCTTAATCCAAACTAAGTATGTCTTTACACTTCGGCAAGCAATATGGAGTTACAGGGTGCAATACAGACATTACTTGCTGACAGTTTGCCCAAAGATTTTTTTCACATTTGCTAACCTCAGCAGGCTTATCATACTAGGTGTATTGTGAGTGTATTGTATGATTAGGCTATGACCATATCATATATGGGTTGATGCACCACATGCTGGCACACACAGGGTCAAACCAGTGTCTAAGCTCTGTCAACCCAATACTGGACAATGCAGTCAGGAGGAGTAGGGTCATACAACCACAACACCAACTGTCTCACATAGACCTACAATATAAGCACCAGCAAAACACACACACTTAAATGCACATTACCATACCCGGAGAATACAAATATTAATCTGAAAAAGAGAGAGTGTCCTCGTAAGCAGACAAGCAAGCAACATGCACCTCCAAGCACACGTCAGAAAACACATAATAAACCAAAGCAGTGTGCATCACAACAGGCCCTAAGGCAAAACAACATGCCCAACACACTAGTAGTAGGTGACTTCATTGTCAGGCACACAGATGTTCCACTCACTCGGCTGGACAAGGGGAAGGTTACTGTCAGTTGTCTGTCAGGTGCTATGATCCGCAACATAACACAAGCACTTACATCACTCTAGAACAGGTACATATATGATGTGTTCTTTGTACATGTCAGTATGAATGATCTGAGACTTACCTCCCAGGACAACATGACAAGAGATATATATTAGCTCTATGATAATGTAACCCAGGCTGGTATGACCCTGACCTTGAGTAGCATCTTACCTTCACCGACATGATACTGCAATATAACAGAAAGACGATAAACTTCAACAATTGGCTGAGCTTCAGGTGTCATTCAAAGGGGATCCAGTCTCTGTCTGCCTGTGATGACATGATAGACAAGCTTTGTTGCTTCGCTACAGATGGTTTGCACCTGTCACCCCTATGTTTCTGAATACTGGTCAAGGCTCTTGCTGTCCCCATATTACCTTTTTTAGGCAAGGCTCAAAGGTTCATAGGTAGGTACTAGGCTATTGGCCCTGGGGCCTATGCAAGCCCAGCCAAAAAGGTACCCTGGCTTTTGCCACCCAAGAAATGTATTTTCCTGTGCCACTGTCGAGCAGAGACACAGAAGTGATCCCCAGGGTGAATTTCCTATTTCCCATCCAATCATCAAGATTTTTCTTGAAGAGTGCTAATGTGGAGCTTATTTTGATATAGATAGGTAGTTTATTCCAGAGTATGGGAAGTCTCTGGGACAGGAATCTATCCCTCTGGCATGTTCTGTTTATTGTGGTGACAAGGTTTAGGTCCCTAGAGTGTGCAGGTTCATAGGTTCATAGGTAGGTACTAGGCTATCTGCCCAAGGGCATTTATAAGCCTAGCCAGAATGTGGTGGATTTTGCCTCCCTTTTAAATTAGTTTCCTGGGCCTCTGTCTAGCAGGGCCACTGAAGTGATCCCAGGGGTAAATTTACAATTTCTCATCCACTCGTCAAGATTCCTCTTGAAGAGAGTCAGCGAGGGGCTCTGCCTAACATAAACTGGGATTCTATTCCAGAGCGAGGGATGTCTCTGGAACAGGAATCTATCCCTCCAGCACGTCCTGTTTATTGCTGTGCTGAGGTTTAATTCACTGGAGCGTGTGGTTCTAAGAGATTTGGTTTTCTTGAGGTGGAGCATGTCCATTAATTCCGGGTTGGACATGGCCTTATACGTCAGGCATAGATCACCTCTGAGCAGGCAGTAAGCAGCCGAGTAGAGCTGGAGTTTCTTTAGTTGAGCTGCATAGGGCATCTCTTTGAGGCCCATGATCCTCTTGGTGAGGTACTTCTGTGGCCTTACCAGCTGTTGCATGTGCCGATTAAGGTACATACCAAATTGGGCATTGTACTCTATTATGGGCCTAATGAGCAATTAGTCGAGGGGCACAATGACCTCTCTTGATCTAGAGGTGAACCCTTTTGTGATTAGGTGGGCTACATAGAAGGAATTTCTAACCACTTTGGCAATGTGATTATCAAAGAAGAGGTTACTATCTACCTTGGTCCCCAGGTCCCTAATTACATTTTCTGTACCTAGTGGATTACCACCTATGTGGTAATTCATGGGCACTTTGTTTTTTTCCAAAGGGGATGACTATGCATTTTTTGGCATTCAGCTTGAGGCCATGGTTTTGACACCAGGTATCTGTCTCTGTAAGACCCTTCTGGAGGATGTCTGTGTCAGCCAGAGAGTTGATTATGGCCCCCAGTTTGCAGTCATCTGAAAACCTTGGTCAGCCATAGTCCTAGAAACCAAAAAGGTGCACGCAAGGCTAGTGCATGGCTAAGAAACAGCAACCAATGACAAAAAAAGCCAGCACAGCATGGAATCCACAAAAAAATTTTATTTGAAATTCGGTGATAGGAGGAAAAATCCCCACTATCAAAAAATCTAAACCAGTTTCGGCTAAACACAGCCTTCTTCAGTTAGGGTTACCACCTTTCCAAATGGCCAAAGTGGGACAGTTGTGCTACAAACATCAGATTTTGCAGGGCAAAACATACCCAAGGCCAGTACAAAGGACAGAACTTCAGCTGTTTGCCTGAATAAAGTTTATTCTTGTAGCATTTTTGTTCCTTATTCTGTTTCGTATAACATTTAGGTGTTTCAGATACAGAATAACTGTTTTATGCAACTATTACATACAATATAGAAAATAATTTTGTCCTAAAATCTCAGGACATTTGCCATTTTCTCACAATATTTTGCAGGACACAACTGCCCAAAGAGGGACTGTCCCTCGCAAAGTGGGACAGGTGGTAACCCTATCTTCAGTGGATCAAGCAATTATAAATTACAACCAAACAACTCAGTATAAATAGTCTGATTTAAATAAGGCGTGCAACAGCCATTGGTCCTTCAAAATTGGTCATTAAGACCATGTGGAAATAAAGCTCCAAGTTTAATCATCCATTTTCTTTCTTTGACATTTAGCAATTCATGCCAACCTGCCTTATCCCTACATCGACCCTTAATGCAATCAATAACAATAAATGAAAATGAAGCTGTATGATGTTTAAGAACATGTCTGTAAAGAGCATTGTTTTGACGTCTATTTTTTATATCACTAAGATGTTCCCCAATTCTCAGACGTAATGTCCTAGAGGTTTGTCCAACACAGAATGAATAACAAGTACATATGGCAAGACAGATAACCCACTCACTACTACAATTGGCCCAAAAGTTAATATCAAAAATCTCAGGGGTGTTTCGGCTGGTGAATTCACTAGTCTTTGGCACCCTAATGCAATATGAACAATGACCACATGGCATAGAACCAATGATCGGTCCACCATTTAAAGAAAATTGAGTAGGGTCCTTAACATCCAAAACCACCCTTTTATAATGACTAAACATTGAACCTAATGTTTGTCTTCTTTTAAAAGAGAACAAACATTTGTCTCTCAAGAAAGGATATAATCTATCCTCTGCCATCAAAATATTCCAATGTCTATTGATTATATTCATAAAACCCCTGGTATTGCGTCCATAAGTTGTAACAAAACGTAATGGTTCAGGAGAATGATCATGACTTTTAACTTTATAACTTAGTAAATCCAATCTATTTTGTGTGGTGGCCCAGTTTTTGGCAAAACTAATGGTACCTGGATGATAACCTCTCTCTTTAAATCTACGAACCAGATCTTCTTTAATGGTATTAAAAGTTGAATCATTGGAACAAATCCTCCTAGCCCTGAGAAATTGGGATTTGGGGATATTCTGGATGATATGTTGTGGGTGGAAGCTGGAAGCATGTAAAAGGGAATTGAACCCAGGAAATTTCCTATATAAAACTGTGGATAAAGTATCATCATGATTCCTGATAACCTCCACATCAAGGAAAATCATCCTAGAAATATGATAATTTACCTTGAATTCAATTCCCCAAATATTATCATTAAGATAATCAATAAACTCTAAAAGATGAACCTCATCAGCCTTCCACACCAACCAACAATCATCCAGATATCGGCGCCAAATGTCCATCTCACACATATAGATGTTATGTTTATGATCATAAATCATAACCTCTTCGAAGTAAGCCATAAATAAGTCAGCGTAAATGGGTGCAAAAGACGCACCCATCGCTGTACCTTTAATCTGCAAAAAGCACTCTTTCTGAAAATAAAAAACATTACTAATCAGTACATATTCGGCTAAACAAACCAAAAAGGTATTGAATCCAGGTGAATAAAGTCCGGATCGAGACAACCAATAATCCAAGGCCTGCAAACCAGCCCAATGTGGAATATTGGTATAGAGAGAGGTTACATCCAGAGTACATAATAACCAATGTGGCTCAAGTTGTGTATCATTAAATGTCCAAAAACTGAGTAGTGTCTTGAATCCTAGACCTAATAAATGGCAAAAGGGGTTTCAAAAAATGTGTCAGATATTCAGATAAAGGTTCAGTCAGGGACCCACGTCCCGAGATGATAGGTCTTCCAGGCGGATTTAGGGCATCTTTATGTATTTTTGGCAGTAGATAAAAATACTGTTGTTTTGGTGAAGAAACAATCAATTGTTGCCTCACAGACTCGGTAATAATACCCTCCTCTACTGCCTTAGACAAAAAGGACTCAATATCATGTTGGAAACGATGAGTAGGGTCCAAGGGCATGGCACTATAATAAGTTTTATCCATTAATTGCCTCATAGCCTCATTATCATATTTGGCCTTATCCTGGACTACTACTGTACCACCTTTGTCCACCTGGGTGATAACCAAATTCTTATTATTCTTGAGTTCTTCCACACACCTCACTTCATCTTTAGATAGATTGTTATATAATACAGAATAATTTTTCAAATAACAATGTAAATCCTTCAACACATTCATTTGAAACACCCCCACCAAATGTGTCATAGGTGGGACAAAAGATGACTTTTTAAATTTAAGCCCATCAGTAGAAATGGATTCCTTGTCGGCATAAAACAATTTTAAATTTAACAAACTACAGAAATCCACCACATCTTTGGCCATAGAATGTTCTGAGACAAAAAAAACAGGGACAAAGTTTGTTCCTTTTTTAAGTACTTTAATTTGTTGGTTATTTAAAATCACAGTAGAAATATTGTGAACATTAGAAGTACCAGTTAACATTTTGTCATAAGTCTGAGAAGGGTCTCTAAGCCATCTTTGGCTATCTCCCTTCCTGTGTCCCCCCCCCTCGTCTGATTCTAGACCCAAAGGGTGAGACAAATTTTTCTATTTGGGCAAAGGTGAAATGTCCGAGTGGTTTCCCTCCCCTTCTGTATGAGAGGAAGTATCCACCCCTTATGTACCACTAGAGGATTCAAAACTCTTTTTCAATATAGATTTTGGTCTCTTTCTCTTAGGGGTTGAGACCCTCTTATTAGGTAATCTGAAGTTCACACTTTTTGTAGTTTTGAAGGGCTTCCCTCTCTCATGATCACCTAAGTCCCTGTAATATTTTTTAAGCTTTTTTCTTTCAAACTTTGTTCTAATTTATAAAGATCAGTAGTAAGTTGTTTAACACAAGAAGAAAAAGAACTTCAGGTTTCATATTTGCTAGCCTCGGAACACAAATTCTCAAGTTCTTGACTCCCTACTTGAACAATGCATTCATAATAATTTGCCAACGCATCCACAAACTTAGAAGATGCTAAATGTTGGATCTCTGTCCATTCCAGCATAAGTTGTTCATCAATATTGAATACCAGTGGTTGTATCTTAACCCTCAAACCACGAGGCGTAATATGCTTACATTGATAAGCCTTAAAAAGGCGTAGATGCCAAACATTAGTACGAAGGGACCTCATGCTTTTACCTACCCTATTAAAAAATGACTCACATGAAGTATCTAAGTCTAAGCCAACCCCATTGGACATATCATCCCTACCCAAGACATTTAAACCAAAAATGGTTAAGTCATCTTTATCAGATGCCAAACCCTTAACAAGGGGTGAAAGAGACATTTTGGGTTTCAAAACTTCTATATAAACAAAAAAATATTTTTTTGACTATAGAAACAACTATATTCAAATCAATATCTACATATAGACAAAAAAAACAAAAAAACAAAAAACTCCAATAGATGAACAGCTAAGATATCCTATATTACTAACCAAATATACTAATAATGTTTAATGACCAAAAAAGCCATAAAAATAAATATATATGATACATATAACACATATAAATATATGCAATATATATAACACATATAATGAAGGACTGTGTCATAAAGTGAAAACACAAAAAAATATAAATATATATATAAACATGTGGCACTATGTAAAATGCTCCAGGCAAACATAAAATATACAGTCCTTGTGAAGAAAAAAATATATCCCACAATACTGCGTATGTCCCCAGTGATTCAAATTAGCACTTCTGGACTCAACCTGGCCTACGCCTCATACAAACAATGACCAAAAATCATATATTTTGAATCCCAAATCACATCACACTACTAAATATACAATTCAGGAGGACTCCCACAAATATGTAGCAAAGACTAATAAAATTTGAAATAAGCTGATGTTAATAATGCCAGGCAAACATACCATGAACAGTCATTGTAGAAATGAAACCACTATACCGCGTATGTGCCCAATAAATCAACAAGATATAATAATCCTGAATAATATAACCAATATTGAAATCAATACACTTATCGAAAAAATCCAGAACAAGCCCTCTCTCTTGAATATCAAACGTGCATAGATATACATCAAAATTCTGTATATCTAAATGTAAATTAGAAGTGTCTACCATGTCTGTCATGTATGTCAATCACTGAGGATATACGCAGTATTGTGGGATATATTTTTTTCTTCACAAGGACTGTATATTGTATGTTTGCCTGGAGCATTTTACATAGTGCCACGTTTATATATATATTTATATTTTTTGTGTTTTCACTTTATGACACAGTCCTTCATTCTATGTGTTATATATATTGCATATATTTATATGTGTTATATGTATCATATATATTTATTTTTATGGCTTTTTTGGTCATTAAATATTATTAGTATATTTGGTTAGTAATATAGGATATCTTAACTGTTCATCTATTGGAGTTTTTTGTTTTTTTGTTTTTTTGTTTTTTTGTTTTTTTTGTCCATATGTAGATATTGATTTGAATATAGTTGTTTCTATATTCAAAAATATATATTTTTGTTTATATAGAAGTTTTGAAACCCAAAATGGCTCTTTCACCCCTTGTTAAGGGTTTGGCATCTGATAAAGATGACTTAACCATTTTTGGTTTAAATGTCTTGGGTTTGTGCTATATAATCTATAACACAGGTGGTTATGAGCGAGTCTTCAAAGTCCCGGAACTCAAACTGCGCATGCTCGTTCAGATCCATTTTTTTTTTTTTTTTTTTTTTAGAATGTGTACTACTATCTGGGAATCTGACTGCTTAAAAGGCAGTCCGGATTAAAGAAAATGCATCAGAGTGGTGCCCAGACTTCTATGCGGTTTTAACCGCACAGTAATTAGAAGGAGGTTCAGACTGCCACGTCGGCAGGCACGTACGTGATGTGGATGGCTGGATTGCTACTGACTGGTTCTCCCTCTCTTCTTAAAAAAGAGCGGAAACCAAGTCAGTAGCAGTAGCACAGTAATACTTTACTTGTCCTGGGAGTTAGGAAGAGAGAAGAGGTTGAGTATTGACAGTGGATATCGGCGATGTCTTTGGTTGGTGAAAGGCTGGAAGAAGATGGAAGAAACAACTTTCGGCTTGCATTTGCAGTTGGAGAGGAAATGAAAAAGAAAGTTGCTTTTCGTGAACTGATTAACTCAGGTAGGTGTCTCACCATGCTGGACAGACGTATTCAGTTCAGTTGAGTTGAGTGGTTGACTGAAATAAATAGTATAGTTTACTTGATCTTCAGTTCTTACAGTTGAAAAGGTGTAGAGTAGAGTGTGATGTTTTGCAGTTTGAATTTACAGCTGGTAAATACTGTTATTTATTATTTTTGCAGAAATATAGGAAGAGTATTTTGTAAATGTGTGTGTGTGTGTGTGTGTGTGTGTGTGTGTGTGCGCGCGCACGCGTGCGTGTAGGTGTATGTGCAGGGGTGTCAATTGTATCCTTCATATCCGGACTTAATTTAAAGTAGTGATAGTTTGTTATTTTTTTTGAAATGTGCTGTGCATAATACCCAGGTCAGGCACCAGACATATCTGTGAGTTCAAAGGAAATAAACCAGCAAGCATGGTACAGTGACACAGCTAATGACCCCCCTCCCTTCTTCACATTCAGTATTCTGTTAACATCTAGTAATGGTGCCAGTTTCCTTGCTTAATCATATAAATAAATACATGCATACAATATATGCAAATAAAAGAGAGGAAGAACAATGTTTCTGCACCGACTTAGGGTTATTGCAGTTAATTGCAGAGAAGTATAGCCATTAGCTACCAGCCCATAAGCCTCAACACCAAAGATACAAAAATTATTTTCTTGGGACTGCTGTTTGATTGCCATATAAGGTTATTTGGAAAATCAACATTGTTTACGGTCGTCCCACCCATTAAATCAACGACTGAACATGTGCATTAAAAAGAAATCTAAATGCGCCTGTGGTAAAATAATACATTCATGTAAGTCTTTTCTTTACAGTTGCATTTTAAGCAGGCTCATGTTGGCATAAAACAGATATGTTGTGCCGTTTTACAGTATTCCCATAAGTCTGTATATGCCATGCGTCTTCACACTTTTTAACTAACCAAATTAATAATAAGCATGTGTTTTAACTGCTGTTTTTGCCGAGACAGGCATTTTGCATTTATGCTAGGGGATGCAGTAATTTGTTTACTGTGCAAAAATGCTGGTTATCCATGGTATAAATGTTCTAAATCATACAATAATAATTTTAATTTGGTGTTTATAATACATCATTAACAAGCAACTGACACAGTTCTCAGCAATTACTCCCCCTGATTTTCAGGGATGCCCATGCTGTGGCTCTAAATCAGTACAGTACAGAAAATCGGACAAAACAGTGGGAATGTGGGAAGAAGTGGTGGGGAGAGATGAGGAGCAAAAGTTGGAAACTGAAGGGAAAAGGGAGAATAATTAATAGACTTGAGGTAGTATGGCTAATCTGCTATGCAAACACTTGTGGTTTACTTTGTGCTTAAGTTGTGTATAAAGTATAAGGCAGGTGTTTTATTGTGACCTGGTAGAAGTGTGACATTTGTTTTCATGATGAGACATATGAGCACAGCTAAGCTAACTAACAGTCAGTCGAGTGCTGTTTTAACTTGGGGTTGAACCCTTCTCAGTATGCACCTTCTTTTATGGTTTATTTGACTTCTGTCTTTTATGTATTTCTGATGAAAGCCATTTTCTTTCCAGTATAATTTTTTGTTGTCTTATAAATTCAGAATGTAAGCTTAGCGTAACCACTTTCAAATTAAACTTTTTGTAATAGGCATGAAGCCATGAACAGATTTGTAACACTTAACTTGGCATAGACTAATAAATGAGGTTAGGTATACTGTTTGCATGTATGTAATGCAAATGCATTCAAGAATAACATTGTGAAAGGTGTATTTTATAGGCACAGATACATACCATAAACACAGAAAAAGATCTATTGCTCACATTGCTTTAAGTTTAATTTAGTGTAGTATTAAGAGGTTAGCAGTTACTGTTTATTAGGTGCAGATTAACTATGCTTTTTAACCTGGCATGCTCTGTTGGGAGCCCACCCTTTCTTCCAAGAACTCCTGTAGTAATCTAATTTTACATCTGAACTTACAACCTTGAAACTTGGCAGAGTACAGCAGTGCATGTTAGCATATACTGAGAGTGTAAAGCTGACTCAACATATATTTGAGGTCACTGTGATCTGGAGAACTTTTTCCATGTCTGAGTAGAGAAGGAGGGGGTGGGGTGTATTTAGTCTTTTTTCAGTCAATTTTCCATTTTAATGTAACAGTCCATGATAGAATCTTAACTTTTCTGTAAGATGCTCTTGACACTGCATGAGTTAAATGTTATCATATCACTACTCTAGTCTTGTCACAGTGGCGGCCTCCATCTGAGAAGTTTAAATGAATACATAATGCTGGCAGTTACAAAGTGTGCTAACCAAATCCAGATGTTTTGAGTTTGTCTCTGTCATAAATATTATTCACAACTAACATAGCTCTCAACATTCCTTCTCCAAAATGAGGAACACTTACCATCATAATGTGGAACAAATGGGCAAAATGTGGAACACATACTAACGGCTTACTGACAACTTCAACTAGGAAAGTCATAGGATGGTTAAAATATGCTGGTTTAATTTGTGAAGAGGATCTTTTAATGACTTAATATGATTCATTTTCATTTACCATGTATTTCACTGTTTTGGTTTAGAAGGTATATCATTATGCTGTAACAACAATTTAAGATATTAAGAGAAATAATTTGGCTGTCTCTGCCTTTGTGTGCACTGCTTGCCTGGTTTGATTCAAAGTTTGCTTCTATTTACACATTAATGAACTCCACTGATTGCTGCTGTAAAGATAATTATTTCTTATATAAGTAATAATAATCTTTACAAAAATAGAATAACCAAGTATGCTCACTGTTTTCTTAGAAATGTTATAAAACCTGTTGGTGTGCCTCCTGCTTTCAAGAGGACAAAACAGGTCAGGCACAAGATGAATTTGCAGGTGCCCATCCATTTTTCAGTGCCATTTTTGAAAGGTGATAGTGTCAGTCTGTTTTATGTGTAAGGGGATAAGAGATAAATGTTGGATAATAAATCTATCCATTCATTGTGTCTTGTTTAAACACTGGTGGAAGTTTAAGTGTTTAGATTTAGTGTTTGCAGGCCATGGTATTATGGAGGTGTGATAGTTCCAGAGAGCTGATTCCATAAGAGAGCCAAATCCAAGATATAGATCATTAAATAAGTGATAATATAAAGTATAAATATAGGACTTTACGCCTGTCTTTGTATCCTAGGGTGTCTAGGTTAGTGTAGCTTTTTAGTCAGGAACCACTGGGGTCTTTCTAGCTGGGCATTTTGTCTGACCAGGTACATACGAAAGGGAACATTGTACTCTGTCTAATTAAAGCTGAGTATGCCTTGGGTATTGAAATGCATATGACAGTATTTGTAATAAAGGACAGGATTACATTATTTTGAGAAGCTCATTACATGTGTTAGAGACTTGCAGTCATCTTTGCAGACTTTACCTGTAAACTAAACAGAATGCCAATCTATCATGTGTGGTCCATAACCTGTGCAGTAATCCTTTAAGCAATGTATCTTGAGCTTGTTTATTGTTTGCTTTTCATTTTTTACTTTGATCATGTTTTCCCCATGAAGCAAGTAGATAGTTATTGTCAGGCAGCAGGTCTTTTTTGGATAAGAAACATTTTTACAAGTGGGGTATCACAGAGATTGCTACTTTCAGCATGTTACTTGGTACTTTAATAAAGCTGAATATAAATTATAATTAGAACTGCAGTGCAAGGAGAAGTGGTTTGAGTTGAGTGCTGCTTGTTTTTCTTATACTTAACTTTGACTGGCATTCCAGTAATGTATTTAAAAAGTAATTTATTTTTTCATGCCTCACAACCTTTTTGTCTCCATCTAGATATTAAGTAAGCTGTCATGCAGCCAATGCATTGAAATATTTTTTTCTTCTACACTTCATTTTGTCTTGATTAGACTCTCATAATGAAGGTTTGGCACCCAGGACAGTATATTTAATTAAAGTTACAGATTTTGTGGTTTTGAGCATAGCCCCGCCCCTCTCTAGTTGGCCACACACCTTCCCATTGACCCCACCCATTCAGCTGTCTCTTGCAGCCCCCCTTTGATTTGAAGTCACCAGCCACCACTGCAAATAACCACAAAGTGAGCTAAATGCTGCTCATTGCCAGAAGTCTCAGCCTCCAAATGCGCGCACTCAAGGCACTTCTCAGTATGGAGAATATTGATATCTATGCAGTAACAGAAACCTAGTTCAAGGCACCAGAGAGCACACCAGCACTACCAGGATACTACTCATTCCATATCTCCCAGCATCAGAACCTGGATCATAGAACATAGGGTGGGGATGTATCCATATTCATCAAGGATACCTACACCTCTCTCTACATCCTCTCTACAGGATATGTACCCATAGAATGCTGGTGGGATAGAGTACCATCCCAGACACTTGCCTTACTGTGGAACAGAGTTCCAATGTACATCAGACAGAGCCCCTCACTGACACTCTTCAATAGGAACCTTGATAAGTGGATGGGAAGCAGACAATTCACTCCAGGCATCACATCAGCAGCCCCACTAGAAAGGGGCTGAGGGTACTAACTATTAGAACTAGGGCTTAGGAGACTACCCAATGGGGTGGTGAAAGCTGCACAACTTGCCTAGGCTAATATATGCCTTCGTGAAGATAGTCTACTACATACCTATGAACCTATTTGACAGGTACATGTCTACAAATAGTAGATGTGTACTTCATTGTACAGTCATGTTGTACAGCAGGCACATGGGCCACATACACTGTAATGCTTACAAATACTGGTGGCTGTTATGTACAGTGGGTGAGATGTGCACCTCATGTCTTTTGTGCCATTGGGATGTGTGCTGGGTGGGACAGCCCTGGATGGCTCCCTGTCATGGTCTCCCTCTTACACACATCTCTGCCCATCCATCTTTGGCTTATTATACTGTGTTCCCCCTACATATATATAGGTACATAGGTAGGTAATAAGCTATCTGCCTGAAGGCATATATTAGTATGGCCAGAGTGTGCAGCTATCACCACACATAGGGTTAGTTCCCTAGGCCTCTGTGTAGTGGAGCTGATGAAGTGATCCATGGTGTGACAGTTCAGTTTCACATACACTCATCAAGGCTCCTCTGGAAGACTGTCAGTGAGGGACTCAACTTAATGTAGGTTGGGAGCCTGTTCCTAAGCAAGGGAAGTCTGTGAGTTAGTAATGTATCCCTCCAACATGTTCTATTTATTGTTGTGATGATGATATCTCTAGATCATGTGGCACAGTGAGCTTGGGTTTACTTCAGATAGAGCATGTACATCAGTTCTGCATTGGACATGGACTTGTCTGTTGGGCAGAGATCGCCTGAGTAGACAGTATGCAACAGAGTACAGATTGAGTTAACTTTAGTCATGTTGCATGGGACAACTGTTTGAGGTCAGTAATCCTCTTGTTGAGGTACTACAGTGGTCTTTCCAGCTGCTGAAGGTGCCTAATCAGATTCATCGTAAGTGTGCCATGATACTCTCTGATGGGTCTGATGACTGATGAGTAGAGGGAACCTCCTTTGACCAGTTGGTCTTAGGAAGGTACCTGTAGCTAGTATTCGTATGCCAACACATACCTTGGTATCCACTGGGATGGGTTCTCTGTTGGTTCTGTGCGTAAGGCATGGCCGGCACAGCTCAACAATTTGCTGCAAGAGGTCTCTGACCACCCTATAGTGCTCCACTATCTCCAGCTCATGTAGCCCCTGGTAGGTTACCCTGGGTCTGTACACTCTTCTCCATCTCCTCACTGTGGGTTGCTCAGCAGCATTCACAACATCACCACCCTCAGCACCTTGCACATGTTGGTTTATGATAGTAAGAGCAGCCCCTAACATTTTATCTGACTTTAAAGTTTTTAAGCTTTCCCTCTTTGCATACTGCAGTGTTGCAGAGTTCTTGGGAGAAAACAGGGGGGAATGCTGTTTGTAGAAGTTAAAGTGCTGGGCTAGGCTGGGATAGTCTGCTGCCTGTGTAATTGGCTGATTCTGATATATTTCACCTGACAGCTCTGCTAGTTCTCCTTGGTTAACTTCCTCCTACTTCTTTTCCTTCCTTTTCCCTTTCTGTTTCCACCCGGGGCAGCTCCACGCACACACGTGCACACGAGCACACATGAGTGCACACGCTGTGTGCATGTTTGCAAGAAATTTCCAGTCTTTTAAAAGTGTGCACCTTTGGTTTCAGGTTTTCAAATAGGACAAGTGTAGGCACGCCTCTTGCAATCCTGAGCAACTCAGGGCAAACACAAGCCGCTGTGCTCCAATTAGCTTATAGCCTTTCTGACATACCCCCTCATGATGTCATCTATATTCTACTCTACTACTCACCTACTACTGCACTTACACTCTTGTGACATGGCTCACATGCTGGGGAAAATTGGGATTCACTATCCTTATCCTTATTTGCATAGGATTGCCTACTAATGCATGGTTACATCTCTCACACTGAGCTTCCCCTCCTTAGCAACCACTACTCAGTGGCCATGTTGTCTTCATCCTGCCATTCACCTGCATGGCAGGATAAGCTTTTTAGTGAAAATGCCTATTTTTGGCTATTTTTAAATTATTTTCTTTTTTTTAAAAGCGCAGCACGTTTGCTCGGTGCTGCTCTATGCTTAAACATCGGAGATCGGGGAAAAAAATAAAAAGTTAGATTTTAATAATTTTAAACATTTATAAATGCTAATGGCCTTATATTTGGCCATTGACATGCTTCCTCAACTGTATGCATCCTTTATTTGGAGCTGTCATAGCTCTGTTTAGCTATCTGCATTTGTAGTACATTTCTGCAGATAACACTAATCTTCCACAGACAGGTTAGTGTTTCCTGGATTGCAAATTTACCTCATTTGCATAGCTTTCAGCAGCAAATGAGGTAATTTGCATACCATGATGCTGTCCATGCAAGAGTAGCTTTAGCAGCTCTCGTGCATGCCCCTGCCGGCTGTACCTGGATCGCACATCAGACATATTGCCGCCGTGAGCCCCTACACTCTTCTTGTACTCCATGCAAGCTTTCATAAATCCGGCCCATAAATATTCGTAATCCATTGGAATGCATGAATAAAACACTAACATGTCGTCAATAGTAGCCACAAAAGTGAACTACCTGCAACACATTAACCTTAAATTAACCTTACCCTTCCCACCTAAAAATGGTACCTACTCATAGTTCATATTATTATTTATTATAGTAGCATAAATAGTGTAAAAATTAACAATCACTTTCTAATGTAGTATGAGATAATCAAAAATCATTGCAGTTTTAAAATCTTTAGCTGCCTTCTGTTTCAGAACAGTACAATAAAAAGTATTTCTCCACAATGCCAAAATAATAAGTTTAATATGCTGGCTGCGAGTAAGCAAATTACTAAAAATGTCATTTGATTTTTCTAAGAAGGGCCCGCAGTAGTGGTGCTGCAGTAGCATTGTAGCGTTGTCGCCTCACAGCAAGACGTTGTCGATTTCGATTCTCAGCTAGAGCGTCTTCTGTGTGCAGTCATGCGTGAATGGGCGTGCCTTCATTGAAGGTTGTGCATCAGGGCTGGTAACTCGGCACATAAAAATCCACTACCAAACATTAGCGGACCGGAGTTCCGCTGTGGCGACCCCTAACCGGGATAAGCAGAAAGACACAACAACAACATTTTTCTAAGAAGGGCAGACAGTCAAGTATTGTTTCAGACTTATAACCCCCCAAATCTGGGAGAAAACCAAGCAAAATTAGTAGAGTCAAGGATAGTTAACCTATAGCTGGAGGGTTGTAAACTTGATAGCCTAAAACTCATTGTTTATCAAAATGCAAGTCCCATTTTCTGCTTTACATATAGACTCACTGGAAGTGCAGTGATTCATAGTTTTTTTTTATTATTTTTCTCTACATTCATGTGATCATGAAGTTATTATATAATAAGGGGAGTGGAGCTTTGATGCCTGATTAAAGCTTCATCTGGTTTGATTTGATTGGTTGGAGCTTTGACTGTTCCTTTGTCAACAGTTCATTGCAAGAGTATCATGGATCTCTATCATAATTAATAGTGACTCATTTAAATAATGTAATCACCAGTGTTAAATTATTCATCCTGATGCTTCAGTACACAGAATAAATAGAACCATAGCCTGGACAGTATTTATAGACTTAGAAAACCTGTCTCAGTATTAAAGGTAGTGAAGGGATTTCAGTAGAATTAATATAGTAAAGGAGTCCAAAAGAATTAAAAAAACTCAAGAACCACACACAATTAGTTGGAGAAAATGAAAAAAGGGTGGCTGTAGAACTTGTTCAGGGGCTCATAGGTAGAATACAGGAGTCAGAAGACCTAAGCAAAAGTGTAAAATGGTAGCTTGTTTGGAGAAGTAAGAATTTAAACATAATCAAGTATCTCAGCATCTTTAGAGGTGGCAGTGAGTCACTCAAGCAGGATTAACAGGAAGTTCACACTAATGTTGAAGTAATCAGGACCACTTTCCATCATAATTAAAGCATTCAGGTGCTCACATCACTTTTGGTAGAGTATATGCCTAATTGGCAAGAATAACAGAGTTGTGGGGGGCGTCTACATATAGGTTAACAGAGTTAGGAACTCGCAACAGATTTACATTGTCCATGCAACAATCTTCTTGACAGCCATCCACATAATTAAGTTTCTCCTGCTGTAGAGGCAGGGATGTGTTTGAAATATGAAGGTACAGCAGTTGTTCTATTCTTGGGGATTTTCTGTCCCATGAGTCATTCTTACTCGTGTCCCTTTTTAGATACTTGGGAGTGTTGTGCAGCTTTTGTTGCTTTAGGGAAAAAAATAATAAAATGTCTAAACTAATTTAATCTGGTTGGTCATGGGGGGGCAGTGTTGAGTCTACCATTGATGGGATGAGATTTCAACAAGAGTTACTTCAACCTAATCTACTTGTTGATAATCTGAGTGGTAGTGACCAAACCAGTGACTGTGTTAAAACAGTTCATGACTATAAGTAATTTCATTGTGGTTGTTTAATCAGAAAACTGCTAAGATGTCAGGACTGTACATAGTTAAATCTATGTGTGTGTTTGTTTTGTTATTATAGTAGTCATGTGATTAACAGTGTTAGACACTAATATCTATAGCATTGTAAATACATGTATTACAAAGGGTAATGTGCTTGTTAATAGATTAAAGTTTTTTTAAGGGAGTTCATTTAAAACTCATTCATACTAATAGTACCGTTTGGTGTAATTCCATGTAATACCCATGGCTTCTTATGTTGTCATGCTATTGCTTGGAGATGGTTTCCTTAATCAAGCCACTTATCAATGAGTAATGTCCAACATGTGGAAGGTTGAATTGTAAGGAATGAAATGAAACTAAGATAGTTTAACCTTTGCCACTTATTATAAGTATATTCATAATTACATTAATATTGCCCTAAATTAATTACCTACATGTTATGGAGTGGACATAGTTTTTAATGTCACAGTGGTAGACAGAAAATGCACTGTCACCTATAATGTATAATGCACTATATTGGAAATACGGCTGCTTGTTTAGCATAATGGATATATACAATATTTCAATATTTTCATTAATACTGTCCTATGTAAATGGCTTACAAATTGTTGCACAGTATTGGCCAAAATTTACATGATGCTGAAGAAAACTGTTGAGGACACTTGCATTCTACATTGTACAGCTGAAAACAAAAGAAGAAAGCACTGCATCTAACATCAGTGAATTAATAACTCCTGATGAAGAACTCCTGGTACTACAAAAGCTTGAATCATTTTAAACCCTAGGTTTGTTCAATAAAAGGTATTACATCATCTTTGGGTTCCATTGTTTTTGTGTTTTAAGTCATGCTTGAGAGCTGCATAGTACATAGTATTCCATTGGATGAGAAGTGATCATGCATAGACATGTTAAGATTCATAGTACGAGCTAGCATTATGAAGCAATGAGGAAAATAACATGGGAATATGTGCATGCAACTGATCATATAATGGCATGCAAATGAAACAGTCTAATGAGCACATAATAACATGCAAATGGGTGGTGTTAAACTAGGAGACAATTCATAAATGTAAGATCAAACTATATGTGGAATATTATGACATTGCAATAAGCAAAGATACTAGGATTAACAACAGCAGTTTTCATGGTGCAGAATTTAATTTCTGTAGGTTCCACTTTTCCACAAAGGGAGCATGATTTGATAGCAGATGGTGGGAATGAAATGGCATCGCTAGCATATTACCTACCATCAGCTAATGGATAAGCTGCTGACTGACCATTACTAAATGGACAATAGATTATAGAAGCATTGGCTAACATGTCTCCCACAAGCAGAATTAGAGTACAAAGGATTAGTCCAGATGAAATCACTTTTGCTAGCAGATCTAAGAGTCTCTCTCTCTCCTTCTGAGAGACCCTCTGTGGGAGGAATAAAGACACCTTGTTGAAGTTTCCAGTAGTTTGTTCAGTTAAGCAGGTATATGGACAAGAGTTTTTGTCCTACTAAAGTGATTTTATCCAGACTAATCCTTTGTACTCTGTTTCTTGTTAGTCTTGTAATTCCCTAGGTCACAGGCGGGATACCAGACTTCACTCAAACTCTCTGGATTACTTTTGTCCACAAGCAGAATTGGGAAGAATTCATGGACTTCCTATGCATGACACCAAGGTATGTGTAGCCCCCTCTAAACTAATTTGCAGGGCCCTTTTGAAGGCAAATTGTGAATGCATTTCATATATCAAAAGTGCCAGCTTGTAGAATGCCCAATACTTTGTTTATCTGTATAAGGATATCCATTTCCCTAATACACTAGAGGAGAAAGCCACCACCACCATGTGTATCTTCTATGACTTTGTCCACCCCCCCAAAGTACTGGATGCTAAAGATTGCACACATGTTGCAATAGCCAAACTAGTGCTCATAGACAGCGCTATGGCAATAAGGGGAGGGGGGACTACCATCCCAAAAACTGCAATGTGGTATGCAATGCATTTCACAGATCTTGATTAGGGGTGTGATTAGCATAATGGTTAAGGTCTTTAGCTCACAGATAAAATGTATAGGGTTTAATTGTGACTCTGGTTATTGGCTAGGCTTGTAATATTCAGCAGAATTAGGTAATCTGACTAATATTAACCTCCACATACTTTCCTACTGTGTTTTAGGTGATGACACAGATAAGGAACAAACCCCCCCCCCCCCACACACACACACACACACACACACACACACACACACACCCACACACACCCACACACACACACGCACACATACAGCATTGCTGAAATGCAGTCTAATATTGTCTACATGTAATCATGGATTATAACAGAGCTCATGTTCGACCTAAAAAAGGTATAGTTCTAATGCCTAGATACATCTGGGTGGGCAATGCATTGTTGCATTGCCACAGCATGAAAGCTGTTTATTCCATGCCACATACTAAATAACATGATCTTAATAGAATACAATTCTGTCAGCCATCCCTGGAACCACTGTATCCACTACAGCAGACACTGACACAGCTATCCTATTGATATCATCCAGTGAAGGCAGTGAGTCTTAGAGACTGTGAAAAGGTACAGCACCACAACCCCAGACAGTGACACGCAGAGTAGGTGGCAGTGCAGACAAAGTGACATCATCTAGTCCAGCTCTATGGGCCTTGACAAGCACACAATAAAAGTGCAAACAGAACAAACAGGATGCATGCAGTGCATCTCTGTACAGATAGACATAGTCATCATAATTTGTTCTGGTGTAAAGAGACATAATCACATGTGATTGACATCACAACTGGAGTTAAAGATATTGGCCATATGGCAAGGGGCACTCTGTGTCCCACACAGTGTCATCTGGTAACACGGAGGAAGTACAACTATGGGACCATGACTGGGAGTGTCTGCCATTATATGACTTGCTATGGCTGGAAGTTGGAGGATTAGAAATTCCTTGTGACACAGACTATTATGTGTTATACTATTGTGCAAATATTTATTGTTTGAAATTCATCTGCTATAGCTGTAAGTGGGAGGATTAGAGATCCCTTGTAGCACAGACTATTGTGTGTTATACTATTGTGCAAATATTTCTTGTTTGAAATACACTGGTGAGGATTCATGCATTAGGATGTTGGTAGCAATGCCCATCCTCTGTGTGGGTGCTAAGGTATGACACTCCTAGACTCAAGGTGCAAGCGCAACCTTGATGAATGGATGGGAAAACACAGACTTGTCCCAGGGGTTCCACTTGTGTCCCTCATTGACAGGGGTGACAGGTGTTGACGGAGGTTTCTTTTTGCGGATAAACTCTTGGCTAGGCTTGTAAGAGCCCCAGGGCCAATAACCTAGTAACCTCCTATGATCCTATGAATCTGTTATTTTTGGTGACCTCCCAGCTTGGTTACTCCATGTATGTACACACAGTTAACTACAGACAATACCATTGGACAGGAAAGTAGTGGTGTCACTTGACATCCTCCACATGGAGGTTGATATGTCAGTGATGTGTGCCACCATAATCGTCATTAGATGTAGGATGGCATGTCTGGACTCAATGGCTTCATCAAGGCGTAGGAAGTGCTGGGTGACATCTGCATGGATGCCTTGCATAACACAAGTCTTCTCCATAGCATGGATAATCTACAGTCTGTGCCAAGGTCATAGCCCTACACATCTGCTGAATGAGCCTAGCATTCCCTTCATATTGACAGCTATTCATGGCATGTGATTGTTCTAGAAGCCCATGGCAAGATGTCATACAATGGATGTGCAAACATCATTTGCTGTGCATTGCTCAGATGCTGTGATTAGAGGGAGAGTGTTGGTGCTCTCAGTCATGGGAAAGCCATCTCCTGTTAGACATGGTGAGTGCACATCCTGGATACTTTTTATCTCTGGTGTGGTCGAGGCTGTGACTTTACTCTCTATAATGACCAGAGGGATGCCATGGTGGGAAACAAATAATGCCATTGTGTCATATGACTGTGACTCAGTCTGTACTTCTGCGTCATTGGACATGGATAGGATATGGACAGGTGTAACTGTAGCAGTACTTCAGCCTCTGCATGCACAATACAAAATCAAGTAAAAAAGAAGAACTTATGACCACCGGATAGATAAATAAAAGTTTTAATAAACAAAACACATCAAAGCTTTCGAGCCTAGCTCTTTATCAGTGCTTATATAAACTCCATTACATAAAATCAATTTCTAACAGCCCTCTCATCAATTAAACAATAAAATAGTAATAAAAAACAATGATAATTATGGTGATACAATAATAATAATAATAATAATAAAACAATCATAATAACACAACCTAAATGGTATTTCATTTAAACCTATTATACCTAAGTTTTAAAAATGGTTTAATTGTAATAGCAATATTTAAGTCAGGTGGTATATCAGCTTTAAAATAATTGATCTATTTATATTCTGCCATTTCTGTATTTAGCAATAGAGTCTCACCTCTTTTATCCTTAGAAACATGTTGAGCACTCTGAATTTAAACTCATGATCACTCCCTTTTTCAGAAACATACTTATACAAGGCATCAGTATCTACTTTCTTATGAATATTGGAAAGATGTTCAGATATTCTGTCTTTAAGTTATGTGGTACTCACACCACCATAGAAACAGGTACATTTAGTGCAGGTTGCCAAGTACAGTGTATTTTCGGTTAAACACGTGGCAAAACATTCAAACACAAATGCTTTCCTGTCCTAGGATGTTTAAAGTTAACTTCAGTACAAATAGCCCTACAAAATGGGCTCTGTCTTAGGCCCTTAGTTGTTTAGATTGTATCTTTCAGACCTAACTTTTTCATCTGAGGTCTTCTACAGTCTATATGCAGATGACTTGAAATTGGGTAAACTGATTACATGTAATACAGATAAGGTATGTCTGCAAAACAAGTTGGCTAAATTGACCATTTGGGCCCAGGAGAATAATATGCCGATAAATACATCAAAAACTAAGCATATGAGATTTGGGAGACATAAACTGAAAGGTGAATATTTAATACAGCACACGGTGATTGAAACTGTAGACTCATTTAAGGGCCTGGGTATATGGGTAGATTCAGCTATGAGTTTTTCTAATCATATCAATCAATTGATTAATGATAGTTATAGAACTATAGGGTGTATAAAAAGATTTATAAAGTCTATGAAATCAAAAATAATGAAGTCATTGTTTGTTAGTTACATTAGACCCAAACTTGAGTATGGAATAACAATATGGAAACTCTATAAGAAAACAAGCATGAGTAAACTGGTAAGAGTACAGCAGAAATTTACCAAGGACATCCATGGATGTGAAAATATAAGTTATTATAAAAGACGAAAATATCTGAACTTGTACACTGTCTCATACAGATATTTAAGAGGAGACCTTATTCAGTATATAGGGCATTTAGAGACAACTACCTCTGGAAATGTATGAGGTTATCAAAAAGTACTAGAGAATCATCAGACAACCTATGTAGAAGGTTCTATAGGAATGATAAGTGCACTAATTGGTTTTCTGATAGAGTAGCTGATGCATGGAAAATACTACCAAATTACATTAAAGGAAGTACTAGTTTAGATATTTTTAAGAACAGCCTGGACACATTATGGGAACAAGTGTTTTGGTATAGCAAGCTAGAAGGGCATTAATGCCTGTGCTTGAAGTATTTGTATGTATGCATGCATGTATGTATGTAAAATGTGCAATTATAGTGAGGTTTGGTGCTCCAAGTATTATATTGTAAGACGTGATTGTCACTAAGTTCTTTAAAACAAAGGTGTTGTCTTAAATTCCTCTCTTCTTAATGTACAGTTGTACGTTGTTGACCAAACATAGACTCAAATTCAGGGATGGATCTCAAAATTAACCAATTATTTCTAATAATGTTCTGTATCTGAGATGTCCTTGTATTATATTTTATAACATATTTTACCTTGAGAACTGAACTAATCACAGAATCAATTTTGTATCTATGTTGTTTGATCAGAGAAATAAAGTTGACCAATATTAATGTGCTGCGATTCTATCCTCTCCTTATGAAATGATAGCAAAGTGTCAGAGTAACCCCTTTCTTTAAAATTAACAGCCATAGCTTCCATATCTAGTCTAAAGGTGCATCCATCTGTTTTCAAAGGACTAGCTCTAAGCAACTGATTCAGAACAGCACTACTGTATACATGTCTAGGATAAATACTGTCAAAATGTAAATATTTATTAGCCTACACACCTTTAGTATGCATTCTAGTAGATATTTTGCTTTATTAATAGTACAACACTTAACAAGGAAATCTCTGTATCAGAAAACTGCATACTAAATTTTAAAAAGTCAGAAGTAGCGTGTAAAATGTTAACAAATTTATATAAGTATCTTTTACTGCCAGTCCATACGATAAGGATGCCATACACAAGGCATTTATAAAAAAGTAGCATTCTGACTAAACATATTAGTAGCATCATATATCAACAGATTTTCCCATTTTGACAAAACTAAATTGGCATAGGTATTTGCTGGAGCTCACATAGTGACCGCAAATATATTGATGATAGTAGTCGCCATTAAATAGGAATGCATTATAGCATAGAACAAAATCAAGCAAAATACATAAAGTCTCAACACTTCTTCCAGATATTGTGCCATTAGCTGAAAGACATTCTGTAATGGTTTCTGCATAATTATTCAGACTCAACATAAATATGGACTTAATATCCACATTAACTAAAATTATTTTGTCATGGTTTACAGTTTAATATCACCGATAAAACTTTATTAAAAAATCATTAGTGTCATTAATAAAATAAAAGATAAATAGGGACTGAGTTCTTTCTCTAAGAATATTGAAATGCCTTCAGTTGTCCATTGATTATCAACAACTATTGGTCACAAAGGAGGTTGAGTAGCATTTTTATGTACCTTTGGTAATCCATATAACATGGGAACTACTGGTGACATGATATATATAAAATTATAATTTTCCATAGTAATAACATTATCAAGTTGCAATTCATAAAACCGACTTAATCTTGTAAATCAAAGTATTAACACAAATGTAATTGACTTTTGAAAAAGTTGCAATGTCAAGCAGAAACTCATTCACAGTCCTTATATAGTCATTCTTATTCATTAGTATAACTGCTCCTCTTTTATAGGTGTGTTTAATAACCATATCAGAATTTTCATGTAAATTACATAGACCTTAAATTTTATCACTGCTTAAATTGTAAAACATTTTGGCTGATAAATGTTAATAGATATTATACAATTGTTGTTCACACATGTTATAAAAAGCAGACATAAATGGATGACTTATTGGCTTAAAAGTACTCCTACATTTAAATACTTTCTGAGATGTAAACTCTTGATTTTTAAATAAAAACTTTAAATTCATATTTCTACCAGATAATCTTAATTCTGACAAAGATTCACTAACATTGCCATCAATGTTAGCAACAAACTTCAGTCCTTTATTTAAAAGTTCATACTCAATCTTTATAAGAACATAAGGAGATTAAGGACAGAATGCTCATGAACTACCTGCCCATGTTCGACCAACTTCTAGTCTGTGGGCCTACATAGCCTCCTTTTCCTATTTCTCTGCTTCTTCCCCTTTTTTGTGGGCCATCTCTGTGTTTGGGCTCTATCCTATCCAGAATATTTACTAAAACGTGATGTGGAGAGCCTAAGAAATTGTTGACAGTATTACCGTTGGTCTGTCAGGATTCGTTATATTAATTAACAAGCTCTATTATAATTTAGTTACATCTTACTAGATAGTGCAAGCCCATCAACACCTGAGAGGTTCATTTGGATCCAAGTCTGTTACATCACTACTACATTTTAAAAGAGGTTTAGTGGATGAAACCACAGTCATTGAATCCAAAGGTGTGTTATGAGAGCTGGAACTAGCAGGTTCTTTGCATTGGATATGACTTATGTTATGCAGTTCTTCTCTTATCCATGAAAATATGTTCCTTCTCTTAAAGTCATTAATATATCTCTGCAATTTATTTGTTATTTGTTCTCAAACATATTGAGTCTGTGAGTCATATCATTTTTCCCATAGTCCAAGAAAAAAGAATAACATCATTCGCTTAATCTCAGAAAGCAAATCATCTTCAATTTTCCCCCCAAAATGGTCCATAAGTAACATATAATCATGACTCGATTCCAAATTAATTCTTGCCATTTTTAAGATGTTTAGTATACTTATTACCATACTTTGACATCTTTGTAACACACGATCCTCTTGGTGCAACACCCATATCCAAATACATTGAAAAACTAAGACACTGCTATTGGAGTGTTTTTATAACTTTAAACCTTGAAGTCCAATGTATTACAACATGTTTAACTGAAAAAAAATATTGTTTATCTGGCAACTTGCACTAAATGTACCTGTTTTGATCTTGGTATGAGTACCAGAAATGTTGAAGATAGAATATGTGAACATCTTTCTGATACTGAAAAGAAAGCTGATACTAATGCCTTGTATATGCATATTTCTGAGAAAGGGAGCAATCATGAATTTAAATTCAGAATGGTGCAATGTGTTTTTAAGCATATAAGAGGTGGGGATCTACCGCTAAATATAAATGAGTCAATTATTTTAGGGCTGATAAACTACTTGGCATAAATATTACTACTACGATTAAACTGGTTTTAAATCTTAAGTATAATACGTTGAAATGAAATTCCATTTAGGTTGTGTTATTATACTCATTTAAATATTATTATTGCATCACCATCATTATAATTGTTTTTTTGGGGGGGGTGTGGCTGCAGTTTTGCAGTGGTTAGTGTTGTCACCTCACAGCAAGAGGTTGTCTGGTTTAATTCTCAGTTGGGGTGCCTTCTGTGCGCAGTCTGCATGACCTCCCTGTGGTCATGTGCATCCCCTCTGGGTGCTCTGGTTTCCTACCACATTCCAAAGACATGCAGTAAGTGGATTGGACACTCTAAGTTGGCTATATGTGAAGGTGTGTGCGCGAGTGAGTGGTGTGAATGAATTGTCACAGCAGAGCTAGCCACCCAGTAGTGTAAACCTTGGCTCAAGATGATTGTAACTGTAGAAGTGACACCCCGACCCCATGTGTAAAATGTGAAAAGGGGTTGAGGATAGCTGGATCATTATAATTGTTTTTTGTTATAGTTTTATTGTTTAATTAATGAGAAGGCTGTTATAAATTGATTGTATGAAACTGTGCATAGATACACACTGATGACAATCTAGGCTTGAAAGCTTTGTTGTGTTTTGCTTCTTAAAACTTTTATTTATCTACCTGGTGGCTGTAATGTCTTCTATTTTATTTGATTTTGGTTTACTTTAGAATGTTACTTTTAGCTGTGTTGATTACATTTTGCTTGTGTCATACACAACACAAGACAGAAGAGAGTGAAGCTGAACAGCCATGCTACATGTGAGGCCCTGTTGTATGCATGAAAGTGCTATACATAAAGCTGCAGACATAGAAGAGGCACATGCATCTACTGCTATTTACATGTGCCAGAACACAATGTACCTATAGGAAACATGTGCATTGTTGTTAATGGCCTACCTCCTATATAATCTGGAAAGATGACAAAATTATCCATGTCCTTGTAGGATGACTATATCTTGGTCACAGTAATGTTGATGCATGTTACTGCATCTGATAAACATTGTAATGTTTTGGTAGGGAGGTATATATAAGAAACTGAGGGATCTTTTTGATGTTGTTCACTTCACCAAGGCTATGCCACTCAGGTATTGTTGACAAACTCTCAGAACTAGGCATAAATCCCTACATAACTCATTGTATTGTTGGCTGACTCATAGATAGAACCAAAAAAATCAGGATTGGTGAGACCACCTCCACTGGGAGACATCTCACTTTCAAAGTACCACAGGGCTGTGTGCTAGACCTGCTCCTGTCTGGCATGTACTTCTCGAAAGTCAAAGCTAATATCAAAGGCCTCTGGCTCACCAAGTTCACAGATGACTGTAGATCGGGAGCTATCATAGACCCCCCCACAGCACCAACATCCTGCAAGAGGGTCTAACACAAATAAATGACTGGTGTCAAATCCATGGGCTAAAACTCAATACGAAGAAATGCATTATGGCGCACTTTGGGAAATTGTTCTCCCAAGCCAATTACTCCAGTGATAAAACAGCCCACAGAGTTGACCCAATAATTAGGGATCTGGGAATGAATGTAGACAGTAATATGGTCTTCAACCAAGAGGTAGCCAAGATAGTAAGAAAATCATTCTATATCACCCAACTCATAAGGTATGACATCGAGGTCCAAAGAAGTTATAGTACCACTGTACTTACTCAGCCCTTATCAGACTGATCATTGAGTACAATGCCCTCTTTGGCAAGTACCCATCCAGACACTTGAAACAGTTGAAATGTCCATAAAGGTTTCTCCCCAAGAGAACCCAGTGAATGAATCTCCTGTCCTACACAGATTGCCTTAAGGCCTTTTCTCTGTATTCAGTCTTCTACAGGTTACTAAGAGGTGATCTCTGCCTGGCATATAAGGCGGCCTCAGATCCAACTCTGATGGATCTCTTGCACATCTGCAACACAAAGAGCACCAGAAATACTCGATTCAAGGACTTGAATTTTCCCTGTGACATAAATAGAACATACTGGAGAGACTGATATGTCCACAACCACATCCAAGACAGAAGCATTGCCTTTTTATAAGGAACATAGGTTGAAATCAGTGGTGAAGGATATTCTTTCATTCATGCTGGATTCTCTGGCTACTTAATAGACAGTAGTGACCTTTGGGCCAGGATGCACATCTACTCTGACTGTAGACAAGGTAGTCTGTGAATGAAAACAAAAGGCAGACTGGGACCACAATGGGATGTAGTTGCTTTCACCAGTGGTGTTTTTGCTGGAAACATTTGTGGGAACACAGTTCTAGTTTCTGCAAAATTACTACCTCATCTATCATCTGAAGCCATAAATATCTACAATAGGCTAAAATTCCTATGATACTTCATGACAGGCCTATCTCCTGGAAGAGGCATTCCATCAGTACCTGTTCTTGACTGGCGATAATCATTTGCAGGAAGTCAGACTACATATCTGTGTTTCAGGCTTTGGAGAACTATAGTGCATGAGGCACATCAATCACAGCAAATAACGTTGTTGCTGGTAGTCCAGTTGTAAGTATTTTTTGCCTAAGGTGAATACCAAGCAAGTTTAAAGATTCATATGGCTATGCCTATTTAATCTCAGGTAGCTCACCTGACTATGTTACAGGTTTGTTAAGCCACATAACATTGTCAGTGCCCCCTCTTCCATTCATATAGCCATCCATCCATACCCAAGTGAAGGAACCAGGAAATATCAACATATTATGCATATTAATGAGTGACTGTTTATGGCATTCTTTATGATGCAAAATTACATTTAATGCATTATGTATAAGTCTCAAGACCCAACCCATGTAATATGTTTTCAAATAAAAATAGGAGACAGTGCCCATTAAATGTCCTTGTAAAAGCAAACTCTATTATAAAGTATTTGTTTTCATTTGTTATATGCCCAGCATCTGTGTATCATCCAGACCACATCAGCTTATGGAGTACAACGCATATCTGAAAAATGAACTCAGCAGGGTTGCAAACTCTTAAGTGGTCCTTTTTATGTTTAGGTTAGCAAGCAACCAGCTTTTAAACTAATGGAACTTAGCTTCTCATATATTAATAAAGGATCTAAAGGCATCTTTATGATTACAATGAGGAGAATCCTGCCTTGTCATACATATTTATGGCCTAATTTGTTGGTACATCAACTGCTCAGTTTAACTAATATTGTAGTGCATGGATTGCAGTAATTATGCTCTGATATATGGAAGAAACAAACCATTTAAGTGCTACAGTTGTGCAATACCGGCTCTTAAAAAAATGTTAAGCACCTCTTGCTGAAGTTTGTAAGGTCAGGTCTCATGTTAGGCAATAAAATCTGCCAGTACTGTCCAGAAAATGACAGTGGCAGAACAAAGATTTGTTTCGGCCTGCTGTCTCTACAGATAAGATGCCCCTAACTTCCTATTGTGAACATAAAAAAGTATCTTAAATATCAACATATACATTTGTCTACATTTTCTAAAAGATATGAAGTGTGAAACTTAAATGTAAATGTATGTCATTATTTACTTACTTCAATCCTCAATGATTTCTCCGAAAACCAAAGATTTTAAGAGGAACAGTCCAAAAATATGAATCAATAATCTAGCCTTTCTGTGAAAATCTGGGCAGTTGAGAGGTATGAAAGGTGATTTTAAACATAAGGGACTGTGTTACATTGCCTTTCTGATAGTACTCGCTAAGTGTTTTATGGTTTTGAAAGCTGGCAAAATACTTAACATTTTTTTTCTTTTTAAATGTAACTTGTCGTAGATGGAGCGGATAAAGCTCCATGTACTACAAAGAATTTTGATCAGATCTCCAATCCTAACCCATGATTATGTGTTCTCAACATGGATGTGAAGATTCGCCTTTTCAGCTTTACTCTCAACGTGAATTTCTTGGCATCCTTGTCTCAAACACATAATAAGATGGTTAGGATTGGTGACACGATCTTAATCCTGTATATAATTAATATTTTTTAATAAAAATGTGGCTTTTACCTCACTGGAGTCACCAGTAAGTACCACTGGCCCATGAATTGAATGGATAGGTATTTAGGAGGATCTAGATAACCACATAACCTAGGTGTAGCCCCACATACCTGTCATCCCATTTCTATAGGAAATGCTACTTAAATCTTTGTTCGATCATCTTGATGTGAAATGCAGAGCCACTTATCCTCTTCTTATCTCCTTCACGTTTTACCACACAAAATGGCGATGCATCCTTTTAACAGTCTCTGGTCCCAGAATGGAACTGCAACCAACACAGTCAAGCCATGGATACAATTAAGTTTTTTGGCCTAGAAGCTACATCATCTAAGTAATAAAATCAACAGCTAAAACAAACATTTGCAGTGTATTTTAGGCTATTTTTATTTCTCAGTTTGGTGCAAATGCAAAGGTGGAATACTTATGTTTGTAGTATAAATGCAAACTTTAGGGAATATCATTATTATTACCTGAACTCCTGTAATTAAAGTGTTGTTGCATATATATGCATGATATGATCATTTACATTAATTCAGAGTCCTTGTTTTAATACTGCTTGTGCATACGGTGTCAGCATAAAAAGTGAGTAGAAAATTGACTTGTAATGTGTGTGTGTGTGTGTGTGTGTGTGTGTGTGTGTGTGTGTGTGTGTGTGTGTGCGTGTGCATGTACATACCCACACATCACTGCAGGACACTTTTCTAACAACAGAAACCAGAGACCCAAAACTGCTTTGCATTTATTATTTTAGCCATCTAATGGGTCTTAGATGCAATCAGGCTGGGTAAGCCCTCTTGACTCTGAATGACTGCTGGCTACCATACTAAACTTAGACCATACTGGGAAATAGTATAGAAATTAAAGAATAAAATGAGCTGCAGTAAGCCCCAATGTGCATATCCCTAAGATAATTATTTGAAACAAAATTCTCACATTTTTGGCCGTAACAGTGCTATCTATAATTTTATGTTTATTAATTCAGTTTAAGTAGTTTTTGCTTGCATTATTCTAGATCATTTTAGTCACATTTCTGCAGGACTGTGTTGGGAAAGGGAATTCACAGCATGTGGAAAGTATAAAACTAAGATTCAAGTATATAAGGAGAACAACAGTCTTTTATTTAGGAGCGGGTGGCCAGGTACCATTAATATGTTTCTCAGGTAAAAATATATAAACTAGCTAAGTTAAGATGGCCTTATCTGTGTCATCATATTAAATAAAATAGCTATTCTCAGAGTTGCTTGTGTGCACCCAATCCCACGTTGGTGGCTCAGGTTTACTAATCTTGTCATTTTAGATACATTTCATAGAAGAAAGTGCTTCACTTTATAACATCAGAATATTTTTGGGTGTGTGTGCCATAATTTGTCTGTGGATAAAGTCATCTAGATTTACTCTGTGCAGGATGCAGAAAGGTGGAAGTAAATACTGCAGTATCTGGTCATTGAGTAACAGAGTCCAAGCCCTTTCTATATATCGGTATTGCAGCAGTACATCAGACATCGATAATAAAGACACTGCTTAAATTCAGATACTTTGCTTCAGTGTGGTTTGTGACATATTGTCAAATGAGAACCTCGAAAAAAAGAATAGCGAAGTTAACTCACATGGGAAATTTAATTTTGATTGACTCCAAATTACCTCATTAGCTATAGTTTTCTGTTTCAGTTCTGCACTTCAGGAAATCTCTCCGAAGTGAGCCTGCAAAACTTTGGGATATCTCTAATCTTTGAAAAATGGAATGTGAGCAGTATTAATCATTTTTACATTTGCAGAAAAATCTCATATGGCTCATTGCTGCATTAATGCTACTGCCAAAACTAGTTTAGTGAGCACTTTAAATCCAAAGTGAAATTTGATTTTTTTGAGACAGCACACTCCTACTATTAATATTAGCATGTGGGAGTACTGCTACAAGCTTTTTCAGGATATTTGCATAGAAATATAAAGATTTATTTCTTTGACATTAAAGCTGATATCAAGGAATGATGGCTAATAATGTTTGTTGGCAATTGTAAACTAGGGGCAGTTATCAAATCCCATTCTGATGTTCATACTCTCCAGCAGGGGCTGGACTAAACAAAAACATGGTCTGGTAATAATGGACTTGCCCTCAATGTCAAGAAATGCAACATAATTTCGTTTGGCAAATTCAGCACTACTACTGTGGGCCTTGTATATAATGTTACAATTAAATATGACACAACAATCAGAGACCTGGGCACTCATGTTAATAACAAGCTCCCCTGTAACCTTCATGTATCTAGCAAGTTTAGAAACGTCTTCTGTCTTGCACAATTTATTGTTCGTGGTATCTCTGCAAGGTCCAATGATTGTCTAATCATAGGACTGTACCTCTCTTACTAAATCCGTTATTGAACATAATGCACCAGGATATGCCTCACAAAGCTCTAAATCAGCTTGAGAGACTCTAAGCATTATCTCAGTGAAAACTCTCAGGTCTCTGTACACTTAGCTACTTTGACAGGCTAAAAGTCTTATCCCTGTAGTCAGTGCTGTACAGGATTCTGAAGAGTGATCTCTGCTTAGCCCTCAGTGCTATGAATGGCTCAGCACTCTTTAAACTCCTTCAACTAACTAGAACCAGAAGTAAAGCAAACACTGATTGTAGAGGGCTAAACCTTTTACAGCATCAACACCAGATGGAGGGACAGGTACCCAACCTAACATATTCCCTGTTTCTCAACTAGGCTACTCCTACATTTCAAGTATTATACTCCCCTAGTAAACTTTACAACCAGTCTGGGTGACAGGATGAGTGATTGCAAATTGTCATCTGTGATGTGGGGACAGCTACTTAATAGGGGCATTGGTAGTCTCCCAGTCTTTCACCAGTACTGAGTGATGCAGCTAAGCTTCTCGATGGCCTCTTTGTCTGTGAGCTTAATAAGAACCTGTGAAACTATGAAACATCTTAAAAGCTTCTCTATAAGAAAGACCAGTATCAAAAAAAGGCTTTTTCAAGCACACAATCTAAATACTAACTAGGCATGAAGTGGTACCTAACAGTACTTCTTTATATGGCTTTATATGGTAACTAGGATGTAGGCATCCCAGTGGCCAGCCCATGAGGTGCTTGTGGTAACAGTGAGGTATGATACAACATTAAGAAAAGAAAATACATTGCAAAGACCTAGAGCAACAAGGGACACCAATGCATGAAATTTTTATAATGCATGGATTGCTGGATATGTTTGTACAAATGAAAATCCTGGATTTCAAGAGGATTCAGGCACACAGTTTCACAGTGTCAGATGCAGTTGATCCACACTTAGGTAATTTCTCCACATCTAAGTCAAAAAGTTAGAGTTCCACCAGTCCCATTCAGTGTATACTAATGAGGACTGCAGAGCCCTACACCCAGTTTCAAAAGGTGAACTGGACTCACCTCACCAAAATAATTTGGCTTTTTCCATTGCTAAGGCTTGTCAATAAAAAAGGTTGAATCATCAGTGAATCCCATTGAATTGATTGGGCTTCTTGGTATGGGGGAAGCTCAACCTGTATCTGGAACTAGGAACTGTGGGCAGTACCTGGTGGGAAGCCTGACTATCTTCAGTGCATAGTTACACATGCAGGTGGGACTGTACTGAAATATTAAGTAATGAGGTATCCTGGGACCACTCTCCTGCATGGTTGTGTGTAGTGCAAGCCATCTCCCAAGCTCCTTTGAGGATGGCTCACAATATGCTTTTGTTAAAAGTAGAAATTACATTGGTGGTCTACTGGCTCTGCATACATATCCCTCTTCCTGGATAGGGAGAATGCAGGCAGCAACATAATTAGGGTGGGAAAAAGGGGGCAACCACCCCTGAGGCAAAGTGTTAGGGGGCTTGATCTGCAGATCCCAGTCAGCTGTTAGTGCAGTACTGACATTCATTTTCATACCAGCATTTCTGAATGCCAGTACAGAAATGAAAACTGATACTGCTTTTGTGCTCAGAACTGAAGAGCTTCAGCACTTTGTATATGGTATAAGTTGTAACAAGCTGCTTGCTATAAATGTAACAAGCAGTTTGCTACAGTGTTAAAAGTGAAAGAGCTGTTTTTAGTGGAGAACCTATATATATATATATATGTTTTTTTTCCTAGTCTTTGCTTCTCATCTTAAAGTTGAGGTGGACAACAGATATGGGAATGGCAGCAGATGCCAGCTAACCACACCTCAGAATGCAGGTCATCAAACTTTCTCTCACCAGTTTGCCATACAGGTTGAGCTTTTGTACCAGATGGCTTCATGCCCTTCCAGCTCCACCTGTGTATTAGACTTGGTATTGCAGGTAGTCTCCCTGCCTTCAGTACCAGGTCTGATATTCAGATGGAGATGCTACACCAGAGAACTTCAGCTGGACTCAGTGGCTGCACTAATTTCTTGAGTAAATTTGGGCTATGCTCTAAAGAGGTAATGAGCTTCATTAAGATAGAATGCAACAGGATCTCATTGTCTGATCTGGGCATAGCGGAACTTCATTCAGTTTAATACCTTGGCATTGTGAGGTATTGTAATGGGCAAACTAAGCTGCCAGGATGATGTTATCCTGGGGGACAGGGTAGATCACACAGTTCAGAGTAAGGAGAATATATGGATCTACTTCAGTAGAGTGAAATGCCATAACACTGGAATTCATAAAGACGAGACGAAAACATCGCAAATACACATCTATGAATTTTAGCAAAGCTGAAAGTTTGAAACAACGAATCAAGTAATGTGCATGTCCGGAAGTAATTGAAGATTTTGAATGGACATCACACTAAAATGAGAAAGACATTTTCTTCAGTGTAACATAATATGCAAGAGAAACATTTTTCACATTTACTGATTATGAATACAGACTGCAGTACAGTGAGGATTGGGAAATTAACCATTTCCCCCACTGTAGTGCAGTCTTGGAGTTGGTATATATAATATAAAATTTGCAGGTAGTGTGGAGGGAGCAGCCCCCCATGGGGGGCTTGCCCCTGCAAAAAGATGAAAAAGTTGTACTTTTTGTTTAAGTTATTTGTATTAATATATAGAATTGTTTCTGTGTTTCGCCCGATGTCTATTCATATCCTCCATTGACTTCCGGACATGAGCATTAGTTTATTGATTGTTTCAAACTTTCGTCTTTGTTAACATTGGTAGATGTGAATTTGCAATGTTTTCATTTCAGCTTTATGAATTTCGGTGTTATGGTATTTCGATCTATTGAAGTAGATCCAAATATATACAATTCCACTCTCACTATGCTTGCATTTTGGAATTCAGCCATACATTTAAGCATTATTTGAATGCAATGTTAGTGTGCATGGAATCAGACAACTGAAAGCTTTTCAGTGTACGTATTTATTTCTATCTGTGAGAAACAGTAGAAAAAGGTTTATGCAACTGATTGATGCTCACATAATGTCCTGATATACTACAGGAAGTATGTACTATGCTGCATTTTTATACAGCAATTACTGGGTTCAGAACTTATGCATACAGTTATAAGCTGATAAACTGGCAGTTTTTAAAGCATACATTTATTTTTCTCATGCAAGGAAATAAAAAGTGTAGCCCTATAACTGAAGGAAGCAGCAAATAAATGATGATGGCGATGATGATGAAGATGATGATGATGATGAAGATTTCTTCTTTCTCACCCTTTCCAAACCAGCTCACTTTACAAATTTCAGTTTGCATGTTTAAAAAAAATGATATTCTACTGAAAACTACACATTTATAAATTCACTGCAATGACATTAACAGATGCTAGGGAAGTAACAGCTGGTCACAGATTGGCATCATCTACTGTTCAGAAAACTGTAGACGTGTCATTAAGTGCCCTCTGCAGATCCCTAAAGTTGATAGCAAAACTCTTCTGCAAGCTGCTTGATACTAATGTAACATGCGCCTTGCTACAATTAAATCAGCACACACAGTGCTTTTGCTATTAGCACTAATGCAGTATCACCATTACCGCACTCCCGATTATGCCCTTGACAGCTTGCACTCAGGACATCCATCTTAGTTACTGCTCTACCCATTTACCTTAGAGGTGGCTCAGACCAGGACACTCTGACTTCCAATGACCACACAAAACATGTAGGTTTGATATTTAAATGTCTGATGCAGTATGTTGTTAGTAGTTTACACAGTTTAGCATTACAACTTTTATAAAAAAGAAGACAAATAAAGTATATGTGCTCTTCCCAGTATAGTTCGAGCAATCAAAACATAACACCAATGTTCAAAGTGAATGAAGCTTCGTTTCTTTACACTTGCATACATACCTACTTACTTACATACATATGGATAATTCAGGCACAGTCAATGATGCACTACTAGCCTGCCAATACAACAAAATTGTTATTTTTCTTAACTTGTCCAAGTTGTTTTCAAAAATATATAAACTAGTGCTTGCCTTAATATAATTTGGTAGTCATTATTCCATGCATCAGCTGCTATCTCAGAACCAATTAATACATCTCTCCATACCTCTCAACCTCTTAGAACAAGAAATCTGGACAAAGCGTAAGTAAAAGTGGGACAAAGGCCCAAAAATATGGACAATTTTTAAATATTGCACTTACAAACTTAGAAAGTTGAAAGTATAACAGATTTTGCATTAGCGTGGATTTTCTGAAGGCTATGAAATCTGAAACTGAAATGTATGTCATTATTTTTCTCACTTTTGGCTTTAATGACTTGCCACAGCTTTGCCAGAAAACCACAATTATTTGAAAAATGGACCAAAAATAAGAGGAAAAAATCCTGGACATTCTGCAAAAATCTGTACAGTTGTGAAGTATACATCTCTCATTCATATATAATCTTGTTTTTTAATTTCTCCAAATCTTTTGGGCTTCTAATACCATGATGGGAATGGACCCCATTCCTAAGTCAAAGTATGATTAAAGTACATGAAATAAGTATTGTTTCAATCTTTGATGTCAGCCAAAAGTGCTGTTTGCAGCACCCGCAATGTGCCCAGTAATGACTCCTTCTGTAATTCGTATGAAGTTACATGGACTGGTAACATATCTAAATACAATTGTAGATTCTTTTTTATAAGACCCGTTGCTCCTATTGTAACTGTCTCGGTATCTTTCTTGCAGATTGCTCTCATTTCTGCCTGCAGATTCTGATATTTTATGACTTTGTGTCTCTCTGTACACAAGACACTGTAGTCACTGGGTGTGGCGATTTCGATGATCAATGCTACTTTTGTCTTCCTTTCTTGAACCACTATATCCAGTTTTCTAGCATCTATCTTTTGAACTGATGATAATGGGTGATCCCATGTGATATAAACTTAGAATAAGTGGAGAAAACCCAGCAAACAAAGAATACGTCCACCTTGGTTCAGACAAATTGCAAATGTAAGCAGCAAAAACCAACAAGGACCAAGACAGCTAAATGTGGCTCATGTTTCCAGTGTTTTTCAGCCACTTCAATACCATAATGTTTGCACACTCCCCAGTGCAACAATCTTGCCTTATTATTATACCTCTCAGTATACAGTTCTGCTGCTATTAGTATGTTGTAACCAGCAACAAGGTGTGCGACTGTTTCCAATTTGGTTTTACAAAACCTACATTTGTCTGTTTCTCCCACATGTTCAATGGACATTATAAATCAGTATGTATGCAGCCCACTATCTTGGGCTTTCAGTATTAACCTTTCATCTCTTGGTATGAATTTTCCTCTCCTTAACCATTCCTGCATTCATTCCTGATCAACATGAGGTTCTTCCAGAAGTTTTCTATACTGGCAACTATATTTATACTTTTTTCACATATCTTGCCTTCTCATCTGGTCCTTCACCTTATATTCTTTCTTTTGTTTTTTTAGCACATTCAGTTGATGCCTGATTTTTATCTACTTCTGGTTTGATTTCCATTCCTGCTTGACGCCGATATGCTTTTGCAAAATTAAGCAGAGAAGTCATCTTAGATTTATTCTCCTCATGTTTCAAAACTTTCACTACATTTGGGTATTGTGATGTCAGCAGATATGTGTGGAGTCCCACAATGTAATCAGTTTCAGGGAGGCCCGTCCCTCCTTCGGAATGGGGAATATATAATCTTGCTATACACTGATTTTTATAAATCATTTGGTGAGCATGAAGCATCCTTCTTATTTTCCTATCTATCTAATCTATCCAACTTGTTTTGAGGCAAGTCAGTCACTCCAAAACTGTAAGTTAGGACAGGAAGAGTAAATTGGTTTATAACTTGGATTTTGTTCACAGATGTCAACACTGTTTTCAGGATTAATTTAAGTCTTCTAAAGTATTCCTTACTAAGTTTATTTACATTTGTTCATGTTTTATAGTTCATCCTTCATCAATTATCAAATATTTATACACTCCCTCTTGCTCAAGTTCTTTTATATCACATTCTTGTCCCAAACTGATGTTTTCCTGGTGCTGCAGTTTTCCAGCTTTAAAGGTTGCTTTTGCACACTTATCAAGACCAAATGTCATTCTTATGTCATCTGAAAAAGTTTTGACAACCTGCAGCTGTGCTTTCAGTTTATCATCTGATGAGCTATACAGTTTTAAATCATAATCTTCTGCATAGGTTATCTGATGATTCTTTAGTACTTTGATTACCCCAGACATTCTCAGAGGCAGTTGTATATAAATGCCCTTTATACCTAAATAAGTTTCCTTTTAAATATGTATATGAGACACTATACAAGATCAGATATTTTAGCCTTTCATAATAACTTAAATTTCCACATCCATGGATGCCCTTGGTATTTTTCCACTGTACTCTTTCCAGTTTACACATTTGTTTTCTTATAAGGTTTCCGTATTGTAATTCCATGCTCTAGTTTAGGTCTGTCTAATGTAACTTACAAAAGATGTAATAATTTCTGATTTCCTACATTATATACATTTTTGTATTTAACCTATAGTATTATAATTATCATTAACCCGTTTGTTGATATGATTAGAACAACTCAAAGCTGCATCAACCCATATACCAAGGGCCTTAAATGAATCAACAGTTTCAATCACTATATGCTGTATTAAATATTCACCCTTCAGTCTATGTCTCCCAAACCTCATATTCTTAATTTTCGATATATTTATTAACATATTATTCTCCTGTGCCCAAATGGGCAATTTAGTCATGTTGTTTTGCAGGCTCATCCTATCTGTAACAGATGTTACCATTTTCAGTAACTTTTTTTTTACTGTAAACAATCAGTTTACCCATTTTCAAGTCATGTACATCCCAGCCATAGAACACATCAGATGAAAAAGATATATCTGAAAAATACAACCTTAATGGTATGAGCCTAGGACAGAGCCTTGTGGGACACCCTAACTGTACTCTATGGTTTCACATGTCCTACTGATGTTTGATACTTGCCATGTCCTATTGGAAGCCATGCATCTGTCCATCTTATCAAGATTACATTATGTAGTAATTTATCAAACACAAACCATTTAGCTATACCACTTATAATAGAATTTAAAACAATACATACTGAAAATACTACAGGTTACAGTACTCACCAACAATATAATAATAATGTACATGGTGAAAAGAACTTTATTTGATCACATTTTGATAATGATTTACTAAACACAGACTAGCAGGCACAACGTAATGCATAAAACACTTATTAAAATACCTTATAATGGAATCTACCTTTTGATTGAAAATGCTGCAGTTCACTGTGTTCATCAAATGTAAAAGCAGTGTGCAAAGTTAATAAGATGGTAAGAAATGCATGGCTGCTACATGATTGTATAAGCATAAGAAAATGCAACATAAGTGATTTTGCAGGGAAGTCAAGCCCCCTGCACCTGTCATGTGGGTGGGGGGGTCTTTGTCCCACCCCCTTAATTATATATACTAATTCCACAGTTGAAAAACCACTTAAAAAAAGAAAAAACACAATGCACAGTGAATTACTATTGCTTTATAAGCAATGACTCATTTTGTATGTTGTTTTTTTCTCTTCTTGAGTGGTTGTGCATCTATGGAGTTAGAATATATAATTAAGGGGGGACAAAGCTCCCACATGCAGGGTAGAGGGGGCCTTTCACCTCTGCAAAAACACTATTTTCTTATGTTGAATATTTTCAATGATTTGTGAGTCAGTGAAATTGGTTTCAGTCATTTGGATTTTCAGACAGATGGGTTTTTAGTCAATTAGTTTTCAGACAAATTCTTTCAAACATTTGATTTTTCATTCAAGTACTGTTCACTCAAATGATAGTAAAACTTAGAAAGACTGCACTCCAATATTTTGGTCACAAAATAAGTGCTAGTGAAATCAGAGCAGATGATGCATGCAAGGTTAAAGCTATAGTCAAGCTGAGGAGTCCAATTTATGTGACTGATTTACAACAAACCAAACGTGCTAGGCGTCTCTGCCAGGTTATGTCCGCTAACAGACTTGTTAAAGAAAGATGTACCCTGGTCAAAGGGAAATGTGTAAAGTAAAAGGTATGTTAACAACTGCTCCATTGCTAACATGCTTTGATGTCATCAAAGCCAACAATAGTGAGTGCTGATGCTACTAGCACTGAATGAGGTGCTGCTTTACTCTAAGTGTATGAACAAGTGTTATGTCCTATTGCTCATTGCTACAGTATGTTACCTGGATGCTGAGCAGAGACATTCAGAGACTGAGCAGGACTGCCTTGCAAGTATGTGGACATGTGAGAGATTTCCCAAATGCCTATTAGAGCTACATAGTTTTCACCTCTAGACTGACCACATGCCATTGGTTGCACTGATCAATTCCTACAATATAGAGAAAATGCCACCTAGATATCAGTGATCACTCATGAAACTGAGATGGTTCAGTGCCAGAGAAATCATTGTGCCTGGGAAATGGTTGATCATCGCAGATATGTTATCTAGAAATCCTACACATAACCAACTGCAGACAGATATTAAAAATGTGTTATCACCTATGTGAACAGCATTATGAGAGCATAAATAATGATTACTAAGACACTGGGAAAGTTAAAGCATTCTGCCAAATATGACCACGAGTTACAAACTGTTATCAGATATATACAAAATGGTTGAACTAACTACAGGGCACAGACAAAGCATCACATTTACAAGTATTACACACTCAGAGTGCAATTGCTAGAACATGATGACTTGTTACTGTGCCAGTACAGAACAGCAGCACTCATATCACAACATGCTGAAGTGTTAAAGAAAATACATGAAGGACACCAAAGTCTCACAAAATGTTGTGTAAGAGTAAACATAGCATGATGGCCTACCATTAATCTAGTGTCAAAGTGTCAACTCTATATTATCCATAAACCCTTTCATAAAAGACAGACATTACTAAAGACACCTCTGCAACAAAGTCCTTGGCAAAAAATAATCCTGACTTGTGTGAGTTTGAGAGCAAAAGCTACTTAACAGTAGTAGACTACTGCACTTGTGACATAGAAACATTACATGTACTGACTGCAATAAATCATATAAAGAGTCATACTGAACCGGCTACTGCCAAGGCCACATGGATTATGTTGACAGAATTTCAGCAGTTTGCGGATGACTATAGTTTTACTTATACTACATCAAATCCTCACTGTCCTCAGTCAAATGCAGCCACTGCTAGATCAGCTCAAAATGATATTGAGACAACCTGATTCTCATGGAGTCTTATTATTATTAATAATATTATATCATTATTATATCATGGATGTCTTATTGAGCTACTCCACATAGTGCAACAGGAGTAAACTTATCCCAGCTAATGTCTGGAAGGCAAATAAGAGTTAACATATCAATGACGGAATCCAAGCTTGAGACAAAACTTATGCTGTAGGAGTTCATAATTCAAAATTAATTCATAAGTTCAAAAGTTAGATAAGGATTTCAAGCCTCATGGATTTCAAGGAACACTATCTCAGTGATTGTTGGATCAAACACCATAACCCCAGCCCAATCCTCCAAAATACTATACTATTACTATTCACATCTCTGATATAGTCAATTTATTCCATAATTGTACCATACTATGTGTTAAATGACAAGTTCTATTCTTTTTATTACATAACTCTAAACAGAACTTTAAATTATAATGTTGGTATGTCTTTGTATTATTATATACTTCCAAGCCCACTAAAGACCAAAAAAAGAGTCATTAAGCATCTTATAGGCAAATAAAAGGAGACCTAGCAAATATATAATGGAGGTTATAAAGACCCACTGAAACACATCTGTCCTTATAGTATAACAGCTTAATATCAGGTACCTTTTTGTAATTGTATGTTTTGCTGATTACACAAAATTAAGTTGTTGATTATTAAAAGTACAGAACATTAAATTGTGTTCCACAATTAGTGTGATATATACCTTAAATAATCTAGCTAAGATCATCTCTCTCATTGCAAAAGTTTTGAGAATCAAACTCATCTGTCTCAAATCCATATTACAGATGTCTCTCACATCATTTTCAAAACAAAAAAGAGGAATCAATCAATATACCAAGATCCTTATATTCACTAACTTCCAATATCAGATGTAGACAATGTAATAGAATGCCTTAATTTTTGCTTACCAAAATATATGACATTATACTTTTTCCTCACTAAATGAGAGACCAACTGTACTAGCCTACTTACCTAAGCATAGTAAATAGCTATCCTATTATATTTAGTGAAATCATCTTCATTATTAGCAAAAAAGCTAATTTTACAATCATCGGTATGCTTAACCAAATGGAAACGATCCTCATGTGGAATAGATGCAAAAATGATATTAAACAACAAAAGACCAAGCACAGATCCTTGAGGGACACTTGCTTTCACTAGTTCTACATCTGATTTTTTTCCTTGAATCATTGTTCTTTGGGTTTTGACTCTGAGCCATCCATTAATCCACCTACATAAATATTGGATAACTTTATATTGTTCCAATGCCAAATCAATAGCATGAATGATAGTAAGTTAAAAGTTTAGATTAAATCCAAATAGACTATACCTGTACTAATTCTATCTGCATACCCCTAGAGATGTAATCATAAAAGCTTGACAAATTAGTGAGTATAGAACAACCTTTCAAAAAACCCTGATGAAAAATATCAAGCAATGGAAGATTATTTTTTAATCATCACTTCACTAATACATCTCTCAAAGCATTTACATAATATCGATGTTGGACTTACTGGATGGTACATTTGTACTGCCATCTTATCTCTAGATGTAAAAATTTGAGTAACTAATGATTCCTTCCAAGATCCTGGTACATATCCAATACAGATCATAGAATTAAACGACCTAGTTGATATGCTCACTAAATAATCTTTTATATTAACCAACAAAATTCCAGTAACACAATCTGGTACACTCAATGTAACAGACTTAATTTTATTTAAGGCTCTTAATAGCATCTCTTCAGTAATATTAAAACATTTTGTCATACAATCAATTATTTATTTCACAAACTGTGAGTAACTATCATTCCTAGCAATGCCCAAACCAGTAAAATATTCATTAACTTTATCAGCTATTAATTCACGATAACTGATCATTGACCCATCTACAAAAATAAACTTAACATGATCTGTTTCATTCCTGAAGGAATTAATGTATTTTTAAATATTTTTTGGTGTTTGTGTAATCATTTGCCAAGAAATGTTCATATTTTATTGTATTTTTTTATTTCTTATACTTAGCAATAGTTCCTTGCTTCTCAGCCTTAACTTCTTTTTATTAAACGTATTTGGAAATTTACAGCAAGCACAATAATCCCTATTTTCCTATTATATAATCTGTTCAGTTTATAATTCTACTATACTGGGAATTTATTTTGGAATTTACTGTTCTATAGCAAGTTGTCCCAACTACACTGTTACAAAATACAGATTCTGTATTATCATAAATTCCATTAATTGACTCAGCCATCTTTATCTTATCCAAAGATAGCTAATTATTTTTTAACTGGTAATAATCAATGGGTTCATAGGTTCATAGGTAAGTACTAGATTGGCTGCCCTTGTGAGCCATTTTAAGCCTAACCAAGTTCCCTTTATATTCTTGAAATAACCTGTCCCATTAGGTTATAGACTGGCTTTTTCCATCCCATGATCAATAATTATATATTTCCCTTAATGAGAATAATTGCGATCACACCATAGATAATTTGCGAGGAGGATTCATACATGGGATAAAGCATTAACCAGAGATCCCAGTTGCACTTGAAAATGAACAGGGATGAACTTTGTTTTATGTGGCTAGGAAGACTGTTCCAGAGCAGTGGCATCCTCTGCGAGATATAACTGTCCCTCCAAACTGTTTTGTTGATGTTGCAGAAGTGGTTTAGATCCCCAGGAGGAGTATTTCTAATGTCATTTGACTTGCTCATGTACAGTAAATCCATCAGTATTGGGTTGGTGGATGCTTTGTATGCCAGACACAGGTCACCTCTTAGCAGTCTGTAGTATACCAAGTATAGTGATAGGGCTTTTAGTTGTTCCATGGAGGACATGTTGCTCGGGTCTTGTATCCTTTTTTTAAGGTCTCCCTGGGCGTTCCTGTTGTTCCATTTGTCTCAACAGATACATGCCAAAGGGGGCATTATATTCAGTGATTGGCCTAATGAGGATTGAGTAAAGGGGGACATCACTAGATCAGGACACAATCATTTTGTTTATGAACTGTGCACTATAAAAGAATTTCTTACAACAATGGATACGTTGGTCAAAAGTTAGGTCACTGTCCACATAAGTTCCCAAATCCTGAGCAACTGGACTATATTTTAGGGGTGTGTTGTCAATGTAGTAGTTCCCTGAAATGGATGACATCCTAAAGGATACAATAATGCATTTGTTTGGCATTTAGTTTCAATCCATGATTTTGGCACCAGTTATTTATTTGGGACAGACCTTCCTGCAGGATGGCTAAGTCATTTGGGGATTCAATGACTGCTCCTAGCTTGCAGTCATCTACAGACTTTGTCAGCCAGAGCCCTTTGGTATTAGCTTTTACTTCAGAAAAGTAGATGCTAAACAGGAGTAGGCCCAGTATAGAACTCAGGGCAACTCCACGGGTGACTGGTCACTTTGTGGAGGTAACATGTTCTATCTGTGAGCCAGTTGTCAATCCAACAGGTGACATAAAGGTTTATTCTCAGTTTATTTAGCTTTTCTACTATGCCTGAGTGAGGATTTTGTCAAAAGCTTTGACCAGGTTGAGGTATGTGGTGTGTTCTATTTTTGCCTTCATCGATTGCTTTGGTGACCATTTTGAAAAATCTACCAGGTCGAGTAAGCATGAACTGCCCTTGACAAATCCAAACTGAGACAGGCCTAGTGTTTGTTGGTTCCCTGTGTCCATACTGATTAATTCCAAGATAAGTCTTTCCATGGCTTTGCATATGAGACTGGTCTGACTTATGGGTCTGAAACTGCCAGGATCTGTTGAAGGCCCTCCCTTATGCAGGGCAATGACAGCAGCTGTTCTTAATTCACTTGGTATAAAACATGTATAGAGGCTGAGATTAAGCACTGCTGTTAGGGGTGCAGCTAAACTGTGCTTCAGGCTATTTAAGATGCAGCAAGAGATGTTGTCAGGAACAAATGGCACAGTATTTTTAGCTTTTATAGCAGTTTTAGGCCTTGGTCTTGTGTGATAGCTGAAGGTGAGCCAGTTTCAGGTATATTTTGAGGGACAGATGGAGGGTAGAGAGAGTTAAGGTTAGGACTAAATTTATCGGCCAGTAGCTTCGCTATATCTTCAGCCTCAGTGTAGGTAACACCATTCAAAATCAGTTCCGCACTTTGCTACATTGAAGTTTTGAGATTATGAACATAACTAAAAAATGCCTATGATTGTCTTTGGCTTGGACAGCTATTTTAGCCTCAGACTTGGCTTTGGTGGATTTTATTAAGCTCCTGAGTTGTTTGTTTATTTCAGTGACAAGGGCTCCAACATTGTGGGAATTACTCTACTTACTCTTGGGCAAAATTCTTTTCCTTTTATTATAACATTTGTTGTTATTCTGATTCCAATATGTGGGTTTGTTTCTGGGGTTTGTCCTGCACTCATTCCCATGGGGTACAGCTGTATGTATGCAGCTGCTTACATACTGGTGTAGTGTATGTTTCTGCATATTCATTGGAGTTAACTGGGTTTGGTGGGGATTTGAAACGAAGTTAACAATATATCTTTTAGGAGTAGGAAGTTTGTCTTAAATAAATTTCTAAAGGTACCTTAGGTGGGAGGGATCTCTGGTTTCATTTATTTTGAAGGAGCCTGATTTATGGTCAGACCTAACAAATGATGAAGATTTGCAAGGGCTGGTACAAGATGCTCCAATATTATTAAGGGCAAGATCCAAGAAATTATTCCCCCTAGTGAATTCTCTGATTGAGTGTTCCAGGGCATTTGTACTGATGAAGTCCTGTAATCTCTGTGCTTGTGCCCTAGTGGTGGTGTAGGTTTCCCAATCTATAGCTGGATAGTTTATATCACCTAGGAAAATAGTATTGGATTTAATACTGAATGATTCTAGTTCTTGTAGATAGGCATTGTGGTATCTTCTGTCATAGAGAGAGTTCTGTAGATAGGTACAGTGCCTTCTTGATTGTTATTTAGACATGAAGAAACTCTTTTGCATCATGCTGCTTTACGAACCTTAATGTGAGTCTCTTCTGGATGTAGATTGAGACCCCTCCACCTGTTTTCCCCTCCTGCTCTGTAGCTGGTCTAAATGTGTGGAAGGTGTTATACCCCTACACAGCTGGAGTGCTTGCTATTTTAAACCAGGTCTCTGTCACTACACAGATGCCAATGTCCTTCAGGGTGAGAAGGGCTTGTAGTGAGTGAAGTTTTTTTTGTTTAGGCTCCTACCATTGATCAATAACACCTTCATTTTTTTCCTTTGATTGTTTTACTGTGTTACATTTCAGAGGACTTGCCAGATTAAAGGCATCATTTTGTATTTTTAATAATGTATGCTATCACCTAGCTTGGGTACAAGACAGATAGCAGTCAGAGACTATTTCAGAAAGTATATGCCCTTATTTTTCAAAACTAGCAGTATACATAGGCAGTGCATTAGTTATGGTACTGTATATAAGCAGCTGCTTTAGATTATATGGGTAATCCAAGTCAGTTTTAGCAGTAGGATAAGGCATATGAAAGAATGCAGTGCCTACAATCATAATTCCTTATTCTGTATGAATTTCAAAAAAGGACTGTGTATGAAAGAAGGTGTTGTAGTAGACTAGATCTGATTGGCAAAGCCTTTGGCTCATCTAATACCTGGTGCTAGTCCCCAATCTCTAGATCTGATTGGCAGAGCTGTAGCTGGCTCAACTAACACACAATGCTAGTCCCTGATCTCTGTATCTAATAGACAGTCGTATCTGGCTCATCTAACACCCGGTGCTCATCCCTGATCTCCACCCCCACCCTTCTTAGCTACCCTTGCCATGCTTCTGCCGATTGGTATTTCAGATGTGTAGGAAAGCAGGCAGGGAGACATATGCCCATACTTGTAAACACACACACACACACACACACACACACACACACACACACACACACACACACACACACACACACACACACACACACACACACACAGTGATGGTGTACATTTGCTAGTTTCTGACAGTGTAGATCATAAAACAGCATCAGATTACAGAAACACTTTGGCTTGCAAAACATATTGTCAGTATATTAACAATCTTGAACATATTTAATTATTTGTTAACTTGGGTAGAGGACTGATTTCCATGGACCTTTTTCAAAGTCAGCCCAAAACTGCTATCTGGTTAAGTGTTACAAAAACAATGGAGAGTGAGGGACTCAAACCCCGGGACCACTAGAAGCAGCTCATTATCAGCACCTGAATCCACTTTACCAACCACCAGGCGATAAATGCATCATTTATGTTTCATGTTTAGACTACAGTCTATGTTACTGATTAAGTGTTTTGCCCAGTGTCACAAAAACAATGGAGGATGAGAGAATCAAGCCCTGGACCAGTAGAAGCAGCTCATTAACAGCACCTGAATCCACTGTACCGACCACCAGGCAATCAATGCATCATTTATGTCTCATGTTCAGACTACAGTCTATGTTACTTTGCAAATTCAGTGTTACATTTCAGAGGACTTGCCACAAAGAAGCATCTTTTTGTATTTTTAAACAATATGTGTTGCCACTTGGCTTGGAAACAAAACACCAGTGACGCCACTCTGGTTTTGGAGATTCTCATAAAATAAAATATAATTGGAATGGGATTAGTCATAGCTGTACATGCTTTATCTTTCTGCAGATAAGCAATGCAGAAAAAAATTAAGAAACCAAAATTATGTTAATTTACGCTGGTTTGAGTCTGCAAGGAAAGTTAGATATTCCCTTTTTGAGATGAAGGCAAGCAACTTAATTTTGTATCCACCACATAACTGCATTTCATTTCCACCACAAAAAGTAGCAAAATTACTGAATATATTTGAGTATGTGCCTTTTATTATTTCTGTGAATTGTCTTCAGATCTTTTGAAGTTCACTGTCATAACCTCTCAAGTGAGTATTTGCAACCCATTTGTGTCACACTCAGGTGACAATAATTTAAAAGAAATGCATATGCATTGTGAAGAGTCAGCCAGCTGTACTCTCTATTTTTCCATTTCACCTATCTTATCCCAAAATGCAGCACTCTTGATGGAAAGCATCAACAAAAGCTATGTAATTTGACTGGCCTATTTAAATTCCCGTCTGTTGTTTTCATGGCCAGCTGCCCTGAACCTTATGCCATGTGTCATTCATAAAGGTCTTCTGGGAAAAACAGTCTATATGCAAACCAGCAGGTAGTCTGTTAACTCTGTGCCATGCAAGAGAAGGGAAAAGATAAAAAAGAGTAAACTTCTCAGCACTTCTTGATCAAATTTAGGGTCAAATGTCTTTTAAATTAGAAAGTAGTATAGCATAGTGTCATGGTATTGACTTGCAAAGCTGGTGACTTGGGCTTGAATCCTATCACATATGACATACATATCTTATTACTCTGAGCACATGTAAATTCTTTCAATTGATAGATTCCCCTCCAAGTGTTTCATAATGACTGCCTAGATGATCGAATGAGTTCATCCTAGTGTTTCCTGTTGAGTGATTTGCTATTTTTGTGCTAACTTTTGGCCACCATCATGCTTACGTTTTTAATATCTGAAAGGGTTATTTTTCTAAGAAATAAATCAGATGAAATTATAGCAAGTTGTAACATAAATAAAACCAAATCAATTAACTTATAGAAAAAGTCAGTAAAATAAACTTTCAGTATTAAAATGTTACCAAAATAGTTTTCATGTCTGCTTAACATTGTTATGTTATGAAGTGCTAAGTCTCCATTAAAACAACTGCTTTAAGTCACATTTAGCAGAATTCTAAGGTATGTACTGATGTTTTCAGGTTGTTTGGAGCATAATTGTTGTGACTTTCGGCTTTTCCCGGTTAGGGGTCACCACAGCGGAACTCTGGTCCGCTAATGATTGGCAGTGGATTTTTACGTGCCGAGTTGCCAGCCCTGACGCACAACCTTCAACGAAGGTACGCCCATTCACGCATGTCTCCACACAGAAGACGCTCTAACTGGGAATTGAACAGGACAACGTCTTACTGTCAGGCGACAACGCTACCACGGCGCCACGTTTGGAGCATAATACAGAAAAAAAAAATAATGTGATTTAGAATAATACTCCCTACAAGATATAAGGTCAAGGTTTTAAGAACGCAAATCAGCTTTGACTTGAAGTTGTGGGTGATTCTGTTTTTAATTAACTTCGACATGGTCTTGTTAAGTCATGTTTCATTCTTATTTTTTATTTGACATTTAATTGTGAAACTCTGTGATCTTACTTGGCATCAGATATTTCTACAAGTCAAAACCAAAAGAATGGAACTCTTTTTCAAAATGCAGAAACTTGGTTTAGTAAAAAAATTTATTTCAGTAAAGTTTCTACATTTTGACAGACAGTGGCATTCTTTTACTGTTATTCATTTTTCAAGGCTTTCCGATCTCTTTGGACCTACTTTTGTTATGTTGCTTCTTCACTTTCATGCCCTAGAGGATGTTGCATGCCATATCACCGCATCTTTATTTCATTCATTCTCATAGATTTCATTGTTAATGGACATGTGTGCCTTTGTTAATGGACATGTGTGCCTTTGTTAATGGACAGGTGTGCCTTTGTTAATGGACATGTGTGCCTTTGTTAATGGACAGGTGTGCCTTTGTTAATGGACATGTGTGTCTTTGAAAGAGGGAAAGGGCACTTAACATGGCGTACGCTTAGTATAGGGCAAAGTCTGGCTTTAATCTATTCTTTCATAAGTAATTAAATTAATTATATGAGGAAAGACATAGATTTATATGGCATAAGCCATGGATATTTATATAGTTATAATTATTCCCTGTGGAGTTGTATGTTGCAATCATGCATATTAGATGCCAATTAAACTAGCACTGGGTGTGTATGTATGTATATACATGGGTCGACTGCTTTTGGTCGAATTACATTTGGTCGAAAATGATTTCAGGCAGCCCACTTCACTGAAAGTTCATTTGATTGAAAGCTCATTTGGTCGAATTCCATTTAGTCGAAAATGGAATATAGCCCCTGCCCCACTGCAATGTGACCCTGGAGTGAGAATATAAAGTTAGGGGGGTTGTGGGGGGGCACAGCCCCCCACATTGGGGGTTGTGGGGGGAGTAACCCCCCACATTTTGCAACTAGTTTTTACTGACGTTATATGTTTCAATGTATTTTTAATGAATAAACATGTATATAATAGTGCGCACACTGCATTTATGTGGGGGGCTATGCCCCCACAAACCCCACACCCCCCCTTACTTTATATTCTTACTCCAGGGTCGCACTGCAGTGGGGCAGGGGTTATATTCCAAATTCGACTAAATGGGTTTTCAGTGAAATGCATTTTCGGTGAAGTGGGCTGCCTGAAATTATTTTCGACCAGATACAATTCAACCAAAAGCAGTAGACCCATATACATATATATGTGTGTGTGTATATATATATATATATATATATGTATATATATATATATATATATATATATATATATATATATATATATATATATATATATATATATATATATATATATATACAGAGAGAGAGAGAGAGAGAGAAAGAAAGAGAGAGAGAGAGAGAGAGAGATTTAGGAGAGATTTAGATGCACACACACACACACACACAGATATATATATATATATATATATATATATATATATATATATATATATATATATATATATATATATATCTACTGGCTGAGGTTCTCTATGAAATCAGAGAACAGTGGGGATAAAAAAGTTTATCCTTTTCCCTGCTATTTCACGGTTTCAGAGTTGGCATATTTAAGAAGCAAGGGGAGTGAGGGTGTAAAGGGGGCCTTTTCCTCCTGCAAAAAACATTTAAGGGCCAGATTCCAAAAGATTGTTGTGATAAACACAGCACTCTGACATCAATGCATCAGTGGTGAATGTGATTTCATAATGGATGCTAGAACAAGACCAAATAATTATTTGTTCAGTGTGGGATAACTGCAGACTCCATGCACACCCACTGAATTCTAAAACGCAATGGGTGTACCCAATGCAATCTGAATGTGACAGAGTTACTTCGATGAACTCTTTCTGAAAGTACAAGGCGAGGCCATATGTGGTTAAATTTAATACTACCATATTCCACAAACTCCTAACTAGTCCTGCAGATTCCACAAACATAACTTAAAGAAATATGCAACCAGCATTTAATGCACAAGAACAGGCTGTGGTACTGCAAGTCATAATACAGGATGATCTGCAAATGCTTACCAGAAGGCAGCCAGCTAGGAACCAAGCCAGTTAAATTAGCTCTCTTAACAGGAAATAACAGATTGTTACAGACTAGATAAAGAGCTGGTGCAGGCTTAGTGTAGGACATGTGCACCCCACATGTATGCTCACAGTCTGTGGGGTAACCTAGTACTGGTAGAAACCAAAGTGTGCCTGAGTCTGGGCATATTGGCCTCTTGGACATTTCAGTGGCATATGGGAGATAACATAGGAGTGTCTCAGACAGCTGCCAGTCGCATTCTGACACAGTCCCTGGCAGCAATGTGCCCCAAGGTGGATGAATGCATCCACTTCCCAACAACAGCCATGGAGCACAGAACTGTTGTGCAACAGTTCTATGCCATAGCCGAATTCCCCCATGTCTACTGTGCAATAGACTGCACCCATGTCCCAATCAAAATTCCAGTTGGACCCGCTACTGAACTGCACATCAATAGAAAAGAGCAAACATCACTCAATTCTCAGGCGTCATCACCAATATCATTGCAACACACTCCGGTTGTGTACATAATCTGGAGGAAAGGTGCCTTAGGATCTGCTTTCCACCATGGAGAATACTGGAGGGTCTTCTTCAAGTTAAGCACATAACCACCACTGTACTGTAAACAGTAGATACTGAAACATGAAGCAAGATGAACAACTATTCTTTCTCATCCCCTAAAAACAGGTGACTGCATTTATCCACTAGAGCCTTGGCTTAAAGCATCATACAGAGCCCCATCAACCCCTTCCAAGGATGCAAAGAACAGAGCACACACCATGAAATGAAACACCAATGAGCATGTGTTTGGAGTGCTGAAAGTAAGATAGAGATGTCTGGGAACATATTTATGATGATCCAATACACACCAGGAAAGGCATCATAGATGGTTACCATGTGTGCCATGCTGCACAACATGATAGCATCAAAATATGGTGACCTGCCAGGTGTGTGCGAACTATCCAAAGAACCCCAAATGTTTAAAGTTGAGCCATCAGGGCTGTCAGAGGATGATCAGGCAGACACAGGTGTAAAGAAATAGGTGTGGTAATGGAAGATGTGGTCATTTTTCCTAACTCAAGCAACAGGGCAGTGTCTGACACATACATTTGACTCATGACAAACCACATGTATAAATGTACACAAACTAACCAGTAATATTCACACAAGTTCATATGTTCATAGCTAATTACTAGGCTAGCTCTCCCTGTGGGTCATTTTAAGCCTAGTGAATTTCTCTCCCAAAGGTGAGAATCAAACCCTTTATCTTGTGTCTGTGATGCAAGCACCTAAACGCTTATACCAACCACCAACACCCACAGTATTGCCCCTCAACAGTAGCAAAGAGCATAACTAATGGAAATAAATCATTAGTTGTCCACATTGAACATTACACACAACATAATCATATGAGTTATCTGCAAGACCATACACACAACTCAGCAAGGAACCACATCTGGATGTAAACAGAAGGAACATCACCACAGGAAGTCTCTCTGTAATGTGCATCACCAAAGAAGACCACACTGGCAGTTGTGAGGCATGCAGAAGGTGAGCACAACAGAAAGTTTCATTGTACAGGTAAAATATCATCATGCAGATAACTAGCATTAGAAGGTAGCCAGTACTATAATAAATCTAGGCCCAAGCAGTGTATGGGGGATTCATCAGCACAAGCATTACCTAAATGCAGGGGTTGTACACTAACAGTGATGCATCACACACAGCATAGTGATGTGTAACAGTGTGGTACAACACACTAAACAGCACAGAGTAGAGCAACATGAGTAATGACAAACATCCCAAGGACTGGCCAAAAGAACAATACCACAAACAAGTCTCACATCACGTATCTAACATGGAATGTCACATATAAGGCAATGCTTCAATACACATGTTATTTCTGCAACATGGGTCAGTTAGTGGCAAAAATATGTTCAGTCATGTAAGGCATCAATGACAGTGAGTACACATCAGCTAAGGAACATGCAGCAATGTTTGGGATACCACAACATAGGTATATGTGTGTGTGTGTGTGTGTGTGTGTGTGTGTGTGTGTGTGTGTGTGTGTGTGTGTGTGTGTATGTGTGTGTGTGTGTAATCAAGTAGATATAAGAAGCACACATGGGAAATACATGTCAGCATGAGGATAAAAAAGGAAAACTTGTCCACAGAAATATATTCAGTGCTGAAGGTGAGGCATGTGCAGTACCATACTGAAATGCCACAAGTAACATTGGTATGCCTATAGGGGCATAGTTGTACATGCAGTAATGACAGGCAAGAAGGAAATGTGTAATGTAGCAGTCAATGGCTGATGACTAAGATAACATGGAGTTAATCATGAAAATGCATGCTATATGTCACCTAGGAAGAAATCCAAACATAGAAGCATGGATATTGTCAGACAGAGTATTACTGTCATCAGTATATACTAATGACAAATAAATACTGCATATCACAACTTAAAGCTAGTCACCTAGGTCAAATAACTGATCAAAAAAACCTGTAGCATCAGACATTTGAGAAACTACCTACAGATTGATTAGTCACTGGTCATCATAGTGGTCATCATTGACACAGGGTCAGAATGACTCAAAGGGACACACAATGGACTAACCATCAGTGTTAATCTAATGCAGTCAAGGGTACTTACACTGGTAGCTCATACTGTGGTTCTGGCTGAACCTGCCACATCTGGAAACACTTGGCCCATGGTGCTGTACTGAGGAGCTGGATGTGGTGACAGTAGCATTTTGGGACCCAGTGTGAGTAGGAACAGTAGTACAATGTGTCTGTCTGGATGTGACTGCTGGGCTCACAGTTGATTAACCAACAGCAGATGTGTGTGCACATTGGAACACAGACACTGATGTTTGAGGGCCATGTGCGTGTCCAACAAGAGTGGGTCTCCCTCTCCCTACTGGAGGTAATCTGTCTGGAAATGTTAGGAAACATAACACTGACTGTGTATTACAGCACTGATCTAATACCATGGTAACAAAGCTTTCAACAGATCATGCAACAGATGCCACGCTGTCATGCTGTGCAGCCCACACTTCCATGACCTTTGCATGTTTGCACTCCTGACCTTCATGTAACGTGCAGCTGGTGTGCTATATGATCGGTGGCATGGGTAAGAGTAAACAGGTCAGAGCCATGACATCAAGGTGAACGTGCATGTGCCTGTAATAGAAAAGGGATACCCTCTGACATGTATTCATGCATGGCAGCTACACTCCCACATGTAGTCGAATTGACAGTATTTGTATGTCATGGGGAAGAGTTACCATCATTACAAAACTCTACATAAGACACTGGACCATGGTCATCATCACATCCATCATGTGATGTCCCCACATCATTAGAATTGCTGGCCACATTATCCTCACTATCAAAGGCTACATCATGAACCACATGTCTGTCGCATTCCAGGCTTGACAATGAACTCAGTGTCATGGTCCGTATGCCACTGGTTATACTACCAGAGTGAGGCACATCACAAACCACCTCAGGATTGGTAGATGGACTACTGGAGGAGGCATGTAGTGGATGTGCTACAAAAAGAGACAGATAACATACATTCACAGAATTTAGAATTAGTGCAAGCTATGTACAAGGTCTCAATGACTCAAGTACGAACAGTGTTCAGCCTTATAGTTGGAGTGAGTGTGCACCAGGGTTCAGCTCTGAGCCCAGTGCTATTTATTCTGGTGATGGATTATATTAACAAACAGGTCAGGGGGGACAGGTCAACAAAGCTGCTGCATGCAGACTATGTGGCATTACAGGCAGACACTGAGCAAGAACTTCAGCAAATGATAGGGGAATGGAATGCAAAACTGAAGGTAGATGGAATGAAAATGAGTATAGAAAAATATGTTGCAATGACAGCAAGTGGGAGAAATCAAAGGCTGATAGTAATCTGAACTTTGACCACCACATATCCACAGTAGTAAGGGAATACTTCTATGTGGCACATCTTATAAGTAAAGGCATTGCATCTAGATCTTGGGATGTTATAATTCCAATATACTCGGCCGTCATCAGACCAATAGTTGAATACAATGCTCCCTTTTGCATGTACCTCACCAGGCACCTGCGACAAATGAAGAGACAGGAGAGGTTTTTTACCAATTGCAGGATACACAGAACAAGTCTTACAATGAAAGACTAAAAGCTCTGTCACTGTATTCTGTCTCCTACAGGCTGTTAAGGGGTGACCTTTGCCTGGCTTAGAGGGAAGTCTCTGACTTGACTCTAATAGAAATGCTACACATTTGTAAATCAAACTGCAGGAGGGTTGATCACATGCTCCAGGAATCATAACCTAGCCTCTGAAATGAAGAGGTCTTCCTGGAGAGATGGCTACATCTCCCAGAGACTGCAACTCCTCTGAAGAAAAAGCTTCCATTTCACATGAAACAGAGCCCTTCCCTGACCCTCTTCAAAAGCAACCTAGATCAATGGATGGTTGACCACAAATTCCCTCCTGGGGTGGTGCCCTTGTCCCTCCTGTTCAGAGTAAGTCAGTATTAACTAACATAGACCCTTACCTTTGCGAACTTCACTCGCTTAACCATTGACAACTGGGACAATTCGGAATAAATATGGCTAGGCTTGTAAGGGCTCTAGGGCCATTAGCCTAGTAACCTGCTATGAACATATGAACATATTAAATTTTCCATTGATGTAAGTTGATTGATGGATTGTTAGTTGTCACAAGGAGCTTTAATTTTTAAGTGAGATACGTGTGTGTGTGTGTGTGTGTGTGTGTGTGTGTGTGTGTGTGTGTGTGTGTGTATGTGTGTGTGTGTGTGCGTGTGTGTGGGGGTGTATTTATTAAAGTTAGTCACAAAAGGAACACAACTGGGTTGCGATGCGTGGCTAGGCATATAAAGGCCCTGGTGGTAATAAATCTAGTGTATAACTATAAACCTATGAACCTATAAGACTGAAAGAAAAGATCAATACCCTAAAGCACATGCTTCAAGGCATAACCTCAGACAATGCAAAATAAATTTACTGTTTTTTGCAGGATGGGCAAACCTCCTTTGCACCACTCACATTCTATGCTAATTATATATACTAACGCCAGGATCACACAATCACTGTTGGAGCGGCATATTTCCTAACCATGGCTATTGTCAATCTCGCACACCTGTTGTTCATCTGTTTCTGTTGACCAATGTGTGTCAACGAACAGATGTTGATATTTGGTAGTTCTGATTATTATAAGCATTCCTAGTAAAAATAATTGTGTTAGCAAGGGCAGGTGTAACTTTTGAAAATGATCCCCTTAAAATTCATTACTAGATTTTCTCTGGGAATAAAGCAATAAGAAAATTGTTTAAAATAAAACATGTTATGAAACTATGGTTTGATTTTGAGGGTCTTAATACTAAAAACATTGTGAGGGAAATACTTATTATAGATAGGATCAAGAGAGCTTTGACATCAATTTTTAAGAAGTGGGATTGTCAAATGATTCCACAATTTACTGAAATCTTTGTCATTCTAGTGGAAAGAATCCTATGATATAAAAGTTTATTTAAAGAATTGCCTGGTAAAGTTTAGGCAAAACTGTGCAGAATGAAAGAGGCTATATCTTCAATTGTGTGTTTTAAATATTGCAAGTGGAGGCATGCTTCTAAATACTGTGGAGTTAAAGTAAGTTAGAAATACCACACAGGAAACTAACGAGCATGGAGAGAGAGTGAAGAAGCCCTGGAGAGGGACTGAGTTTTGGCCAGATGGGCTTAGATCATATTTTGATATTGTGCCACTACAAAATGAATGAACTGTCGGTGAGAGTTACATGTGGCTGCTGCACTCTGGCAGCATGATTACACTCATAAATGAACAATATATTTGTAGGAAGAAAGTCCACTCATGAACATCAACTGAAGTTATCCTTATTTATGGGGAGAAAAGATGCTATCCTGTTACCTAGGTGGAGAGACAAGCCAATTTTGGGAAGATTCTGCACACAGTAGCCATAGTCCACTATCTTACCCATGACATAATTATTGGAAGTGACATCCCCTTTTTTCAAGGACCATTGGAATCAGAGGGACAGTGAACATGGATGTTTCCAAATTTGATGGATGAATATACACCCACCTGTACAGATATAACAAAAAATACTTTGTCAGGAAAGTGAATCAAACAACACATGCATTTATCCAGGGCCCTAAAAATATATGCATGCAGAGGGCCCATGGTTTGAAAACAGACTAAGGAGCAAGGTACACATAATCTGCCAGTGGCCAGGTACATTTTCAATGAATGTGAATTTCTATGCATTTTCAATTAATGTGAGTTTCAATAGATTTTTAAAGAACATGGGTTTCAATGCATTTTAAATGAATGTGAGCTTCAAGAGAAGAGTAGCTTACTGTTGCTCATGCTAAGTCTGATTTCAGCATTCAACTGTTTTGTTTAGCAAATGGCCATTAGTGCTTGTGCTAGAAAGTTTGGAAGCAGTATTAATAGTGCAACAGAGGTAGCATACTTGCTTTTGGTGCAGAAAGCTGTAGATGGATTGCTAAAGCTCTACTCTAAGTGGATATTATATACCCGTTTGTGTGTTAACCTTTGGATGAGATGTTTAACCAAGGCCCTATCTGCCTGCAATGATGATAGGTGATTTGAGATCCTCTCCATCCATCTGAGTTATTGAAAAAGTAGGAGAAATTCCCTGATACCCTGGCAAAATTTCCCCTAGTAGTATGAATATTGCCAAGAGTCTTCCCTGAAAGGAAGCTACTTGGCTGGTAGGACTTAGTAAACAAAGGATAAATAAATTAAAAGTTTTAAATTAAATCCACACCACCATCTTCATTTCAAAAGTAAATAAGAAAATAGTATGTATGCTGACAGTTTTGGACAGTGTTTATGTTAACTGAGGGGGAGAGATGAGTAATGAGACTGAAATGGCTGACAGGACCTTAGTCCATTACTCTGCCTAGAGCCCCATTTGAGCATGATCTAGCTATGACAGAAAGAGGAGGATTCCATTCTGTCTGGCCTCCAAACAGCTCATTTGAGCTTCAAGATGACCAAGTGGGAGGACACAATTCATGACAAAGACATGTCAGATAGAACATATCCAAGGATATGTTGATGGGGGATAATCTTCCTCCTCAGCATATCTTTTTCAAGCTTCAAAATGACTTGCTGTATAGGGTTGTAAATAAGAAAGAGGAAATTATAAATCATTTATTGGCGGCTAAGGCATGCAGAGTGGGATCATTTGCTCATGGATAAAAGCCAAAGCAAGGGTGCTAGCTAGATTTTACAGACTGGTGCCTGAAAGAGATTGAAAGTTATTGTGCTACTTGTCGTAAGTGTTAAAATAGAGCCTCTAATGCTGGCTTCATGAATCTACTGATAACAATGTCTGTAAGTGAAATTCCTTTTCATAGAATTGCTATGGATATTGCAGGGCCATCAGTCAGTTCCAGAAATGGACACTAATATATTTTGATAGTGCTAGATTATTCTGTATTCTGCCAGATTTCCTCAGGCTAATCCCTTCAAGAAAACAAACTCCAGCCATATAGAGAAGAAACTGGTGTTTCTATCTTTTCTTCTGCTATTTTCCTGGGGATACCTGAAATTTTGTAGATCAAGGTAAAACCTGTTTGTCAAAACTCATGTGGCACCTCTGCAGAGTTTTAAAATAAAACAATTGAGGACATTTGTTTATCTCCCCAAATTAATGGTTGTGTGGAACATTTTAACAGAATACTGAAATTGATGTTGCAAAAAGTTATAAAAAAAAAGATGGGAAAACTGGAGCCAAGTTTTGCCATATCTAATGCCTTTCAGTCTAGGAGGTACACCAGGCCTCCATGAAATGAACCCCTTCTAACTGTTGTATGGTAGATACCTCAGAAGGATCTTAGACATAGTCAGAGAGGCATGGGGAAAAGAAGAGACTCTTCAGGAGTGCTTTAGGGTATTACACTTATTTGCAGGAAAGAAAAAAATGTGATAATGTCAATTGTACAGGAACCTTGGAGATGGTATATGCTAGCCAACAAGGGTTTTACAATAGGAATACCTTAAAAAAGGCCTTTCAAGTAGGATGCCAAGTCCTAAGTCTGGTCCCTATAACAGAAAGCATATTTCTGGCTAAATGGAAAGGACCCTTTAAGGTAACTGAAAGGATCAGCAAAAAACAAAAAACACAATCCAGGGTAAAGTATCACCTCCTAAAAAGTAATATGTATGTCCAAGATGAAAGAGGTAGATACACCAAGACAATCGAAGTCAACCACAATTGTATATCACAGCAACACAAATTTATTGAATAAAGTAAGCGCTTTCACGTCTGCCAGGACACTTCATCAGACTTAATAATTACAACCATTTTTTTATTCATTTAAATAGCCTACATCCTCCTATAACAAAGCACACATCTGCACTCATCAATAATACACAATACTATTGGTGTATGTATGAAAAAAGCACTCTTAAAGTAATACGTATGGACATATGTAAGATACTATGTATATATAAAAAATATATAGAGAATATATAAAAAACTGACATATGTAACAAATGTTAAACACTTTAAAAACATTAATGAATTATGTACAAGCATATGAAAAAGTACATATATAAAAAAAAAGACTTACATTAACTTGCATTAAAACTAATCATCATAAAAAACTAATCATCATAAAAAATGCTGATCATCATAAAAATACTTCACTCACAATGTATATATTTAACCTAGTGTTTCAATGGTCTATCTACAAGAAAAGGTTTCAATGAAATCTTATCATTGAGACCATGACCTCTATCTGCCGATAGTTTAGTAATCCATTTAATCTCTTCTTTTTCAGTTTTGTTACGTATACATCCCAATCTTTCTGTAGTGAAAATATGTTCTATTACCATAAAACTAAAAGAATGTGTACTATCATACTGCATGATATGATTAGCCAGGGCATTAGTCTCATTCTCTCTATTAATAGCATAGACATGTTCCCTTATACGTTCCCTAAGTGTTCTATTAGTCATGCCAACATAGAAACAGTGGCATTTCTTACATTGACTAAGATAGACCACATTTCTAGATTTACAGTCTGCATAATGTGAAAATTCATATTTCTTACCAGTATCAGGGTGTATAAACACATTTGAGTTCTTTACAAAAGCACATTGATTGCAACTGCGGCAAGCATAGATACCTTTTCTTTGTGAAATAACCCCTTCCCTCTTGTTCTTATCATAACATAACAATCTCTTGAGTGACTTGGTATTCTTATAACTAAATGCCGGATTATTACCTACTACATTAGCAATCTTGTCATCTAACTGTAGAATATTCCAATGTCTTTTAATAATGTCCACAACCGTGGTATTGTTATTAGTGTATGGAATAACTATCCTTTTTCTATATTGTTTATTCCTGTTCATTACAGTATGGGTAGATGCATTCCTATGTATGTAGGGCAAACCTGTCCCTTCACGCTCCACTTCATGTAGTCCTTTAAGATCTCTTCTATGATACCCCCTATCCAAAAATTCTTTCTCTATTCCTATAATCGCTTCAGAGAACACTGAATCTTTACTAGTAATACGCGAGTACCTAATAGCTTGATTTTTAACTATATTCCTGTGTATATGTGGAGGGTGCATGCTATCCCTGTGTAGAATAGCGTTCTTCCTGCAGGATTTTTCTGTATATTTCTGTACTAAGGACACCATTCTCCTTTTCCAATAACACATCTAGAAATTCAATCCTATTCTGTGAGATGGTACTAGTTAACTTCAAAAACGTAGTCGTGCTATTTATATAAGTAATAAATTCATCTAAACTACTAATGTCACCGCCCCAAATCAAAAAAACATCGTCCACAAATCTTTTATAGCATTTGATGTATTTTGAATAAATCATATGTTCAAGTATATATGTAGATTCCCAATATGCCAATACTAGGTTGGCATACGAATTGGCGCATGATGTACCCATCGCCACGCCCATAATCTGAAGATAATATTCTTTCCCAAATGTAAACACATTATTTGATAGAACTAGGTCTAACAGCATAGTCATCTTTATAACATCACTATTGCTCAAACCTCTATGTAAGAGATATAACCTTAAGAAGTCCACACCTATATCATTCGGTATGCTGGTGAACAGCGCTGTAACATCTAATGTCACCATGTAATCAGAATCTTGAAGCTCATTCCCTTGGTTAAAACATGCTAAAGTTTCTAAAAACTGTTGGGTGTCTCGTAAAATAGAAGGGGTAGAATCCACTATGGGTCTGAGCTGTTTTTCAAGATAAATCGATGTACTCTCTGTTAGCCAGCCTCTACTTGAGACTATTGGTCTGAGCGGAGGTCTATCTATGGTCTTGTGTATCTTGAAAGGATCAATGAAGTGAATTACAAAGTATGGTTGGTAGGGAACAGGCATACAGAATACATTTATCACAGAAATGTCCGAAAGACTTGGGGGGTGGCAGAAGTGAGTGTGCTAACTACAGTATCTGAGGTAATTTACAATTAGGCTGGAATATAATATATTATATTATAATCTATGCATTTGGCTGAGGGTAAGAATAAGCTGCCACGATACTTATTTGCCCCCTTTCCAAACCTATTGTTCTAGGTTCTATCCAGTTTAAAACTAAATCAACTAGCATGCACCAGGTTTAATTTGCATAAAAAGTAGAATTTATTAACACATGAGAAATAGATTATTAACTTAATCCTGAGTAGGCATAAATCAGTAAACTTCTCTGCAGAACTTCTCCCCCACTACATTTAACCTGTTACTCCAACAATGTTACTGGACACCACTTAAACACCTACACTTAGACTTAGCTGTTTAGTACTTCAACAACACTTTCCTTAAAACATGTAAAAACCTTCCTTCCACTAGGAAAGTGCACACAAAAGCCAAACGCCTTCCTGGACTGACCAAAGACATCAAACTGAAACACAGAGATAGAGCCTGGTCAGCTTACCACACCAGCAAAGATAAAGTAGACGTGTTAACTTATCAGCAACTATGAAATCTAGCAAAGAAACAAATCAAAAAAGACAAGCAAACCTACTTCCAAACCAGTCAACAGAAACACCTAAACAATCCCCACAAATTCTGGCAAACCATCAACTATTTCCTCAACCCTGGACATACCCCAACCCGAGGCCCAGTCACCTCAAATAACTCTGATCCTATTGCAACTCAATTCAGCTCTCACTTTATAGACACTATCACCTCCCTGCTAGAAAGCCAGCCCACTGAGCAACTTACTGTCCCCAAACCTGGTCCAGCTAATCCCAACCCCTTCACTTTTACACCCATACAAACTAATTATATAAAGACTCTCCTAACCAAGCTTAAACCCTGCTGTCCAGCTGCTGACAAACTGGCAAATGAATTTATAAAAATTGCCACTCCTTCTATTGCCTACTTCATATTTATTTTGATTAATCATTCTATTGCAGAACAATATGTGCCACTTCTCTGGAAAATATCACACATCATTCCCTTCCACAAAGGTGAACTCTCCAAAGAACTAACTTCCATCCCATAGCCATCCTCCCCCCCCCCCTCACAAAATCTTAGAAAATGCATCCACAACCACCTCATTAACCACTTCCTTAGTAATAACTTATTTTCCAGTTCTCAACATGGCTTTAGACCTAAACATGGTACCAGCACTGCCCTACTAACTTTTTCTGACACCATTCATCATCTCATGAATGAAAACCAGCTTGTCTCATCCATTTTTCTTGATATGTCCAAAGCATTTGATACCATTTCCCACCAGCTACTACTAAACAAACTCTCATCTTAGTTCATTATTCCTAACCTGGTTCCATAGCTATCTTTGACAACAGGCCACTAAATGGGAGAACAGTCTTTCCCCCTACTCCCCATCTCGGTTGGTGTACTCCAAGGTTCCATACTTTGTCCTCTCCCCCTTATCATATTTAGAAACAACCTTAGTTCTACAATTCAACTAGCCTCCACAGTACAGTAACCTGACGATGCCACACTTATCTGCTCAGCCACCTCACCACAGGAACTTCAAATAAAAATGCAAACTTATTTTCTGGACATTAAAAAATAGCTCTCTGAACACCAACTCATACTAAACCCCAACAAAACTAAGTCAGTAGTTTTCAGAAAAAAAAACATCGCTAGTACCCTCTCATAATCCTCTCTTCAAATGGAACCAAGATAGTACCCACTAACCAGACTAAACTTCTAGGTGTCACAATAGATGATAATCTAAAATTTGATAAATATATTTCTCTGACAATCATAAAGTCCACATCAAACTTGGCACCCTATAAAGGGCCAAACCATTCCTAACTCAAAGCCCCAAGCTGGCCATTGGCCAGTCACACCTGCTATCCTCAGTCATATACGGATCTCTCATATTCACAAACCTGCAAAAGACTGACCTCAACAACCTTGAATCCTGTTACAATAAAATCGCCAAGTATGCCACTAATCATCCACACAGATCTCACCACTGCTCACTTCTCTCACAGCTCAACTGGCTAGAACTCCCCAACCTTTTATCACTCAATCAACTTACCTTGGCCCACAAAATAGCCCATCAACCCAACTACCCTGCTATTTCCAACCTAGTCCAACCTAGTATTAATCTCAGATCCCTCAGATCTTCTGACAAACTTATGCTAAAGGTTACCCACTCCCAGAGCTATCATGGCGACTCCCTCTATTCTCACAAAATAGCCAAATTCTGGAACAGTCTTCCTCAGGCCAACGCAAAAAATCCTAACTACCATATGTTCAAACAACTCATAAAGGACTAACTAGCTTGTCATTGGCTGTGCTCTTGCCATACTCCAGGCTAATTATTTCCCAGCGCCCTTACTGTAACTCTCCTTTCTCCTCCTCCTCCTAACTATACCCCTGATTCCTGGTGTTTCTAACATTCCCACTCCCCTCTTCATCGCTATGCTGAATTGCTTATTTTTTTCTACTACTCAGTTGCACATGGATACATATATACTATGCTCATAACTATTGATGCATTTGCAAATGTCTCAGAGCTCATTTAATGTTTCTCTGTATATTTGTATATTCTGTTATCTGTATTTGCATTTGTATATATTACTATTGCTAATATTGTTTCTGTTGTGGAACTTTTCTCCTCGGGCCTTCTCTGATAACAGGCTGCTGGCCCAGTCAGACATTACCCGGTTAACAAATTTAATAAATGATAAATATATAAATAAATAAATAAATAAATACAATTGTACAGCTGAAATATAAAAAATACTTACATCAGTTCCTAGTAGTATGAAAAGACATGAACATAATACTGGTCATTCTAAGCAAAAATTACTTTCAATGTTCTTAAGTCCTTCTCCTCCTTGTTTAAGGATCTCTTGGTCCATGTTTAGCACTGTGACATAGTTTTGTATTCTATATCCACTATCTTTGCATAACTCAGAGAAATTGAAGGTACTTCCTTGCATATCCATGCTGGCTCCTCTGTAGGCTAACGTCCACTTCAATTACAAGTAGACTTGGTGAAATACCTCTCTCTAGCACATTTCACTCTACTTCTCCGAAAATTGGTCTGCCTGTGAGGGTTGACCATGTCTTGGCTTAACATGATGCAATGTCACAGTCTTTGGTTCCTTATTCATAGTAGAATAACAGTCCTTCGATAAAGCTCTTTGAGGGTCTGTCTGCCTGTTATTTGGCAGCTAGCAGAAGTCCAAGCATGACTGGAGAAAGAAGCATAAATATCTGAATGTGTGTCTGACTAAATGATTCAGTTCCCTGCATTATATCTCTTCTTTATGTACTCTAGCCAGATTATCTTCTCCTGATTTATAGACCATCTTATTATGAAACTTTGCTCATCTTTACTGATTATAGAAAAAGCTGCTAAGCACATTTTAAATTTTCTAACTCGCTGGTCAATATCACATTTTTTTAGCTATTGAGTTGAGTTTATTGACAAATAGCCCTAAGATCTGTATGGTGATTTTAGATGTTATGGGCTGTTATTCCCTCTTGTTTACCTTTCTTAGTACTTATATGCTATGCTGTATATATATACCCCGGGCCTCTGCTGAAAATGGACATATATCCAGTCGGATTATCCCGGTTAACAAATGTAAAATAAAATGCTGGGGGTCATCACTATCACAATCAGAATCACTTTGTCAGTTAGGTCTCTTCTTTGATATAGAAGAGGAGAAGTGGTTAATATCCACACCGAAGGTGATAGTGGACAACACTTTTTCAAAATCTCGAAAACAAGAAATACAGGAGTTCCTTTTAAGGAACATAGATATATTTTTGAGTTGCCTGTGAGGGCATCTTTTATCAAAAATCACAAAGAAACAATCTCAGGAGAAAAAGTTAATTTAAGACTACAACCCAGCAGTCCACGAAGAGATGCAAAAAATGTAAAACCAGGAATAACTGCAGAATAAAGTGATGGTTGGAACAATCGTGTCATGTGAGTCCAAAAACTGAACGTCACTGTCTGATTTCATAATGACTTCAGAAGACTTAATAGTATGCCCCTTGCAGATGGGTTGGCAGAATTGTTAGGAAAGGCTAGGTCCTTAACTAACCTCAATTTTATGAGTTGATACTGACAAATCCCCTTAACTGATAAGGCTAATGAAAAAAACTGCCTTCTCAATAATGGATGGACTATTTCACTATACAGTTCTCCCCTTCTGGCTGCAGGGGGCCTTAGCTATAGCCAAAAGTTTGATGGATCATGTACTGAGGCATCTTGTAAAGTCCTCTAAAGCTAATGACAAAGCTAAATTAGCATCCCTAGCTAAAGATAATCATAAGCATTTTTTAGCTATGTCCAAAATCTAAAAGGGAAGGCCCAGCTTTGTGCTGAACTAGTAGTGGATGGCACCAGTCATACCGAACCTGAGAAAATTGCCAACCTACTAGCTGACAGATTTGGTGCAAACTTCATCCCCTGTCCCCGCCAGTTATATCCAAAAGCATACCAGCTACCAATCTTCTTCCTAGCATCTCCAAAGAACAAGTCATAACCGTGCTCTCCAAGGCCAAAAACACAGCATCTATGGGAACAGATAACATCCCAGACTGCTTATTAAATGGCCTAAAACAGGACCTAGCAGAATCACATGGCACTCTCTTTAACCACAGCCTAAGCACTGGCTTTGTTCCAGCAGAGTGGAAAACAGCAACAGTAATCCCCTTGCACAAAAGGGGTCCATCAACTGGCCCTGGGAACAATAGTACCATAAGCCTAACCTTATTAACAAAGACATAGGCAACCTTAAAACTCTTGACCTGACCCAATTTGGAGTCATTGAGGGTAGATAATGCTTATTAAACCTAGTGGACTTCTTTGAAAATGTCATCAAAGCCTGGATAAAGGCAAAGCAGTACCTACTGTCTATCTTGACTTAGCCAAGGCCTTTGACACAATCTCCCACTCAGGTATCATTCTGAAACTCTTTCAGTTGGGAATTAATCCTTATGTCATTAGATGGGTAGCCAGCTGGCTATCTGACATAACTCATACAGTCAAAGTTGGGGATTCCACCTCTACAGGTAGACCAGTTACCAGTGGTGCACTACAAGGATCTGTGCTGGGCCCTCTATTATTTGGAATCTACTTCTTGGAAATTTAGGTGAAAGCAGACAGCATGTGGCTTACCAAGTTCATTGATGATTGCAAAATGGGTGCAATTATTGAGTCTCCTAACAAAATTAACATATTACAAAAGAGGCTAACACAGACAAACAATTGGTTCATAGGCCACAGGCTTAAGCTAAACACAAAAAAGTGCATTATTATCCCTTTTGGCAAAGGGGAAGTCCTTGCAAATTACAATGTAGACAGTACCCCCCTCAGCTCTAACCCAGTGGTGAAGGAGTTGGGAACACAAGTTGACAACATCCTAAACTTTGATCACCATGTGTCCACGGTGGTAAGGGAAGCCTTTTGCACTGCACATCTCATAAGTAAGGGCATTGCATCCAGGACTAAGGATGTTATAACTTCTCTGTACTCGACCCTCATCAGACCACTAATAGAGTACAATGATCCCTTTTGTATGTATCTCACCAGACACCTGAAGCAGCTGGAGAGACCACAGAGGTTTCTCACCAAGAAAATTCAAGGCATTCAAAAATGATCTAATTGGATAGACTGAAAGCCCTGTCACTCTACTCTGTATGTTATAGGCTGCTGAGAGGTGACCTGTGACTGGCCTACAGAGCAGTCTCTGACCCAGCCCTAATGGAAACGCTGCACATCTGCAAATCAAATGGGACAATATTCCCCCACTCCAGGGAATTAACCTAGCCTGTGACATTAACAAGACATTCTGGAGAGACAGATATGCTTCTCAGAGATTACCACTCCTCTGGAATAAACTCACAGTTCACGTGAAGCAATTGACCTCAATGACCCTACTTAAGTGCAACTTGGTCAATTGGATGGGAAATCGTAAATTCACCCTGGGGTGGCACCTATGTCCCTCATGGACAGGGGCAGTTGGTGCTGATCATAGACTTGCACTGCAAATATAGACTATCCATCATCAATCAGGGAACACAGGTATAAATGATTAGGCTTGTAAAGGCTCTAGGGCCATTAGGCTTGTAACCTCCAATGAACACAGTATGCTAATCATCTTTTCCATGTTGCCATGTTATTGGTGGCATCTGCCTGTGCCTAGATCACCAACCTGCACATCTGTGAAAGTTTAAGTTATTATGAAAGATTAAATCATCCAAACTTGTACAGTGTTTCATACACATGTTTAAGAGGGCACCTTATTCAGGTTTATAGAACATTTAAAGACAACTACATCTGGGAATGTTTGGTGTTATCAAAGAGTAGCAGAGACTTGTAAGACAACCATTATAGAAGATTATGTAGAAATAAGAGGTGTACTTATTACTTCTTTGAGAAAGTAGCTGATGCTTACAATAGGAAAGCAAATAGCTTAGATATTTTTTAAGAACAACTTGGACACATTATGGGAATGATTGTTATGTTATGTTGGCAGGATAGAAGCGCATTATTGTCCATGCCTGAATTATTTGTATGCATGTATCCATTGATTTGTACTCAGTGTGACACCTAGTTCAGGCTTCCCTCTTCATAATGGCACCAGTTCCCACTGTTGTTAAAGTGATGACCATGCACTATGTGTTGGACTACTAGAGATATCCTGCCCTTCCATACCCAGAGGCAGAGACTGGATCCACAAGCAACACAGCTGCATCTATGTCTGTGGTACTGCCCACTAACTAATGCTGACAGTGGCATCTTCTTATTGGACAGTACACTGCCATCGTTGCCATGCTCTGATGCTGCGGTGGCATCAGATATGTTCTATTCCATTATGGCTGACTCCATGACTGTTACACCTGTAAAAGCAAACAGATATACTCCCATGTGTGCAACTGAAGAGATGTGATATTCCCACAACCCAATGCTACAACAACATTTTAGACTACTGCCCAATCACTTTTACAATTATCAGCCATCATACAAAACTACAACCAATGTTAAAAGTCTTTAGAAACCTGGTTTTCACCAATATTGACAAACTCAAAAACTTTCTCACATTCCACAGTGGAACCACATACTCTTCTTAGATGACCCTAATGCAACATCCATAAGCCTACCCAACTTCCTTCTATCTGCAAGATAAATTCTTCTAATTTTTCCACAGACTTTATAAACCCACAAAAAAGAATGGTTTTCCATCAAACTAAACATTTCCTCACTCTAAGGGATAAAGCATGACAACAATGGAAACAAACCTTCACAACTGAAAACAGAGCCTCCTTTATAGTCTTACACAATCTAGCCAAGTAATTTATCTGAAGTCACAAAAGCAATCTCCAAACAATGAAACACCACTTTGTTACATGCCCATACTTCTCAACCTCTTAGTGCAAGAAATCTGAGAAAACATAAAATAATGGTGGGACAAAGGCCCAGAATAAGAACAGATGTTAAATGTTGCTCTTATAAACTTAGGAAATTGTCAGAATAACAGGATTTATGTGAGCATGCTTGTTTCTGAAAGATATTAAGTCTGAAACTCAAATGTATGCCATTATTTAATTACTTCAATCCTCAGTGATTTGCCCCAAAACTACAAATTTTATGAGGAACAGACCAAAAGTCTGTGCCAAAAATCTGGACATTCTCTGGAAATCTGTACAGTTGAGAGGCATGTTCTCCACTCACTTTTGAAAGATTTTAACCTTTTTTACAGGAAGAATGCTTCCTCATGAAAGCCTGTCTACAAGCACCATCCAATGTGGCAAAATAAAACATCCCCCAGAATATTTTAGTAAATAATTTAGTAATTTCCTGTCAATAAACTCTATACTCCTCATAGATCATGACTTACCCACCCCATCACCATTACTCCCCCTCTTCCACTTCAAATATACACATCTCAAAGAAGCCTCTACTCAAAATATTCCCACTGACTAATCTTTTTGATCTGATAATGTAAATCCCTGGTTCATATATCAGTGCTGAGATCACCTGTTCACCTCTTTCTTTCTCTCTCTTTCTATATATATATATATATATATATATATATATATATATATATATATATATATATATATATATATATATATATATATATATATATATATATATATATATATATATATATATATATATATATATATATATATATATATATATATATATATACCCACACACACACACACACACACACACACACACACACACACACACACACACACACACACACATATAAATAAATATATATGAGACCTCTCACTTCTGCCCAGTATTCATCTTCCCAACTCTGGGCAAACTTCTAGAAAAAAATAGTCTGCATCCAACTCTCCAACTACATCCAGAAGTATCACCTGTAGTCGTCCAAACACCATGAACTCTTGCCTGGGCAAAATACTATGATGGTACTTTGGACCCTAATTGATAACATCCGGCAAAGCACTGATAAAGGCTTCCTTACAGGTGACCTATTTATAGACTTGACAAAGTCATTTGACCTCATTGACCACTAATTTCTCCTAAACAAATTGATTAAAATTAGTATCCACCCAGGCAACCCTCCCTTATAGGTTCATAGGTAGGTACTAGGCTGTTGGCCCTAGGGCCTATATAAGCCTAGCCAAGCAGTACCCTGGCTTTTGCCACCCAAGAAAATTATTTTCCTGTGCCCCTGTCAAGCAGAGCCACAGAAGTGATCCCCGGGGTGAATTTCCTATCTCCCATCCAATCATCAAGATTTTTCTTGAAGAGTGCTAATGAGGAGCTTTGTTTGATATAGATAGGGTAGTTTGTTCCAGAGTATGGGGAGTCTCTGGGACAGGAATATATCCCTCCAGCATGTTCTGTTTATTGTGATGACAAGGTTTAGGTCCCTAGAGCATGTAACTCAGAGGGATTGGGATTTCTTTAAGTGGAGCATGTCCAATAGCTCTGGGTTTGACATAGTTTTGTATATTAGGCAGAGATCTCCTCTGAGTAGGTGATATTCTATGTATTGTTTAAAAACATCCTCATTTGCAGACACAACAGAGTTAAAAAAGGACCCCCCATCAGAAACTGATTCTTATTAAACACGTGCCACAAAAATTCATTTTACCCCTCTCTTCTTCTCCCTACTCATTAACAAATTTCTTGTGATCTTCCCCATCTCTCTCTTATCCTCTATGCTGATGACATGGTCATTTACCAATCAGGTCTCTCTTACACCAACATTCAATGCCAACTCCAGTCAGACTTACATGCTCCTGCTTCAACACAGGACATATTACCTATCAAACTGTTCCATCTGATTTCCACTTATTTTCTCCTTTCACAGAATTAATGATGTTTTTTTCCACTTTAGAAACTAATACAATTTTTTCTATGTAACTAATGTGAATGTCTCTCTTATTGCTTACACTTCTGCCATTTTTCTTTTCAGAATGTTTTGTATGTGGTGTATGTTGTGTCTGTGTCCCGGATGTGCACGTGGAAAAGATATGGTGATATTTATCATCAGCAAGCCTCAATGGCTGTGGGGTAGTACCAGACCTTGCTAGTTGCATTTCTGATAGAGACATTTAATGTTGCCATTAGTCTAGGCCCCGCATCCAGGTCTCCACCTGGTATCACTATAATGTCACTGTCCCCAGACAGGGACAGAAAGAACTCATCTGTGTCAGTGGGGTAGTCTCTGATGGTGGACCTCTGCCTGTGGCCATTATCTCCTATGCAATGACTTGACCTTTCAGCCAAACATGCAGTATCATTTTAGTGAACCATCAACAGATCTGTATTGGTGATCTGCACTGACTGCTAGCAGCATTCACACCTGTAATGAGGTCCTGCCACACATGTTCCAGGAAGGCCACTGCAGGCTTGCCAGTGATTATAATGCACTATCTATGTACATGTAGAGCCTGCAATAACTCTTCTTCGTCTGTTGGGGAGAACTTTTGCAGCCACTGACACTATTTTGGTGCCATTTAACTACATGTGCATGTACATGGGGATATACACCTATGTTCGGTGTCTGGTCAGAAATACCTGTCAGCTGTTACAGTCTACTACTTATGCTGCAGCTGTAAATCAAACAAGTTATGTGCCTGCATACATCATGAGCCACATCCTCTAAATATTTCAGTTGGGACTGCTTGAGGACAGCATGTGATGTAACATGCATCTTGTGATCAGTCTATACAGACTTGTGCCCCTCCAAGCAACACCACCATATTTTTCCCAGAATTCATCTTCACCCTGGCCATTTAGCAGGTGTGCCTCCCCACTATACTCCCCTTCTCTGCGCATGTCAGCTGAAATCCTATAGCAGAAGGTACATATTTCAATACATCCATCTCTATCTGTGCTGCCACCAAATGTGTTTACTTCAGTAACCTCTATCATTCAGCAGTCCATCTAGTGGGCTGGAGATTGAAGAATCTGAACTCTCCCTGCTCATATTCCCCTTTCAAAATTAATTAATCATTTTTTTGAAGGAAAGATGCTCCTGTATCCCCAAAGTAGGGGACTTTGACCCAAAGTCCTTTAGTTATATATACTTACTCTCTGGCTACATAACCAGGGAGGACAAGAAGCCCAAACATGTTAAATCGTTGTGTAGCAATAGTAATTTCCCTATGTTGAAGTCTTTGCATGAATTGTAACCTCATCCACTTTGCACTCAACTAGTACATAGAGAACCCCTTTTGTATTGCCACCAGCAGTGCCACAGCATTTCCACCTGAATAAGCTGCCATACCTGGTTCTTCTACTCTGCCTTAAGTGTCATATGACATAGTAGTTACACTCTTACTCTTCTTTCAACATTTTAGCCCAAATTCTCCAAATTTTGTTTTCAATAAAAGGGCCGGTACTATCCATATTCATCCCTATTTCTTCTCTTTAACTAGCACTCTTTGGAATCTGTGCCAGAAAGTATGCCTGCCCTGGGCTCTGCCCCATCTACTCCACTATCTCTCTCTCCTTGCTTGCATGGTGGGTCTTTTAAATCATCACATTCCCCATGTTTAATTCTGCCTTCAAAAAGACCTCTGTACTGTCCCACTTCACACCTTCATACAACCCCAAAAAAACTGATGGTTCTATACTTCATATCATTTGTTAATAACTGTAAACTTTCACTTGCTTTTCTTGGATGAGGAATGCTTCCTTGTGCTCTTTGACCAGCACGGACTATCTCACTGTGTCACTCCTTCAGTTTTTGGCAGTGAGGTTTGATGACTCATCAGAAGCAGTACCTTGCTCAGCTACATGGATATGTGACCCAATCAGACTGTCAGTCTTTTTGGTTCCATATCGCTGTCCTGTGGTGCTTCCTCCTCTTCAACCTTCCACATCTCCCAAAGGAGCAATGCACATAATTAGGGCCTGCATTTACATACAGAAACCAATAGTACTAGGAAAACCTTCTTCCTTTATCACTGGTGATAGTAACACTGTTCATCTTAGCTGACATTTTATTTGGCATTACATGGTGCTTCACAGGAGTGCTCTTGAAGCAGTTTGGATTTTGAGGCACTGTAGATATACAGGCCTAGTACTAAAGATGGAAGAACTTGCAGTTCTCATGTGTCTATATGAGGCACAATACTTTATTACACGTTTGTGAGTTTTATCCAGGAGTTAGGGGAAATAATTATCTGCAATGTAGAGATTTTAATGATTCTTTTAATATTCTGTGACATTTTCATTTCTTGATGTAGAGAAGGAGGGAATTTAGGGAATTGTACAAATATACCTACAAGCATTTCAGTAGGATGGCAGTTCATCCATCAGTAGTGCTACTCAGATACCTTGTCTGAGGTGTGGTAGTTTTTTTCTAGGAAGGTCCCTAGACCTTCTCTGATAAAAATGTTTTTGTAGGGAGCATATTTGCCCAAGAAGGAGATCAGAATGGTACAGTAATCCAAAGCCTCTTCATGGATGAGTAAAAGTAGTAGTGAGTACCATTCCAGCTGTATTGCATCCTGCTTCATGGTGCAGGCACTTTATATCTGGTTCCCTTGGTGATAAATATGTGGTTGGGATTCTTATGGTGTATTTTTTCCAGATAATGAGAAGTTCATAGAGTAATCATTGGCTGCATCGGACATTATGCAATATGCTAATTATGCAAATGGCTGCAGTCAACAATACAGGCTATTACATACTTCTTATCTGTTCTGGATGTTTGAACGACAGCATGCTAAAAGTTGCCAGCATCAGATTTAACAGGAAAGTAAAATTCATCAGTCTCCTTTTTGATTGCATATGCATTCATTTATTTATTTATTGCATGACTGTAAAATTAGGTAACCTGGAAAGTGGACCAATCCCAAGGGATTGTTTCAACTACAACCTGGAGGAATATAGAAAAAAACACTTCCAAAACAGCATCAGCTTGGTATTAATAACTGCTTCAGAATGGCATGAAAACCTCTAACTAAAAATAACTGTTGAGTTGTGAAAAATTCTAGGTTATAAAATAGCATGCGGATAAAGATACTTTATTTAAATATTTTTAATGCAGAAAAAGTTAATAGCTTTAGTTGAGTGGATTGCTCGGTTTTGGTGGGGATCGACTACTTTGAATGGCTGGAAAGGTGATATTTACATATCTTTTTTTGTTTTGTTTTCATAAGTGTTTTATTTATTTGTAACTGAAGTTTTTTGTTTTGTATACAGTAGCTTAGCAACTTGTGACATGTTTGAATCTCATTTGTGAAAAAAGTCGGAATTTTACTTGGTAGTTAGTAATTAAATATTTAAATGTTAGTTCAATGTTTGTAATTGTGTTCTGATGAAGCTTTACAGTGAAAGTGCTAACCATGTTTTATAATAAACTATGCTTTTATTCTTTGATTACTGGTCTGTGATATTTACAACTTGGACTGCTACTAATATTGTTCCACCTCAGGTATTATTTACTCTTGGCATTTTATGGTATACTGAAAGGAAATCATTTATACTGCTTCTACACCTCTGCTGTGTTTCTGCTGAGTTTCATGTTGACTGTTGAATATTTCCCAAATTATTTACAAGCAGTTAATTGCCGGTGAGCTTTTCTTTTTTGCTTCGTACTTTGAATAGAAATGTTTAAATCATACAAGGAGCTTGTTTGCAAAGAGTAGAGAGACCAGGAAATTAATCAGTAGATTGGTATAGTGGTGGCACTGCTACAGGTATTGTGCTAGATTGTGAGGTTGAGCTGAAAGGGGGCTAACATGATAAAGTTTTTGATATACTCATCAATCTGTGTCCCCATCCTCACCTATGGTTACCCTATCATCACCTATGGTTACCCCATCCTCACCTATGGTTATCAGCTTTGGTAGTGGTTGAAAGGATGAGATCATTTATACTGCTGGTGAAAATGGGGTTCCTGATCTCTACCTCTGTGATGAATGAAGAGCTCAGACAAAAAGAACAAAGTCAGTCAGCATTCAGAATATCATGAAGTTCAGAATACACATGGATAAAAATAATTTATAAAATCTGAAAAAATGCAATGGAAGACAAGGAGATATTGATGTTCAGCTGTTGATGAAGAGCGCAAGATGTTTACTACTAAAACCCTAAAGAATGAGTTATGAAGATAATTGGAAATCTCAAACTACACGAAGATATTCAAGAACAGCAGAGTACCAACTACTGAATTTAGGCAAATCCTGGAAGAGTTTGTGCCAGACTAAACCAAAGCCTTAGCTGGGTAAACAAACCTACACCAGTTACAGGGCATATTCATTCAATCACTGTTAAGACTACTACCTTCAGTATTTATAATATTGATGAAAGATAGCCAGTCATATGATGGTAGGGTTCTTTAACAATTGTAGCTTATGACAGATACTGTGTTTTTAATTGGTTTTCCTTCTTCCAGTCAATGAATCTCTGTCATGCTTTTCATACTAGGGGAGTGGATTAACTGGCTACTGAGGAAAGTACAGCTAAGATGATTTACTATGAAAACTGTATCCCCTCACTTTTTCCCATGCTCTCAACTGTCCAGAATTTCACAAAATGTCTTTTTGCATCATGTGTCTGTTCCTCATAAAATGTGTGGTTTTCTGTCAAATCACCGAGGATTAATGCCACTAAATAATGACACATTTTTGAGTTTCAGACTTCATATCTTTCAGAACGTGCATGCTAGCACAAGCTTATAAGGGCAATATTTAAAATCTGTCCATATTTCTGGGCCTTTGTCATCCCCATTATTTAACCTCTGTCTAAATTTCTTTCTGTAAGAGTTTGAGATTATGCTTTTTCCTCTTTTCTCTTTTGCATCTGAACATGACATACTAATCTAAAAAGAATCAACTAATCTTAGTTAATAGTTTCAACATGATTTCCATTACAGCAACAAATTTATGTAACTGATCCTACACACAGAAATCAAGGATTTTGTTCCTTATACTTTTAATATGCATGTGAGTCATGCTAAGCTTTTTGGCAGTACGCTAGACAAGATATAGTGATGAGACCAATGGTTACAGATATGCTGTAGGACTAGTGAAAAAAGAAAAAAATAGCATGTTAAGGGATTCTGTAACCTTTTTTAGCATGTCTAGATAGGTGTAGGGATTAAGCCATTGATTCAATGGGACTGAAAATCTTGTAAAGCTCTTTCTTTAGAATGAGGTAGCATTTGCAATCAGGTGTCAGTTGATTCCACAAATTCTGAGAGGGTAGTAGATGAGCAGTTGGAAGTTATCATGAGTGAGGTATATGATTAGAATTTTATCACAGAGAACACATGTAAAAGTAAGGAAGGAGGACAGATCCAGCATAATGTTGAGTGTCATGTAACACTGTGTATAGGTCTCAGAATGAACAAATCAATAGGAAGGAATTTTGAAGAGATGAAAGCAAATTCACAATGGGTATGCAACAAGGGTAAATTGGAGATTCAGTATATGACCTGAATGGGACATACCAATAAACATATCACCACAGTTAGTCAGCTATGCAACAGGAATTGGATGCAGCTTTTGTCATTATTGAACTAGAAGATAAGGAGCAGTTTAAATACTAATTAAATACTTATAGCTTACAGCAGATATTACAATACGATGCAATGCAGGGATCATGATTTATATAATATATCAGCATAAAACTTATTTAACCTTAGAGGTAGTCATTGCAGTCGATACTACTGTTTAATGGAAACTGTTAAGAGTTTCTACACCAGACAGAATACTAGATTCATCACATATTTCCCCTTTTTCTTGAATTCAAACTTGACAAGGTGGCCAATGCAAGAAATTACCCAGCATCCATGCAACCTGGTAATATCTGCTCTTTTCTATTCGGGGTCAAAGGGACCCATAACCTTTCCTGGCGTCCGTGAATATAAATCAAAGAACCATTCCTTAATGGAACACTAGTCCTCCACATGATGCAGGCAATGGCATACACACACACACACACACACACACACACACACACACACACACACACACACACACACACACACACACACACACACACACACACACACACATACCACTTACACACACACACACACACACACACACACACACACACACACGCACACACACACACACACACACACACACACACACACACACACACACACACACACACACACACACACACACACACACACACACACACACACACGCACGCACACACACACACACACACACACACACACACACACAGACACAAGCATAACAACACCAATAAACATAAATCATTAAGAGACAGTTTAGAGAATCAATTGAACTACTTCTGTGTTTTTGAGATGATACCATAGCATCCAGTGAAAATCTACATAGACGCAGGAAAGGTATATTGACTTCACAAAGAAGTATCGCATCTGGGAAATGAACTGGTGTACTAGCTGTCATGAGCTAGAAACACTAACTGCTATTCCTTCCAGATGCCTCTTACATTGCTGATCATTACAAATATTTCCAAATATTTCACTTGTAATAAATTACATCTCTCAGATGGCCATCTTCAGTAACAGCAGTTTCATTTTCTCATGTTTCAAGCTACTTTTCATCACATAAATATTATAATGTCCTTAAATATTCCATTATTCCTTGACAATGACTCACTATGTTAGAAATAACATGAAAATGCAATAATTTCATAATCTTTTCCATTCAGCTCAGGACGTCAAAACTTGCTCAACGATTCCATCATTGTTTCTTTTCATATGTTAGCATAATATTTTGTTATTTTAGATTATTGCAGTTAACAGAAGTCACCTTTTAAGGATGGACTATAATTCATACAAGTTTCATCATGCCAATTAATTTATTTTCCTCCTGAATTACTTAGGCCAATAAAAATAGTCTTTTCAATTTCTGTGGTTTCTGTTTTCTGTTATCATCAGCCAGGCTTCCACCACTGCTTTTGTAGGAGAAATCAAGAATGAATCCATAGTGGTTGACTGAATTTAGTTACTTAGTACCAGACAGTCCCATAACTTTTTCTTCCCTTCCCATTACTTTACTATCCAATCATTTTTCCCTCTTAACTTTTTCTCATGCTCATGGTTAGATTTATTTTCTTATTTATTAGTCAGTCAGTCAATCAGTTAGTTAATTAGCCGCAGGTGGACTTGTACAAAATCCTTTACAGCTACGACCTACGCCACATGGTTGACATGACAAAGTAAGAACTATACATACAGATGGAAGCATGTTTATAATTAGAATAAGATGTTAGAACAAGATTCATGGATAATGACCATTTATAATCTGAAATCTACAGTCAGGAAGGCAAAGACATTAGACTTATACTTAGAGAACTTTACTACCTGCATTAGAAATTTATATATTGTAGAATAACAGCAGTATTCAGGATATATCAAATCTAATTAGTATTATAAGCAGTTATAAGTAAAAAAATAAAGTAAATAACCAAACATCACTCAAGTGATTTGAATAATTAAAGCAATAAAAAGATTGTGAAATAAAGCACACTGTACAACAATGTAATATCTCTTGGCATAATTCATGTTTTCCTTACATTTCAGAATAATTTAATAGTTTGTGTTATGTAAGTCATATCTATTGTTCCTCCTCCTCTATTTGTTGGACCTGGTAATCTAGCTCTATACATCTGCATTTGTCTTGTAACGTTTTAGTAATTTTTAACAATAAAAAGTTTTAATTCCAAATTCTTCCTTGCCAGCTGCTTAACAGTTGCATGGTATTTGCTATAAATTATTAGAGCCTTTGTTTGATGTAAAATCTTATGTATTGGTTTATAATATTATTGCATTTGTAGTCATGCCTGAATTTATTTTAATTAATTTATCATTTGTTGACTGGGCTACTCACACTAGGCTATTGACCTCTTTACAAGGAAAACCTATGGGGCATTTGGTCAGGGCATTGAGGAACTTCTGCTACTTTTTTCAATGGGTGTCATGGGATCTTTTACATCTACCTTAGCTACCACCAACTTAGAAAGATGTGTCCTCATTTTAACATTTAATCTGCAGGATGGCACATTCAGGAGTGCAGCACCTCCCTTAAAGCTGCATTGCAGTGTAAACAATCTGGTCACCTAGAGTGGAAATAGAACTTACAACCTTCCGGTCTTTCAGCCCCAAAGGTGAATGTGCTACCTGTTGCACCACTGTTTTCAACACATTCCCCCAGATTCAGCAAGCAGCCATGCAGGAATAAGTTATTCCTGCACAGCAGGGATCATTCCATGCATATGTATGAAGGCACGCTGCCGTGCTGTAAAATGGACACAGTTCCATGTACGAGTGCAGGGGTGTGTCTGAGAGCAGAGCTTTTACAATATACACACCCCCTGCACTCCAGAATTGCCTTTTGGCAATTTAAAATGAGCGAGAATGCACATAACTCCCCCTACCCGGCAGGATAACAAATCTGGTCAAAGCCATAAGGGACAATTGTCCCTACCAAGACAAATGTTGTTAGAATAACACATTTAGCATAAGCACATAGTGCAAAGGAATGTGGACAAAACCAAATGGGACAATTGTCCCACAAAGCAGTACGTTGACAGAATAACAGGTTCAGCATTAGCATGGATATTCTGAAGGGTAAAAATAAAATAACACAACAAATATTTTTTTTTAAACATGCAATAAAGTTTAAGTGTAGCTGTGCGGGTGTGCCCGTTGCTTAGCTACGCTTAGTCCAGCTTAAACAGCACAAGAAGTTAAATAGCAAGAGACACCCACCATAAGCAGTATTGCAATAGTGTAGTGGTTATAGCGTATGCTTTGCAAACGGCCATTCCCAGTTTGATCCCCACTGTAACCAATTTGCATTTTACATGGGAAAGCAATACATAAACATTTGTTTTAATAATTAGCTACTAAATAACATATATTTGTTAACCAGAGTACTGTAGTAGGTCCAGATGTGAGGTGTCAGTTTAATAAAGTTGTGAAAACCCCATATAAACACAAGTGCCCCATACAGTATAGTCACAAATGAAAAAATGTAATGAAAGCACATTGGAGGTTGCCAGGGACAGAAAACAAATGTATAATATGTAATGAATGATGAATCAATCCCATACAACAGATAGTCTATAAAATAAAAAAATAAACAATGCTAAGCATTGCACAACTCTGCTTACCAGGTGTAAGCGTTGTGTAAATATGACTGCTAAGCAATGAGTAGCCCAGCTATGTAGATTTGCCCATTAGTAAGCAGTGCTGAACCTGCCCCTTTAAGCACTGCCAACCTTAGTGAAGCAGGATTGCCCATAGCTTAGCTTGGCTCAGCATATTAAAAACAATCCAATCATGGCAAAGGGCAGGAAATCAGCTGTATTTAAACCCCACAGGTGGGAATACAGCTCATAACTGGTTGCAGCTTCACACTGTAGGCAGTATGGCAGGAGTTGGTGAGGGCATGCGCTTCCAGGCGCAGCGCTGGGGCATACAGGAGTCCAAGATCATGGTAGGACTCCTGGTATAAAACCATGATGAGAGACTGTTGCAGGGCCAGTACCAGGGCTCCCAATATAAAGCAGAAGCCTGGGACTGTTGCGCCTATGATCTCACCATTGCCACTTATATCCCTCAGATTGGTGAGCAGGTCCAGCACCACTATGCCAACTTGAAGTGGAGAAAAAGGGAGCTCTTGGATGAGTGGGTCCAAGAAGCAAGGTAGAGGTGTGATATCCCAGCAGTGTGTAAGTAGTTATACCAATAACTGTTTACTAATGTCCAGCCCGTGTATGTGATGGATAGGTATGCCTAAATATTTCTCTATTTCCCTTACAGCTGCAGCTGAGCAGGCTGTGAACCAGGAAGCCCATGCCAGCAGATTGCAAAGGCTGCATCATGAGGCTGGTGAGTAACAATCCTGCTTGTAGTAGTCATACCAAATAAATATAAAGTAGTAGAAAGTCACCTGGCAGTATAAAAACTGTGTATGGATTGTACTGAATAAACCAGACAATATGACAGTAATAGTCCCATATAGGTCATATTTAAATAAAACAGTAACTGCCTGGCAAAAAAGTTCTAAATCCTCGACTGGTTATGTTTACTCTGGTATTGTATGGTGTTTAGTGTTGCATTCTCTGAATAGTAATGTTGTGTTAACCACTGTTACCCACACTGTGCTACATAAAAAATGTCTGGAAATGTCTGTATAAGACTGTTGTAAGTACAAGATCAGATTGTACAACCAAGAGAGACTTAAACAGAAAACACTGAAAAAATAGACAGCAATATCCACATTTCACACTCTGATGAAACTTAAATTGCTGTATTTTTAGCAGACACAGCCATGGTTTGGATCCTGGGAGTGGTAGTAAGTGATATGCATAATCATACATCTCAGCTGTACAGATTTTTGCAGAATGTCCAGATAAATGGCTCATATTTTCTGCCTGTTCCTCTGTCCCCTTGGCAAATCAGTGGGATGATATCAGAATTGTAGTCACTAAATAATGACATACATTTGATCAAAACCTTCAGAACATGTATATTAAAACAAATCTTGTCACTCTAACAACTCTCCAAGTTAATGAGAGCAGTATTCAAAATATGTCTCTATTTGTACCCCCATTTTGTCAAGCTTTGTCCAGAGTGTGTGCATTAAGAGATTGAGAGGTATTTGCATAATATTAACTAGGAATCTGGGAATATGTGTAGAAACAGTCAGGTAGTGTTAACAAATGTTACCCCCACAGGTCTGTCAGATAAGAAAACTGTAACTGCCTGGCAATAAAGATTTAAATCCTGGACTGGTAGTGTTTACTCTGGTAGTGTATGGCCTGACATGTAGTATTCATCAACATTTGATATCAGAATGGTACTGTTGTGCCAACCACTGTTTCAAACACTGTGCTATATAAAAATATGTCTAGGAATGTCTTTATAAGACTGTTGTAATTACAAGGTCAGATTGTACAACCAAGAGAGGCTTAGACAGAAAACACCGAAAAAATAGACAGCAATAGTCAAATAGCACACTCTGATGTTTGCAGAATGTCAAGATAATTGGCTCATATTTTCCGCCTGTTCCTCTGTCCTTCTGGCAAATCAGTTGGATGCTCTCAGAGTTGTAGTCACTAAATAATGACAAACATCTGATTTCCAGACCTCAAAACCTTCAGAAAATGTATATTAAAACAAATCCTGTTACTCTAGCAACTCTCCAAGTTTATGAGAGCAATATTCAAAATATGTCCCTATTTGTAGACCAGTGTTGTCAAGCTTTGTCCAGAGTGTGTGCATTAAGAGATTGAGAGATATGTACATAATATTAACTCAGAATCTGGGAATATGTGTAGAAACAGTCAGGTAGTGTTAACAAACATTCCCTCCACAGGTCTACCAGGTAAGAGATGTAGAATTTAGCTATAAGACAGTTGAAGTATAAACACTGATAAACACAACACCAATGGGGTAAGGTGCCTCCTCAAGTGAAATAGTTTCAAAATCCTTCCTTTCCTTACATTTATGCATTCACTTTCTTTATATATCCATTTTTAATTAATATGTTTATACATTTTTAAAGTTTAAACTGTATTATTATAAATACATTGATTCATCATTGTATAAAAGTGTTTAGAGAATACATATATATTTGCAGTTTTTAATATTAAGTATATTTAACTTGTTTTTTAAGGAGCATATGTGCTTTACTTTTATTTTTTATGTTATGAGAAGCAGGGATTTATTACTAAGTGCTTCATGTGACTTTGTCTATATATCCTATTGGATAATTTGAATTATATGGATATGATTGGCTATGGTTGCATATATATTAAGTTGAAGTTAGTATGTTTTTATTGAAGTCTAAAGAAGCGTTCTGAGCAATGCGAAAGCGCTTACTGTCTACTAGTAATAAAGGATTTTCACTTTATCTTCTGCATTGACTTATTGGTTGGCTTCGATTGTCCTGGAGTGTCTACCTCTATCTTTGGATTTTGAAACAGTTGAAGTATACACTGTGTACAAACATACCACTGGCCAAACCAAGCCCATATGGTATTGTAATAATACCTGTAGAGTAATGATTAGAGGAATGATCATTAAAGTTGTGAGTACTGCAAGGATGTATAAAGTATTAATTGACACCCCCCCCCCAACATATCTGCAACAATAATCTAAACATGCAAATCAATGGGTATGTTTACACCAAACCTACTTTTGGGACATATGTCCTCTTGTTCAACAAATATAGAAATGTGTTTCTATTGATGTTCCATGTTGAAATACTATCATTGGTGGCCTGTTGCTATCAATGTAACCTGCATCCCGTTGTAATGGCCACTGTGGTTCATTATATGCATGTGTTCTGTTTGCTATGCAACTGTTCCAAATCTGGTGTTTTGGGTTAATGGAAATATCTAGGCATGCTGTTATAACTAATCCTGGATTGTGTTGACTATTACTAACCCACATATGTTCTAAAACTGCAATACCATAGTATATTTGGGAAGGCCATTCCCAGTGGACCCACCTCTCCCACCTCATTGGGCCATGGCACCAGGCCCCAGCACATGTGGGTCCCACCCCGGGACCTCCTCATCCCCTGGTCCTGCACCACCTTTGGGTGGAACTGCCTCAGTTGATGGGGCTCGTTCCCCCCCAAGAGCGGGCACTGACAGGATCCTGTCACCTGAAATCAGGTCCAGGGTCTGGTGCATATGAAGCTCTGCAGAAAATTGGGAGATCTGCTACACCAGCTTGAGGGCTGCATGGCGCAATTAGAGGGTCAGCCTGTCCCTCCTGCTCAGCCCCCAGCACAGCCACTTTTGGGGCCATGAAGGTGCAGCGGTGACTGCCCATAGGTGGGGACTTCAGTCCCACTGTTTCCTTTTGGGGGCTCATGTGCTTCCGATTTCCATGTTGAGGAAGGATAGCAGGTATATTTGGGGAGGTAGGTTGGGTCAGAAGACAGACAAGACAGCATACAGAGGTGGTATATGACACATGTGGGGGTAAACACCTTGGACAGGGAGGGGTGTTAATGGGTCTAATGAGTGTCGAGTAGAGGGGAACAATGACCTCTTTTTTCCTGGATGAGAACCCTTTTGTGATGAGGTGTGCCATGTAGAAGGATTTCCTGACTATTGTGGCAATGTGATTATCAAAGGAGAGACTACTGTCCACATGGGTCCCAAGATCTCTTATCACACATTCGGTGTTAAGAAGACTGATGCCTATGTGGTAGTTCATGGGTACAGAGTTTTTACCAAAGGGGATAACAATGCACTTTTTGGCATTAAGCTTGAGGCCATGGCTCTGACACCAGGCATCTGTCTCAGTGAGGCCCTTCTGTAGGATGTCCACATCATTTGGAGACTCGACTATAGCTCCTAGTTTGCAGTCATCTGTGAAGTCCATTAGCCCAAGGCCTTCTGTGTTAGCCTGTACTTCAGAGAAGTAGATACCAAACAAGAGAGGCCCAGGACTGAACCCTGTGGTACTCCACTTGTCACTGGTTTGAAGTCAGATTTGGAGTTGGCAACCCATCTTGTGACATAGGGATTTATACCTAGTTTAGTGAGTTTAGTTATAATTCCAGAATGGGAGATGGTGTCAAAAGCCTTGGCGAGGTCAAGATAGGTTGTGTGAACCACCTTACCCTTGTCTACAGCTTTGGTGACTGCCTCAAAGAAGTTGACCAGGTTCAGGAGGCAAGATCTGCCTTTCACAAACCCGAACTGGGTGGGGTCCAGTGTTTGAAGGTTAGCAATGTTTGTTTATGAATTTTATGATGATACATTCCATGGCCTTGCAGACCAGGCTCGACAGGCTAATAGGGTGATAGTTCCCAGGATCAGTGGTGGCTCCTCCTTTGTGGAGTGGGATAACTGTTGCTGTGCACCATTCAGTGGGAACAAAGCCTGACATGAGGCTATGATTGAACATGGTGCTTAGGTGGGGAGCCAGTTCATTCTGAAGCTCATGTAAAACGTAGCCTGGGATGTTGTCCGGTCTCATGGATGCTGTGTTTTTGGCTTTAGAGAGTGCCACTTTGACCTGTAAAGTTGTGATTACAGACACTATGCATTCTTCCTGTATAGATATGGGCCCTTTAGAGGGTGAGAGGGGGTAAAGTTAGCACTGAACCTATCTGCCAGGATGTTGGCAATATCAGTAGGTTCTGTAATTTTTGTGCCAGTGTGCTGTAACTCAGAGCAGATCTGGGTGTTGCCATTGGGATTTTTGACATAGCTATAGAATGCTTTGTGGTTGTTCTTAGAATCAGTGGCAATGTTGTTTTCATAGCTAACTTTGAAGGATCTTATAAGGGATCTCAGCTTCTTGCTGAGGCTGACCAGGGGAACTCCTCCACTCATGGGATTTTACTCTCTTTTACAACAATTTCTTCCTTCTGTTGTAGAGTTTGTTTATGGCAGGGGACCACCAGACTTGGCTTCCTTTTTTTGGAGGAAAAACCGACTGACTGTCAGACAAACACATAGGGGCTGTGAGCACCTGAGAAAATATAACTGCCACACATATACACATTCAGCAATGGTGTGTACGCTCATGAGGTATGATGCACAGTACAGTTCAGGGTACTGTACAGGTGCACAGCAATACTGTATACATGGGTGCAGTGTGTTCCAGGGGAAGGGGCATCATCTACTAACACAACTCATGCATCATAGAGATGTATAATGTTGGTAACAAGGATTTAGTATAGCTGCAGTGCATGCTGTTTAGTGCCATATGTCATGCATGTTGACTGTTGGGTAATGAGAGGTCTGTGTAATATCTTTGTGCCACCTCACCTGTAAGTGTGTGTGTGTGTGTGTGTGTGTGTGTGTGTGTGTGTGTGTGTGTGTGTGTGTGTGTGCGCATGTGTGTGTGTGTGTGTGTGTGTGTGTGTGTGTGTGTGTGTGTGTGTGTGTGTAGAAGAAAACCGTAATGTATAGGTCTTAATTTACATTTCTTATCTGCCGCTCACAGGTGTCGAGGTGGGTCAGGGTCCCTCCTGCAGGCAAACTGATGTTAGTGTCCATACAGACTCTGACAATGATGATAGATATGGTGAGGGATAGGCAGGGTTGTCAGGGGCTGAAGCTGTGCCACCAGTTGAAATCCCACATTTATCCACCCCATCCCCGCACAAAGTCACAATGCCCATACATACCTCATCACCAGTGACCATAGATGAGGGACAGTTGGTGGGTGGTGCATGGGATAGGACAGTGTGGGGACTATGGGAAGTGTGTCTGTACACAGCAGCCATAGCCAGATGACTGGTGAGGTACCACACAGGCAGATATACAGGTGTGCGCGTAGGAGGGCTGCTGGCCATCATGCCTCTGGCAAAAGTGCCACAGTAGGTTTCACCAGATGCATGTTTCGGGCTATCATGGAGGCACAGACTCACATGGAACATTACACTAGACAGAGTCTGAGGCTCCAGAGGGCTACTCATTCTGCTGTACTTGACAACATCTGTGATCTTGTAGATGCCCACCATTATTTTACAGAGGTCCTGGATAGATGGTTGGGTGAGATGGTGGGAATCCTCGACCGTGTGGTGTCTGTGTTAGAGCATGTGGTGGGAGTAGGGTGTCATCCATGTGGATGTAGGTCAGCCACACCAACAGCTGGAGGTCTACCTGGACATGCAACAAGTCACAGCCACTCCTATAGTGGGAGTACCAGCAGCAGCACTGCAGAGGGGGTGCAGTCCACATCACAATGCAGCAGGTTATGTGCACATGGTCCTGGCTGGTCCCAACAGGGTTGTGGATCAAGCAGACAATTTTCATCATCATGAGAGAGTAACAAATCTGGGCTTCTACCTAGTAGTGCCCGTGGGACCCCTGGCAGGCAGAGTTCATATGTCCATGGCCAGACACAGTGAACTATACACCCTGCCATGTATGGTCTGCAGCTGTCCAACAAACCTCTGTATAGGGCAACCACATAACAGAACTGTGTGCATACATACACATACACACACACACACACACACACACACACACACACACACACACACACACACACACACACACACACACACACAGCTAGGGCACCTCCATACCTACACACACTACATCTGCACAGCCCAATTGATAAAGAACCCCCTAACACACACACATGATGTCAACCAAATGGCTCAGCCTAGGTCTCTGGCAAACCCACAACAAACCCTGTGCATATGATGATTCTTGTGCCACATCCTTGTCATCCATACCATCGATGCAGGGACATGCTAATATGGTTCTGATACACAGGGTGAATGTACTAAGGTTTAGCAATGTAATGTGGTTTAACGTGTTTTCAGCTGGAATGTTTAATGCTTACATGTCAGGGTGTGTAGCTGTCCAGCCATGATGCATTATAGCTGTTATTAACACTGACTGATTGTGGTTTCCATAATGTATTCAATTTATGTTGTAGGTGTCTATGTGTCAGCAGGATGTTGGTCTGCTGTCCTTTCCTACAAGGGATATGGCACTGTGGTGACACATTGACTGTGTCATATCCTGGGTACAGCTGAACACAAGCAACAGGTCTGTATGACAGTTACTGCATGTGCCACATGGCTGATAGGTCTGAGGGGTGTATACGGGTGAGTGCATGGTGGCTGATGTCAGCAGCTCTTCTACAGTGGACAATGGTAAGTGTACTGGGTGGCACACACCAAATGTTTGTGAATAACACACAAACACAGAGGCTTTGGTGTTGATGCAATACACAGAGAATACTGTACACATGGATATACTTAATTTTGGAGTGAACTCATTTTGTCCTATGTAATTCCACCGAGACCAAATAGGCAAAACATCACATCAGTGAATAATCAGTCTTCCAGTTTATTGTCATTGACAATGGTACTGGCAGGGTATGTTTCCTCTTCCCCAATGTAGTGCAGTCCTGGAGTTGGTAAACATAGGTGTGCTGGTGTGGGTAGCACAGCCCCCCACTTTGGAGGGTGTGGGGTGGTGCAGAACCACACATAATGTGATTAACAACTACTTAACCTGTTAACATAAACTGTACAGTATAACAGCAGACTAAGAAGGGGGATATGTACAGCAATAACCCCAATGTGGGTGGCTGTGCCCACAACAACTACACCCAACTATATATACCAACTCCAGTATCGCTGTACAGCTGTACAGTGGGGAAGAGGGCATTTACACATCTACTACTAGTTTTAATGGAATGAATTTCTACAAGATGATTCCTTTGAAATGTTACGTTTTTCCAGTTAGCTCTCAGGCAAAAGATCTCCTGGGACATGTATTTTCTGCAAACTGAAGTAGATCCCTTCACATACACACACACTTACTTGGCAATACTGAGAGTAGAACCCCTATCTAGGTACTTATTGCTACTAATGTGTTTGGCCTTAATTGCACACACCACAGAGCTTTTAACATGAGGTGCATGCTGAGTTTCATCTTAAGTGAAGAACATCACAAGGCCTTGTAGAGTATGGTAATGGGGGATGTACTGGGTGTTAATGAACAGTACATAGTATGACATGATTTCATATACACATTGAGAAACACATAACAGTCATAGACACATCTGACAGACCTGGGTTTAGCAGTGCTAACTACTTTGTCAGTGAGTCCAATTTGTTACAGAGAATTTGCAGACAGCACATACATTATTGGGCTGGATAGTGTAATAGGTTCATAGGTTCATACTAGGCTATCTGCCCAAGGGCATGTACTGGGTGTTAATGAACAGTACATAATTAGTTACCTGTATGGTTGCTGTAACAGCAGTCCTCATACAGTGGACTTTGGGAAATGTACTGAGGGTACCATGGTGTAAAGACAGTATACCAGGCACCCACACCCCACATTGGATATTGTACTCACTGAAACCCATGATAGTGCTCTGACATACCCACGATCACACATTGACCAGGACTGCAGTACAACTCCTTGTCTATCTAATCAATGCTACTACAGAGATATGCATTTATTGCACATTCCACAGGGATAGTAGGGTGAGGGTTTCTCATGGCTTTCATAATGTCAGCAACATCACTATCCCTTGTAATGTATGGCAAGGTTTATTGTATTTGGAGAATGTGGCATCAGAATGCTGTCTCATACAAATTTACACACATACACACACTTGCCAGGACTCAGAGGGTAACCCACGCCTTTCTCCCCATTTGTAGAACAATGTTATGCTGGTACTGCAAGCTCCAGGTAGCCCATAGGGTGAAGAGTGTAACAAGGTACATTTAACATCAATTACAAAAGTAGCCATTTATAAGTATGGCAATGGGGGGTGTAGTCAATGAGAAGGTCCTCAGTGTATTGTCAACTACAAGTTTACAAACACGAGACACTGTTATTCTCAGTAATCCACACTGACACATTTGTCAGTACTGGGGTCCATAGGTGCAGGTATTCCTAGGTGTGTACCAGGCTAATGTCCATGGAGAGATGAGAAGAGTAGGGCATATGGATACACTGATATCATGCCACCTGACATTTGTCAGCAGGCCATCTATCAACAGATGCCACTTGAGTGACCCCAGGGTGACAGTTAAATTCAACATCCAATCATCTGGTTTTCTCTTGCAGAGGGCCTGTGAGGTGCTATAATTGACATGTATGCTACATATATAACATAACATGGCCAGTGTCTGGGTTAGAGACCTGTACCCAAGCATGTTCTGTTAACTTTGGTAGTCTGGTTGAGGTATGCATGGCATGTGGTGCATACAGGGTGGGGTTTCCTAGCTGTGGCATTCATAACACAGCTGGGCACACATGTCAGTGTCAGTCAATCATAGATTGCCTGTAAGCAGCCAAGATGGATACCTGACATCTGCACATCTGTACAGAGGACAGACAGAAATCAGCTAGCCAACAGGTTATGCATTAGGATGAATATTTTGACAGAGAGATGTCTGACACTGATAGGTATGCCATTACTACATGACAGAAGCCCTCAAAGATATGTCCTAAACACATAGTAGTCTACAGTTAATATCCATATATCAGATCAATATCCAGTAGCAGATACTTAATAACATACAGCTCATACACCAAGAACACGATAGTCAGTACTCAGAGCCCAGCTTTGATGCAGGGGTGTATGGTTCTAGTACTACAACCTGCAATCTACTCTTACTTGGAAAAGCACTGTTAAAAGTAGTAACATAATGATACAATACATGCAAGTATGACTGCATATAAAGTGGGATACTACCCATGTATGAAACACATACAAACAGAAAAGATTGTTGTACTAGCCATGTATAGTCAGGTGTCCCATACAGTATAATCACACCCCTTGCTACTGTAATGACATCACAAAGAAGCATGTTATGTACATGGAATTAAATGCACTTATTAAAGATGTCATTACCCTGCTATTTTATCATACTGGAATGTGATCACTGGCTACCAGGGCTGAGCTATGCTTAGCAGGTATAAGCATTGCTTAAATGTAAATGCTAAGAACATTTGCGCACTGATGAGCGAAGCCTACACGTTGTAAGCGCTTATTTGTTTAGCTGCACGTTAGCAGTGCTTACTGTCGTGCAAACCTGTGCAAACCCACTTAAAGCTGCACAAAACTGCCTTAACCACTCTGTATCCAACAGTCCTTATTCTGCCTAGTAACAAAATACACATCCCTTGCAGGTCTTGAACCCAGGACATTATACACCATAGTCACAGTAGTTAACCACTAAGCCATCACAGCTGTGAAGATGTCTGTTGTTTTTTTCAAATATATTATTCAGTACACATACTGAATAGTAGTGAACAACTGCTTTGACTACTACAATTATTTAGTACTTGTAAGTGAAAATAGTGTTCAATCAGTCATGTTTTTATATCTAAATATACACATATCAGATAAATATGGTGGGATATATCTGGGAAGGTATATACAACACTCATGTTTACACATAACAAGGATATGGCTATATATGTACATATGTAGATATATGTATACATGTACATACACACACATACACACACACACACACACACACACACATATATATATATATATATATATATATATATATATATATATATATATATATATATATAATGTTGGCCTGTCTCCACAGTGTATGTTGTAAGAGGTATTTACAACTACTCTCTGTGATGTTGTTTGTCCGACACCCACATGAAGTCCTGCTCACAGTGAAGGAAAAGGGCCAACACCCAGATGAAGTGCTTAGTTATAGGAGTGTGTTTGTATGCAATTGGCTATAGGAATGATACCACAGCTGTTCCACATGCAGTTAGCAAGTGGGGGACAGCAGTTTGTGCACAGGCCATCAGCTGATCATGAACATTACTTACAAAACTCTGCTGCCTATGCAAAACAGATGTAATTTTCCACATCCACCAGAGAGGGAGAGAGAGAGAGACAGAGACAAAGTAAGAAAGGAAAGGAGTAAGAGCCAAGTGTGTTTGTGTATGATCCGTGGGTGGAGAGTGGCATTTGGGTATTATAACGGTTGTCTGTATTGTTTACTAATCCATACTGTCACATAGTAATTGCAAATGGCTGTACACATTTATGGCTGCAGGTTATCTACAACAACCTCTACAGTGTTTGAAACTGTTGGCCTTGTAATATGGACATTGGGACATATAGGTCCTCAATATAATGATGTAGCAACACCCACTCAGCAATGGATCTTGTCATTAAACAATCACCCCAACACCCACACAGGAGTCTGATGACACACACATTTACCAGTACAGAGTTTCAAACCCCTACCTCATTATGTATTGCTATTACAGTGTTACACAGTTATTGCATGCACCACAGAGCATATATGTTGGAGAGGTTCCGAAGGTATCTTTGAAGGTGAGTGACATCAGCAACAGTGCTAAAGGAGGGGTAAGGGAAGTGTAAGTGTGAATGTCCACAAAATCAGGTGTCAACAAAGACACACACATTACCACAGTTGGTAGAATCAGGATTAGAACTCCTACCTAACTAGTTTGCTACACTACAGTATTACACAGTTATCACAAGCACCACAAAGATTATAGGGCTGAAACATGGCCAACGGGTTATTTCAAGGTGAATGTCATCAGCAGGCATGCTAAAGTATGGCAATGAGAGGTGTAGTGAGTGTGAATGGCTTCAAAATCATTCATCTCCACACACACACACACACACACACACACACACACACACACACACACACACACACACACACACACACACACACACACACACACACACACAGTTTCACAGTTGCCATGTTCAGGATTAGAATTCCTACCTAATTATTTTTTTTACACTGCAGTATTATACACGTATCACCAAACAGCTTATTGGGCTGAGATTTAGCCAGAGGGTTATTTCAAGCTGGCTTGTCATCAGCAGTAGTGCTAACATGGGCAATAGGAAGTGCAGTGTGTGTGAATGGGTCATTAACCATTCCCCTGGAAGCACACACTCAGTCACACACAAATTTACATTTGACAGGACTGGGTATAAAAATGCTAGAGGAATACTGATTTGTACTATCGTGTTACACAGTTATCACAAGCATCACAGATGCTATAGGGCTGAGGGATACCAAAGCAATGTCTACAGTGATTGACATCAGCACATCATGTGATATTGGCCAATTGGATGTGTGGTGGTTGGGACGGGCCTCATGATGGAAATCTGTCACTGTACTCTCTCTTCCCCACATCTCTGTGTGTGTATGTTTGACATATTATAGTGTATTGGCCTTGGACATGTGTGAGTATTCCTATCCAATGTGTGTACAAAGCATGAATGGTGTACAATGTGGTGTGTGTGCACAGACATCTGCGACTGACAGATATGTATAGTCCACTGTGTTGTCAGACATGGACTTCATTTCTCTAAGGGACTTCATTTCTCTAAGTGTAGGAGCATGCCCAGTATGACCTTCGGTATTGAGAGTGTGAATCCATTCCAGGTAGGTTGTACTCCAGTCCAGGATTTGGTGTTCTACACCTACAGCTAGCAACCTGTTTCTGCAGGATATCTGTAGACAGGTTGACAATATGAATTCACAATGGGCGACAGATAGTGGGATACTGTAACTATTGTGTCTGTGCTGCTTGTGTTACATGGCTGGTGTTAGCAGAGATATTCAGACATATGTATTGTTTTACACTGTGATGTATTATGTCAACTACTGACAGATATACTTATTTGCTCACAGTTATTTCCTGGGAAATACAAGATGAATGAAGCTGTGTCCAGTATTGTGGTCTGCAGCCTACATATTCTTGCATACTCATTCCATTCTGGTGGGGTAGCTGCAGACACTTGCTGATGGGTCTGTGTAAATGGTCCAGCACCTTGGTACTGTGGCGGCTGAGGATCCCCTGCTTGCACATATATCAACATAATAGAATGGCCATATTCTGCTGCGGCCATAACTCTCAGCTGTACAGATTCACCCAGGTTACCCAGAGGCAGGGCTCATATATCTGGTCAGTTCCCCTTCACATTGTGTTTTACAAGCAGGTTTGTAGCCACCCATTACTGGGTTTGCAGACAGGGGTAGTATGGGCATACATCAGAGTTTCAGACTTCTCACACTCCATTATGTCTTCTACACCCCCCACTCTGTTATTCTTTTTTTTTCAATAATCATTTTTTATTATTTTTCACAACCATATTACAAATTCACACATTATATACAATATATACAAAATGCTTCCATTGGTTAATTTCACATATATATCAACCTCATGTATTGATCAAAGGTACAGCACTCACAATCAAAAGGAAAATAATAAAAAAAAAAAAAAAATCCAACATTAACAAATCCAAGCCAACAATCTGTCTTTTCTGTACATTTTCTATCTAATCTAAGGTTGATTTAGACTATATTCTGGTTCCCGAGAAAAAGTGGATAGTAACCTCTTAAGCCAAAATAATATTAAAAATTTGCTCCCAGATTTTTATGTTGTTGATATTTTTCTTGTGATCACTAATTAACAGTTTATGCTTAAGATGTGTTTTATTGCCAACAATCTGAAATTTTCCCACGATGTCTGGGCTGGGTTCAACCAATTTGTGGCTATATATAATTTCATTAATAGGCAAATATTCATAATTACAATCGTTTTGATTTATTTAGATTCTCCGGGGAATATGAAGAATCATACTCCCAAGAGAGTGTTGAATTTTGGTAACCCATTTTTGTAACTGCAATTTTAATGAATTCCACAATTTATAAATGCACTTACAACTCCAGAACATGTGAAGCAAATCTGCTGTCTGATCAAAGCAATGTGGGCATATGGGTGAATTCTTCACATCAAATTTGTGCAAAGTGAGACAGTATAGTATGCATTGTTAAATATCATCAGCTGCGTAAATACCAATTTCTGAAGGGATACGGACTTTAATGTTAATTTAAATGCCTCCAATATCTTATTGTCATCTGGGAATATCAATTTCTCTCTCCAGTAACTCGATAAAAGAATATAATTATTATACTTCCTCTCTTTTATCAATTTATATGCTGTGGTTATATATTTTCTATCCTGCAACAGCGCTTCCCATAGATTACGAGAAATGATTAAATCTTCCCCTTTCATTTCAAAGTTGTTAAAATAGTTTATAACCAAGTCTTTTAGCTGTCTTACTATAATTAAATAGGAAATAGGGAGTTCTATTTCTTTTAAAATATCCTGTACTGGTACTCCTAGAAAAGGATATAAATCGAGTACAGTTAACTCCATGATTAAAGGGAATTTCTTTAGATCAATCAATTGACCACCAATTGTTAAATATGGGTTTCTATGAAACGGTTGGAAAACCATCATATATTTTAATAAATTTAAGGAAGCGAAAAGAGTTTGAATTGCAGTTACATAACTTTTGATGTGCTCCATTAGCTTATATTTACTCATTGTCCAATTATTTAAAAAGGGTAATGCTTTAGCGTTGACTCCCACTTCATTTATATGTGTATGCGTTAAGAGCACCCATTTGGGTGTCCATTTTCTATTATCACTATCGAAGTAAGACGTCTTTAAAATCCTATTGGCCTGAATCACTAAATAGTACATTTCGAAATCTGGTAATTCCAGCCCCCCCCCTTATTTTTGGAGCCATCAATTTTCATATGAAATTCTCGTCTTCCTAGGTTCCCAAAGAAATCTTCCCAATCTTATATGAAGCTGTTTGAAGAATGTTTTGGTAATTCTGAGTTGTGCAGCTCTAAAAATATATAACATTCTAGGAAGAACATTCATTCTTATGATAGCTGCTCTTGCCAGCATTGGTAACTCAATCTACTCCATCTTTCAAGATCCAATGTTATTTGATCTGTAGTTGACTTTACATTGTTAATAAAAATCTCTATTTTCAGTTGAGAAGACAATTCCACATATTTTATCTTTTCTTCCATCAATACTTGTCCTATTAATGGTAGCATTGAAAAGGTGTGGGTGTCTTTAATGGGAATATTTTAGATTTTTAAAATTTAGCTTGTAATTGGAAATTCTCTCAAAGATTTCTATTGCAGCTAATATTTTTCAGTATCGGAAACAGGTGTGGTACAATATATGTTTAAATCATCTGCATAGGCAGCCATCCTAACCTTTATTCCATACAGTACAGGAGAATTATAAAAACATTTTGCTTAAGGTGTAAAAATAAAGGCTCCAAGTAAAGATTAAATAAGATGGGAGATAATGGGCAGCCTTGTCGGGTACCATTTATGATTTTATCCTATTCGAGCATTCGTGATTTATAAATAAATTTGTGTACGCATTTCTATATAGTATCCTTAACATTGAGATAAACTCCTGCGGTATATTAAAATAAGGTAATGTATCAAATAAATAATCCAAATTAACCCTATCAAATGTTTCTGAGCATCAATAATTAGGGCATACAAATTCAGGTTTTTATATTTACATAAGAGATTAAGGTATGGGCGTTAAGGTATTATCCGTGGTCTGCCTCCCATCCATAAACCCCACCTGTTCCTCTGATATTATTGGGTTTATTACCTTTTTCAGCCTACCGCCAGAATGGATGTCATGATTTTCATGTCCATATTCAAAAGTGATATAGGCCTGTAATTATCAGGATTTTTGGAATCACCTTTCTCTTTTAATATCAGAACTGTCCTTGAGGCATTAAAATGAGGATCATTAATTCTATTTAGAGTGATATAATTAAAAGTCTTTGACAATACACTGCTCAAAATCTCACTAAAAGATTTGTAGAATTCTGAGGTCAAACCATCTGGGCCTGGGGCTTTGTGAGGCTTCAGTTTCTTGATTGTTTCGAACACCTCCTCAACTGTAATCGATTTGATTAAATCTCTATGAAATTCCTTGTCAATATTAGGGAAAGTGATTCTCTGTAAAAAATCTTTTCTGTCTTTATCTTGCAAGAGTGTCTGCTTCTCACCATAAATCTGATTAAAAATTTTTTCAAAGGTCTTCATGATATCCGCCTTGTCAGTATATGTAGTATTGTTATAGTGTATTTCAGTAATTAATCGTGTTGATTTCATCTGGTTAATAATATGAGCTAATGCTTTAGGGGTTTGAATATGATTTGCATATTTAACTAAATTTCTTTGTTCATAAAGTGACAAATTTCTATTATGAAGTAAAAATAGTTCTTTTTGACATCTTAATAGCTCAGTTTCTGTCTGTTCATTATAGTTCCTCATCAAATCTTGGTCCAGTAATTGAATTTTAGTTTCTAAATCCAATTGAGTCTTCTTTTGTAATTTTTTATAATATGTAGCTTTTTGTATAAATAGTCCTCTTAGCTGCGTTTTAGTTGTAGCCCATTCTATATCTATTGGGTGTCTATTTTGGGAAATATTATATTATTTAATGACTGTTTAAGTATCTCCTTGACTTCCATTAATATATCTTCCTTGGTTAGTAAATACGGGTTCAAGGACCAATTATACACTCGAAGCCTCTTAGTATCCATATTACTACTGTTTAAGGTTAAAGTTATCTTTGAATGGTCTGAGAGTTGTCTGACTTGATTAGAAACACTAGGGTCAGCTGAGATCAACACCTCTGAAATTAAGAAAAAGTCAATTCTCGACCACATTTTATGGCAGGTTGAATAATAAGTAAACTTCTCTGCTTTCCCTTGTGAGTGTATGTGTTTAAAAGGGTCATAGAGTTTGAAATCCATTTTCAATTCTTTCAATGCTACCATTGCCTGTTTATTGAACACTGAAGAAGCACCCAACTTGTCTAATTTAGGATCTTCATAAGAGTTCCAGTCACCTCCCAACACTATATATATATTGTATGACTGTAAAATGGAATAGATTGAAGCTATGAAATGATGCTGATTAACATTAGGGGCATATACACATATTAGTACTATAGGTTTATCATAACATTTGGATGTGAGAAGGACCAAACACCATCTACCCTCCTGATCCATTTTCACATACCTAATATCTCCCTGAAAGTGATTCTTAACTAAAATTGCCACCCCTGCACTATTTGTTGTTCCTTCCGCCGTCACAATCTTCCTAACCCATTTCTTATCCTTCACTGACTCCCACTGATCATTAGTCATATGTTTCTTGTAATAAAATACAACATGCTGATGATTTGAGAAACAAATGAAAAACAGCTTTCTTTTTTCATGTTCTGGAGTCCTTTGACATTCCAAGATTCTATTATCCACATTTAACGTTCATTAGAAATATAACTCGATATCTAATCTCTTTGAGCAACCTTAGAATAACATAAGTTGGCATATCATCAATTGTATGGAAGCAAAACTGCCATCCTATCCCTACCCAGTGCCTACCCACTATTCCTCTGGACCAGGATGAACATAGGTTTTTTACATTACTGGAAACCATCTGAGTAACTAATCTACTAATTCTATTATTTAACAATGAAATCCCATGCAAAAAACCTACAACAACTACTTCTACATCTACAAAGCCTAATTCTGACATTCCCTACTAAACACTACTTATAGGTAACTACAGCTCTGTACATATTTATGGATATCCCACTCTGTTATTCTATCCTCTTCCTAACATAATGCGAGTGATATATGAGATGTATCCGTATAGTTGTCCCTTTATCCCAGTGGTATTTAGGGGTTGGTCCACAGTTCGTGCAGTAGGACATGGTGGGCATGCTAGTGGGATTTGTCAACATGACCTTGCATTTGTGTTCTGTTGACTTTGTTATGTTGTTAGTTGGGACCCCATGACGTAACATACATTGGCAGTACAGGTGAGGCACAGGCCTTTGACAGAGGACTGTAGGGCATTTGGTAATGATGCAGGCCATCTGTAGCAGGCCAGAACATTGTCACTCCTACAGTCCCAGGCTGCGAGCCACTGGATTCCTCTGGAGTGACAGGGTAAGTGTGCATGGTGTTAATGGCAATAGTTCCTGTCCATATTAATACATTGGTCTGGATGCTGGCAGGGTGTTGCTTACAGGTAGGGACACACCTGAATGGGACATTTCTTCAGCATGCTGCAGTCTGTGGGTATTCCTATACAGAATTGGGGTTCATACTGTACTCATTCCCATGGATATGACCTGTGATAAACCTGTGGATGATGGTGGGGTGAGCTGAGTGCATGTGTGATATGGAAGCCTCTTGCAGCTGACTCACAGATATACCTGGGACATCCCCCTTATGCTGCCTTGTGCAGAGACATAGGCAGTCTCTCATTACTTCAGAACTGTGCCTTTTGTGGTCTGCTATTGATTGGCCAGACTACATCAGTATTTCATACTACACAGACAACTAATGTGGTGCTAACCTGTATGTACAATTCCAAAGGTGTATACAGTTGACAGTTACATTTTATTTACTCTGTCTAGGGTACTTCCACCTGTGTGCTTTGTGTATGTCTGGGCCCACATTCATAGCATGTCTAACTTTCAGATGGTGACAGATATTGACATCTAGACAGTGAGTATGGATGACTGCTGACATGGGTATTGCTGAGGTGAATTGTTGTTGGCACTGTAATTGTCAGAACATGGCCCTGTCATCAACAGTACTGGCCAAAGGCCACTGAGACACAACCCTCCATGCCTACATGCTGACCACTTCCAGACAACATTGAACACATAAGAACCTAACTCACGGACTCTTGCGTATTGTACACATGCAACAGTCTATCCTGTAAATTGGGCCAGCTCAGGTAATCTGTGCTCCACTGTTATTGAACCCACATTTACTTGTTACTACATTTCTACATAGGACGGTGGGGGGGCACACCTGACAACTGTAAACATTTGCTATGACTGTACTGGTATTTCAGGTACTCTGTTGGCTTCCATTTGATTTTATATTCTGACCTGTCATGCAGACTAGAAGCATATCAGTAGAGTACAGATCTTATGTTTTATTGACCTACATTTCAGTTTCAGACTTCTTACCCTTCAGAACTAACATACAACTGCCAGACCTGTTGTAGTCTGTCTGTGTAGGTCTAGAGGGGGACTGTTCACCATTGCCATCAATTGGAGGCCTTAGCACAGCCTTTCTTTATGGTCATCTACAACTGTCATGCATGCTGAGACAGGTGTTGGGTATGTAACCCTCACTGACATGCATGTGTATGTCCTATGGACTCATATCTGGGCCACCACATGTACTGCAGTGGGATTTGTCAACTTGTCTAGTACTGCCTACTTTGTTGACACCAGTATTTGTTATGGATTTCATGCTGCCCATATAGGTGTCCACTATCTGCAGCCATCCCATTCAGCCACCTGATTCCCTTGCATGCTCACATCCATACCATAGATACAACTAGCAGAACATACTACTCCATTCAGCAATTGATAGGAAGAGTGACTTACCTTGTGGCTGTGTCAGTATTGAGGACGGTGCTGGAGGGTTGACTATGTCAGATGTACATAGTACACTCCCTATACATGGTAAAGCACAGGTAGTGTCATGTTTATCATCCCTTTTATTGTGACCTATCATTCAGACATATCAGTAGAGTACACATGTTAGATCTTAATGGCATAAATTTCAGTTTCAGACTTCTTACCCTTCAGAACTAAAATGCAACTGCCAGACTTGTAGTATGTTTATGTAGGTCTGGTGAGGGGCTGTTCACCATTGCCATCAATTGGGGGCCTTAGCCCGGCCTTTCTTTATGGTCATCTACACCTGTCCTGCTGGGTAAGGCTGGTAGCTGGTATGTGACCCTCATTGACATCCATGTGTCTGACCTATTGACACCCACAGTTATTTGGGCCATCACATGTACTGCAGTGGGAGATGTCAGATTGTGTAGTGCTGCATAGTATGTTGACACCAGTATTTGTTATGAATTTAATGCTGTCCCCTATAGCTGTCAGCTGTCTGCTGCTATCCCATTCAGCCACCCAATTGCCTTGCATACTTGCATCCATATCATACATACAATTATGACAACATACTACTCCATTCAGTAATTGATAGGAAGGGTGACTTACCTTGTTGCTGGGCCAGCACTGAGGACTAGTGCTGGAGGGCTGACTATGTCGGATGTATGTAGTACACTCCCTATACATGGTAAAGCACAGGTAGTGTCATGTTTGTCATCCCTTTTACTGTATGTGTGAGTCAGAGAGAGGTGTCATTCCCTGGGTCCCTACCATGTCAGTGTATGTGCTATGCATTGCCTCTTTGCCAAAGTCTGGGCATACTGGGCATGCCTCTGTCTGCCTACATTGACAGGCTTAGCTTGTTCCTCCACCGAGTCCCTCTGTACCTGTGATGGCCTTAGCTGTGTGGCCTTGCCCTGTCCTAATCCTGCTGCAGCAGTTTCTGCAGGATCATATTGTGTAGGATGGCACATACAATGAACATTTGTGTACATGTAGCTGGAGAGTACTGCAAGGCTCCACTGGATATGTCCAGGCAGCGAAACCATGACTCAAGCATTCCAAACACATACTTTGTTATGATTCTGGTTTGTGCGTGTGCCTCATTATGGAGTTCTTGTTTGGGTGTGTGTGCATTTCTGATGGGTGTCATCAGTCACTGCTCCAGTGCGTAACCAGCATCCCTCCCTAGGTGATCATATGGTATGTCCCCAACTGCAAATGTCTGGTACAGCTGTGTCATATGCCAGATGTGGGAGTCATGATAGCTTTGAGGGCTGCCAGCACACACATTCAAGATAATGCAGTGGGCATCACTCACAACCTGGCAGTTGATGGAGGGGAAGTTCTTGTGGTTTATGTAGACCCTATCCCACTCACCAGGTGGTGCTTTGATGTATATGTGCATGCAGTGTATAGCACCCAGTTCCTCAGGGTATTCTGCTATTTGGTGGAAGAGATGCATATTTCTGGTCAACACCTCATGGGTGTTGAGGAAATATATGTGCTCATCGGCATGTGCTGACATGGCATCCAGGAACTGGTGAAGTACCCTGGATGCTGATTCCTGTGAGATCCCCATGATATCTCCAGTTGGCCTTTGGAAGGTACCTGTGGCTAGTATTTTTAAGCCTACACATACCTTGTTGTCCACTGGGATGAGTTCCCCTCTGTTGGTTCTGTGTGTGAGGCATGGCTGGCACAGCTCAACAATTTGCTGTAGAATGTCCCTGTCTACAGTATAGCACTCCATTATCTTCAGCTCATGTAGTCCCTGGTAGGTTACCCTGGGTCTGTACACTCTTCTCCTCCACCTCCTCACTGTGGATTTGTCTTCAACATTCACCTCCCCACCACCCTCAGTCTCTTCCACATATTGATGTATGAGAGCAACAGCAGCCCCTAACATTTTGTTAGTTTTGTCAGTTAAAATATCCACGTCAGTGTACACCTGTGGTGTAGAGTTTGTGGGAAAAACCAGAGTGAAAGTTGTTTTCATAGTTTATAGTAATGTGCTGGGCTGGGCTGCTGCCTGTGTAATTGGCTAATTCTGATACATTTCACTTGCCAGCTATGCTGGTTCTCCTTGATTGTCTTCCTACTGCTGTTTTCCCTTCCCATTGCCTTCCCGTTTAAGCCCTGAGGCGGGCTGCACATACCCAGTGCTCAGATGTGAACAGAGCTGCTATTTCCTGTTTTTTTTTTGTTATGTTTAAAACCCAGTGTGTGGAGCACACACCCATTTAGGCAATGTAAACACTGCTAGGCAGCCTCAGACACACCCCCTTCCTTAGCTGTGCTTAGCTAAGGGCAAACATGGGCCATAGAGCTCCAATAAGCTTACAGCATGCATGACACTCTCCCTGATGAGGTCATTTACCTCTTATACTTATAACATGGTGTTGCTGCACCTACACAGTTGGGTGCAAGCTAACACTGACAGGAATTCTATGATTCAGTATCAGTCCCCTCATTTGCATAAAACAGAATGCTAATTCATAGTTACCACACTCACACAGAGCCTTCCCCCTTAGCAACCACTATTCCCTGGTATTGCTTTATGCATGCCATTGACTATCATGGAAAAATGCTGATTTGGGTTTAAAAGCTTATTTCCAACTTTTTTTCATATTTTCGGGCCAATCCCTTTTGCGCACCACTGCCCTGTGCTTAAATGGCCAAAATCTGCCAAAAAAATAAAAGTTATTTTTTATAATTTTGCAACTATTTCCCATGCCAATGGACATATATTTGGCCATTGGCATGCCTACTACATTGAACACGTGCTTTCTTTGGAGCTGTCATGCCTCCATTTTGTAATTTGCAGAATACATTTCTGCAGTTTACACTATTCCTGCACAGATGTCTGCCTGCTTCCTGGATCGCTAATTCACCTCATTTGCATGGTTTTCACCAGCAAATGGGGTAATTAGCATATAGCAGTGGTGTCTGTGCAAGAATAGTATAGGAGTGCTCGTGCACATCCCGGGAACTCGTTCCTGGATCGCTGGTCGGCCATATTGCCTGCACCAGCTCTTGCACTATACCTGCACACCGTGCAGAGCTTGCTGAATCCTGTGTGTTTGTTTTCAAAGTAACAGTTGTTGCAAGGGCCTCCACACCAAATAGTGTGAGACCTCCACTTTTTTTTTTTTTTAAATAAAACATTTTTATTTCAACCAGTTTAACAACATCTCATGGATCAACAAAATTTAAAAAAAGTATTTTATCCATTGGAGCACCTAAGTATTCAGTTAACATATTCTAACTCCATGAGGTAGCTCTAACATAAAATATCACAGAATTGCAATGACATACAATTCCTTATTAAGGTATGCAAACCATAAGTTTTCCATACATTTACAGGGTGTGGAGTTCATATAATTTAGTTGAGAAGTCCAAAACCGCCAGTTTTTTGTTGTGCGATGATTGCGAATACATTTTGCAGCCTTCAAGTTCCAGCAGCCTGATCTCATTCAGTATGCTTATGACATCAGTTAACTGGGGAGGTTAGATTTTTTTTCAGCATCTGGTACAAGCTTTCTTTGCTGCTAACAAAATTAAGTTCAGCAGCTTTAAAATGTCTTAGTTGCTGGTCCTGCCACCCTCTTAATCAATCAAAAAGAGTACCTTAGTGATCAGTGGGAGGTCTGGGAAGATATTATTAAACAGAGATTGTAGCTGCTCATTGAAATCAGTAAGAACAGTCCCAAAAGCAGTACCAGATCATGGTCAAATGAGACCCTAGGCAAGATAATGGACTGACCCCCCCACCCATAGCCATACCAATATCCCAGTACTTGGCTGTCTCTTCTCAATTACTGTTCAGACTTATCAGTCTGCATTCTACTTCTTTTTTTTAACCTTTAAAATGATAACAGAGATTTGGATTTAATTTTAGCATGTTATTTAAAATTTTACAGCAAAAACACTGACACCTGTTTGCTAAACAAAACAAAAACGTTATACTGAAAGATGTAACATAAGCAACAGCAGACTTCTTCACATTTATTGAAAATGCATCTGGCAATACATTAAACTACAAGGTGTGCTACACAGATAAAATGAATATAGCAAAGCAGTAATTATCTTCTATGTGAAGGACACAGGAATTCAAATGATAAATGTGCAACATATTTGCTAACAACTTGGGAAAGCCCGCTGGATGCAAGTGTCCCTTTTCAAAAGCAGCCTAGGAGTAGTTTGGTGAAGTGACTTGGCCAGAGTCACACAGTAGACAAATGAAGGCTGAGGGAGTTAAACCCTGCACTATAGAAGCAGCTCATTCCCTGGGATTCAGGAAGCTGTATTTTCTATGCAGGAATAGTGTAGGAGCTCCTGCATGGACCGCCGAGCGATTCAGGATAGTGCTGTTTTCACGTGCACAAGCGGTCCTACACTGTTCTAGCATGGAAAACTGGTGAATATGCAAATCACCTTATTTGCTGGTGAAAACGATGCAAATGAGGTGATTTTGCAATTCACCAAGCTGCCGGGTCTCCGTGCTAGAACAGTGTCAGTGCAGAAATGTATTCAGAAATTAACTGAGTACATTTCTGCAACTGACAAAACGAAGGCATGACAGCTCATGAAAAAGCATGTATTATGTACATTAGACATACCAATGGCCAAATATAAGGCCATTGGCATAAAAAGTGATGAATTGCTATGAAAATTAAACTTTTTTTGGCAGATTTCGACCATTTAAGCACAGGGCAGTGGCACGCAAACAGGATCGTGCCAAAAATAAAAAAAAATGAGAAAAGTCAATTTTAAGTTAATTCTGCATTTTGCCATTATAGTCAATGGCATGCAGAATGTAAACAATACCAGTGAGCACTGGTTGTCAAGGGAAAAGGGTCCATGTCAGTGCAGTAACTAACAACCTACACACTGAGGTAGGCAAATGAGGGGAGTTATACTGAATCACAGATTTCTTCAAAGTGTCAGCTTGAACCTAACCATGTAGGTGCAGCAATACAACAGTGCAAGTGTAAGAGCTGAATAACTTCATAAGGGTGTGTGTCATGCTTGCTGTAAGCTCATTGGAGCTCTGTGGCCCATGTATGCCCTTAGCCAAGCACAGCTAAGGAAGGATGTGTGTCAGATGTGCCTGAGCAGTGTGTACATAGCCTAAATGGATGTGCATGCCATGCACCAGGTTTTAAACAAATAAAAAGAGGAAATGGCAGCACTGTTTACATTTGAGCACTGGGTATCCGCAGTGTACCTCAGGGCTTAAATAGGGAGGAACCGGGAAGGATAAACAGCAGTAGGAAGGCAATCAAGGAGAAATAGCATAGCTGGCAGGTGGAATGTATCAGAATCAGCCAATTACACACGCAGCACCCCAGCACACTACTATAAACTATACAAACACCCTACAGACTGTTTTTTCCTACAAACTCCACACCACAGGTGTACACAGATGGGGGATTTTTAACTGGCAAAATTAACTAAAAATGTTAGTGGCTGCTGCTGCTTTACTCCATCAATATGTGCTAGAGACTGAGAGTGGTGAGGAGGAGAATGCTAACAACCAACCCACAGTGAGGAGGAGGAGAAGAGTGTACAAACCCAGGGTAACCTACCAGGTCCTACATGAGCTGGAGATAGTAGAGTGCTATAGGGTGGACAGGGACATTCTACAGCAAATCGTTGAGCTGTGCCGGCCGTGCCTCACACACAGAACTAACAGAGGGGAACCCATCTCAGTGGATACTAAGGTATGTGTAGGCTTAAGAATACTAGCCACAGGTACCTTCCAAAGACCAACTGGGGATATCATGGAGATCTCACAGGCATCAGCATCCAGGGTACTCCACCAGTTCCTGGATGCCATGACACCACATGCCAATGAGCACATATGTTTCCCCACCACCCATGAGGCATTGACCAGAAATATGCATCTCTTCCACCACATAGCAGAATACCCTGAGGTAGTGGGTTTTATAGACTGCACGCACATCCACATCAAAGCACCACCTGGTGAGCAGGGTAGGGTCTACATAAACCACAAGGGCTTCCCTTCCATCAACTGCCATGTCGTGTGCGATGCCCAGGGCATTATCATGAATGTGTGTGCTGGCAGCCCTGGAAGCTATCATGACTCCCACATCTGGCATTGCTCACAGCTGTATCAGGTGTTTGCCAGGGGGGATATCCCATATGGCCATCTAGTGGGGGATGCTGGCTATGCACTGGAGCTGTGGCTGATGACACTCATCAGAAATGCATACACACACAAACAAGAACACCATAATGAGGCACAGACACACACAAAGCAGGATCATTGTAGACTGTGTGTTTGGGATGCTCAAGTCACAGTTCCGTTGCCTTGACATATCCAGTGGAGCCTTGCAGTACTCTCCAGCTACATGTACAAAAATGTTCATAGTATGTGCTATGCTACACAATATGATCCTGTGGAAACAGCTGCAGCAGGAACAGTATGGGGCAGGGCCACACAGCCCCCCACCATTGCCAAGGCCAGCACAGGCACAGAGGGACTCAGAGGAGGAACATCCTGAGCTTGCCCCTGCAGGCAGAGGGAAGTGTGCCCAGTATGCCCATGCATTGGCAAAGAGGAAATGCATAGCACACACACTGACACTGTGGGGACCCAGGGACTGATACCTCTTTCTGACTCGCACATATAGTAAAAGGGATGCCAAACATGACACTACCTGTGCTTTACCATGTATAGGGAGTGTACTACATGCATCTGACATAGTGAGCCCTCCAGCACTAGTCCTCAATACTGGCCCAGCAACAAGGTAAGTCACCCTTCCTATCAATTACTGAATGGAGTAGTATGTTCTCATACTTGTATGTATGATATGGATGCAAGCATGCAAAGCAGTTTGGTGGGTGAATGGGATAGCAGCAGACAGCTGACAGCTATAGGGGACAGCATTAAATTCATAACAAATACTGGTGTCAACAGGCAGCACTACACAATCTGACAACTCCCACTGCAGTACATGTGATGGCCCAAATAACTGTGGGTGTCAATAGGTCACACACATGGATGTCAATGAGGATCACATACCCACCACCAGCCTTACCCAGCAGGACAGGTGTAGATGACCATAAAGAAAGGCTGGGCTAAAGCCCCCAGTTGATGGAAATGGTGAACAGCCCCTCACCAGACCTACACAGACATACTAGAACAAGTCTGGCAGTTGCAGTTTAGTTTTGAAGGGTAAGAAGTCTGAAACTGAAATTTATGCCATTAAGATCTAACATGTGTACTGTAGTGATATGCCTCCTGTCTGCATGATAGGTCACAATACAATATGAAATGGAAGCCAACAGAGTAACTGAAATACCAGTACAGTCATTGCAAATGTTTAAAATCTTCAGGTGTGCACCCCTCCCCCCACAATCCCATGTAGAAATGCAGTAACATGTAAGTTTGAGGAGTAATATCACTGGAGCACAGATTGCCAGAACTGTCCCAATCTACATTGTTGCATGTGTACAGTATGCAGGGGTCAGTGTGGTAAGTTTGTTGTGTGTTTAATATTGACTAGAAGTGGTCATATTGTGGGCCTGGATGGTTATGTCTCAGTGGCCTAGGTACAGTACAGTGGATGACAGGGTCATGTTCCAACAACTGCAGTGACAACCACACTGCTTCTCAGCTACACTCATGTCAGCAGTTGTACATACTCAGTGTCCAGGTGTCAATATCTGTCACCATCAAAAGGCTGGACATGCCACAAACTGGGGCCCATACATATAAACAGTACACAGGTGGAAGCAACCTACACAGAGTGTATATAAAACAACAGTCTACTGCACACAAGTTTGGAATCATACATAGAGGTTAGCATCAAATTAGTTGTCCCTCTAGTATGGAATACTGGTAGTCTGGCCAACCACTGGCAGACCACAAAAGGCAGAGTTATAAATTGATGACAGGCTGCCCATGTCCACACACAAGACCAGCATAAGGGGAATGTCCCAGGTATATTTGTGAGTCAGGTGCAAGTAGCTTCCATATTATGCATGCACTCAGCTCACCCCACCATCAGCCACAGGTTTATCACAGGTCATATCCTTGCTGTAGGGAATGAGTACAGCATGAACCCATCTCTGTATGGGAATACATACATGATGCTGCATGGTGAATAGGTGTCCAATGCAGGTGTGTCCCTAGCTGTAAGCAACAACCTGACCACATCCAGACCCATTGATCAGTATGAACAGGAAGGATTGACAAGAACACCTCAACCACTCACCACTGTCACCCCAGGGTAATCCACTGGCTTGCAGCCTGGGAATGTATGACTGACAGAATGCACTGCCCTGCTACAGATGGCCTGCAGCACTCTCAAATGGCCTACAGTCCTCTGTCAAAGGCTTGTGCCTCATCCATAGTGCCAATGTACAGCATGTCAAGGGGTCCTAACTAACAACCTAACACAGTAAATGGAAAACAAATGCAAGGCCATGTTGACAAATGCCAGTAGCATGCCTCCCCATGTCCTACTGCAAGGACTGTGGACCAGGCCATAAATACTACTGGGATAAAGGCCCAACTATAGGGATACCTCTGAGATATTGCTCACATAATGTTAGGAAGAGGAGAGAATAACCGATGGGGGGTATAGAAGCATGGATATCATGGAGTGTGTGAAGTCTGAAACTCTAATGTCCGCCCGTACTACCCCCTGACTGCAAACCCATGAATGAATAGCCACAAAACTGCTTGTTAACCACAATGTGAAGGTAAAATGACCAGATAAATGAGTTCTGCCTCTGGATAACCTGTGTGTATCTGTACAGCTGAGAGGTATGGCCCCAGCAGGATATGGCCATTCCGTGAAGTTGAGAAAAGCACAAGAAGAGGATTGCCAGCCAGCATACTAACAAGGTGCTGGACCATTTACACAGAGCCAGCAGTCTATTGTCTGTAGCTACCCCTCCACAATGGCAGGAGTGTGCCATAATGTTTAGCCTATATGCCTCAGAATATTGGTCCCAGCTTCATTCATCTTGTATTTCCCCTGGTAAATAACTGTGAGCAAAGAATGATAACTGTCAGTAGTTGATGACATGATACATCACAATGTAAAACAGTCTATGCTACAACCAACCATGTTACACAAGCAACACAGACAGCAATAGTTACAGTATCCCCATTATGTTACTCTCATTGTGTCTCCATATTGGCAGCCTATCTATAGATATCCTACAGAAACAGTTTGCTAGGTGTAGCTGTAGCACACAAAATCCTGACCTGGAGTCCAACCCTCCCTAGAATGGCTGCACACACTCAATATAGAAGGTCATACTGGGCATGCTCCTACACTTAGAGAAATGAAGCCCATGTTTGACAACACAGTGGACTACAGATATCGGTTATTTGTAGATGTCTGTACACACACACCAAATTATACACCATTGATACTTCACACACACACACACACACACACACACACACACACACACACACTGGATAGGAATACTCACACATATCTAAGGCCAACATAATATAATATGCCAAACATACACACACACAGACGTGGGGAAGAGAGAGACAGACAGTGACAGAGAGAATCCCATTATGAGGCCTTTACCACCCAGTACACATACCATTGGCCTATATCACATGATGTGCTAATGTCATTCACTGTAGAAATTCCTTTGGTTAGCCCTCAGCCGTATAGTCTCAGTGGTGTTCGTGATAACTGTGTAACACTACAGTACAAATAAGTATCCATGTAGCAGTTGTAATCTCAGTCCTGTCAAATGTAAAGTTGTGTGTGAGTGTGTGTGTTTTCTAGATGAATGTGGTTGAGGCCATTCACACTCACTACACATACCTCACCCCTCCTTTAGCAGTGCTGCTGATGTCACTCACCTTTAAAGATACCTTTGGACAGCTGTCCAGCATATAATCTCTGTGGTGCTTGCAATAACTGCATAATACTATAGTGTAGCAAACTAGTTACATAGGAGTTCTAATCCTGATCCTGGCAACTATGAAAATGTGTGTGTCTTTGTAGATACATGATTTTGTGGCCATTCACACTCACTACACTTCTCTTACCCCTCCTTTAACACTGCTGCTGATGTCACTCTCCTTCAAAGATACCTTTGGACAGTTTTCTAGTATCTAAGCTCCATGACACTTGTGATAACTGTGTAATGCTATATTATAGCAAACTAGTTATTCAGGAGTTCTAATCCCGGTCCTGGCAATGTGTGTGTTTGTGTGAGAGAGTCTGTGTGTCTTTGTTGAGACCTGATTTTATGGCCATTCACATTCACTACAGTGCTGCTGATGTCACTTACAGTAGAGGTATGTTTAGAGATTGCTTTACTTGTAAGCTCTGTGGTGTGCGTGATAAATGTGGAATGATGTAGTAGCAATAGGGTTTAAATCTCATTCCTGACAAGTGTTTGTGTGTGTGTGTGTACATATATCTACATATATGTGTCTGTACCTTAAAGATTTTAGCCCCACTACACTTCTCAGTGCCTGACTTTAGCAGTCTTGCAGATATCATTCACCTTAGAAGTACCTGTTGGCAACACTAAACCATGTAAGGTCAGTGGTGCGTGTGGTAAATGCATAACATATAAAGGTCTGAAAACATAGTTAGATAAATGTTTGAACCTCACTCCTGGCAAATGTGTGTGTAGGGTGAAATATTTTGTGAAACCTCTCACCCACTACATCACCAAATGTCAGTATTTACAAGGGCTGGTGATGTTCCTCACCTTAAAGGTACCTTGGGACAACATTCATCCTATAACCTCTGTGGCATATGTGATAAATGTGTAGCATGGTAGTAGCAATACATAGCTAGGTAGGGGATCAAAACTCAGTACTGGCAAGTGTCTGTGTGTGTCGGTCATCAGTATCCTGTGTGGGTGTTGGTGTGATTGTGTAATAACAGGATCCATTGGGGGGGTAGGTTTTGCTAAATTATTATAATGGAGAACCAATATATGCCCCAATGTCCACATTACAAGGCCAACAGTTGTCAAACACCATACAGGTTGGTGTAGACAATCCACAGTCTGTACACACACACCAAATTATACACCATTGATACTTCACACACACACACACACACACACACACACACACACACACACACACACACACACACACACTGGATAGGAATACTCACACATATCTAAGGCCAACATAATATAATATGCCAAACATACACACACACAGACGTGGGGAAGAGAGAGACAGACAGTGACAGAGAGAATCCCATTATGAGGCCTTTACCACCCAGTACACATACCATTGGCCTATATCACATGATGTGCTAATGTCATTCACTGTAGAAATTCCTTTGGTTAGCCCTCAGCCGTATAGTCTCAGTGGTGTTCGTGATAACTGTGTAACACTACAGTACAAATAAGTATCCATGTAGCAGTTGTAATCTCAGTCCTGTCAAATGTAAAGTTGTGTGTGAGTGTGTGTGTTTTTCTAGATGAATGTGGTTGAGGCCATTCACACTCACTACACATACCTCACCCCTCCTTTAGCAGTGCTGCTGATGTCACTCACCTTTAAAGATACCTTTGGACAGCTGTCCAGCATATAATCTCTGTGGTGCTTGCAATAACTGCATAATACTATAGTGTAGCAAACTAGTTACATAGGAGTTCTAATCCTGATCCTGGCAACTATGAAAATGTGTGTGTCTTTGTAGATACATGATTTTGTGGCCATTCACACTCACTACACTTCTCTTACCCCTCCTTTAACACTGCTGCTGATGTCACTCTCCTTCAAAGATACCTTTGGGCAGTTCTCTAGTATCTAAGCTCCATGACACTTGTGATAACTGTGTAATGCTATATTATAGCAAACTAGTTAGGCAGGAGTTCTAATCCCGGTCCTGGCAATGTGTGTGTTTGTGTGTGAGAGTCTGTGTGTCTTTGTTGAGACCTGATTTTATGGCCATTCACATTCACTACAGTTCCCTTACCCCTTCTTTGGCACTGCTGCTGATGTCACTTACAGTAGAGGTATGTTTAGAGATTGCTTTACTTGTAAGCTCTGTGGTGCGTGTGATAAATGTGGAATGATGTAGTAGCAATAGAGTTTAAATCTCATTCCTGACAAGTGTTTGTGTGTGTGTGTACATATATCTACATATATGTGTCTGTACCTTAAAGATTTTAGCCCCACTACACTTCTCAGTGCCTGACTTTAGCAGTCTTGCAGATATCATTCACCTTAGAAGTACCTGTTGGCAACACTAAACCATGTAAGGTCAGTGGTGCGTGTGGTAAATGCATAACATATAAAGGTCTGAAAACATAGTTAGATAAATGTTTGAACCTCACTCCTGGCAAATGTGTGTGTAGGGTGAAATATTTTGTGAAACCTCTCACCCACTACATCACCAAATGTCAGTATTTACAAGGGCTGGTGATGTTCCTCACCTTAAAGGTACCTTGGGACAACATTCATCCTATAACCTCTGTGGCATATGTGATAAATGTGTAGCATGGTAGTAGCAATACATAGCTAGGTAGGGGATCAAAACTCAGTACTGGCAAGTGTCTGTGTGTGTCGGTCATCAGTATCCTGTGTGGGTGTTGGTGTGATTGTGTAATAACAGGATCCATTGGGGGGGTAGGTTTTGCTAAATTATTATACGGAGAACCAATATATGCCCCAATGTCCACATTACAAGGCCAGCAGTTGTCAAACACCATACAGGTTGGTGTAGACAATCCACAGCCCTAAATGTGTAGTGCCATGTGGAATGACTATGTGACAGTATGGATTAGTTAACAATATAAGTAACCCTTCTAATACTCAGAGACCACTCTCCACCCATGAATCATACACAAACACACTTGGCTAGGCAGCAACCATTACATCAGTAGTTCTTCTGCAAATTGCCTTACAGATAGTACCCATGGTGTGATTGCAGTGGACTCTGTGTCAAACCAATGACCAGACATGACTGGTGTCACACAGGGTATTGAGCCATGTCCTCTCATGTTTGGGATCTACCCTTCTGAGGTGCAAGAGAACACAAAGGCACCCTGGCTAATAACATTTGCATACAACGGTAAGGTGGGTGGTAGCATTCCCAATCCATGTGATGTTGACATCATGCCCAAAGGCCACTTGACACTTATGACTGTTGTCAGAAACCTGGACATTACCTCAATGCCAAGAAATATGCCGCCATTACCTTTGGGAATACCATGGCTCACATGAAATAATACATTGGTGGTAGTCCACTGAATAGTGACGTTGTTATTAGAGAATGGGGAACACAGGTTGACAGTCAGCTGCCTGTTGACCACAACAGTGCCACTGATATCAGAAAATACTTTGATGTGTTACATCTCCTGACTGAGTGTGTGTTATCTAGCAAGTAAAAGGACATGGCACCATGTTCCATCCCCTCAGTAACCCAATCGATGTGTACAGTGGCCCTTTTGCCATGTTTCCCACTGGACACCTGCAACAACTGTAGTTTCTGCTAATGTACCCCACAAAGGGAATACCATGCCTTATACACATGCCCTGTATGAACAGACTCCAATAACTCCAATGAATCCCCATTGCATACTGTAGGTGCAATCACTACCTTAGTTACATAGTCATGTCTCACCAAATGAGGTCAGGAATGATATGTAAGATGCCAATCTGTCCACACAACATGCCTCAGAGCCCTCAAGCACACTTCCACACTTAAAAGGACATGCATGTGGGACATGTGCACAACCCAGACACTGTCCATGTTATGGAATATAAATCACATACATGTGAAGCAGTGCACATCACTGGCCACCCATAATAGAAATCTGGATGAGTGGATGGGGACTACAATACCCACTCCTGGGGACCACTCCAGTGACTATACTCCTGAGCCACACTGGGGACTATTTTCATGTGGCCTGATGCCAGGGTATTCCCTTGGGCTAGCCTTGTAGAGCCTTCAGGCCCATTCACCTACTACATACCTGTGAAGCAATGAATCTATGGATCTCAGTACTGGCAAGTGTGTGTGTGTGCGTGTGTGTGTGTGTGTGTGTGTGTGTGTGTGTGTGTGTGTGTGTGTGTGTGTGTGTGTGTGTGTGTGTGTGTGTGTGTGTGTGTGTGTGTGTGTGTGTGTGTGTGTGCGTGTGTGCATGTGTGTGTGTGTGTGTGTGTGTGTGTGTGTGTGTGAATAATAATCTCAGTGTGTTTGGTTGATGAATATCCCCTGTGGCTGTGGTTATTAGCAATCAAAGGTGTGCCCAAACCACAACATGTACCATTCTCCATGCTACAACAGATGTAAATCAACATATACCTATGTACAACCCTCAGCCCTATAATTTGTGAGGCATATAAAATCACTGTGTTACAGACAGGAGATTTCCATCCACATACTGTACCCTGCCTATGACATGGTGGATGTGTTACCACACTGCCATATCCTATGGTGTTTCTGCAGGGCCACATCCTGGTGAGACACAGATGCCTAGAACAGAAATGGGATACAGCATGTGAGAACACGTTCACTCAGCACTTCACTTGAAGCTGGCACTGAATGTGTTGCCAAGACTGTGGCCAATATCTATTGTCTCAGGATAGGTATTAGCATTGTGCAGTAACTCACAGCACTTGTGTTTAATGTTGTGGAGGTTGTTGATGTAACTATCAAAGGCTATTGTGATTGCTGTCCATGTCTGCTGCATGCCTGCCATCATAGATGCCTGTAGGGATTCCATGAGGGATCCAAAGTTGTGTTAAAGGCTAATAAGGGAGGTTAACAGTCATTGGACACCACCTTTCTCTGCAACAGTGTCCTCCTTCTGATGTATACTTTAGTAATGGCAGGGGATCATCACATTGTCTCCCAGTGTTTGGAGGACAGTGCCTGGGTTCTATTTGATCTGGCTAGTACCATGAATTCATGTACCTGTTTGTACAGTGCAATATGTGTATGATTCCACAGTCATGCAGCTATTTACCATTGCCATGGGTGCAGTGAAGAAATCCACCCCTGTTTTCATGGCTGCAAAGTCAGCTTTGGAGAGGTTTTGCAAGGTGTTTACCTTTGTGCAGGGTGTGGCTGACATGTTGAGTTCCATGTTGATTACAGCCTGTGTGGATCCCATCATGCAAGGATTGACATCTGTGGATGAGCAACAGTCCCATATTTAAGTAGTCAACACAGGTTAAGGTTGTTGCATCCTCTACTGGGGGTCAGTATGAGCTGGTCCAGGGCATTGGAAATGATGAATCCCAGAAGTGTTGTGCCACTGTACTGGCACTTGGCTACTTTCCCCAGGTGATGGAGGGGTAGCTGAAGACTCATATTATGTCAGTTTTGCGTTGCACCATCATAAATGGCAGGGTGGCAGGGTGTTGAGGAATGTGCATTGACAGTCTAGGGACATAGATGTAGACCCATAGCAGGCTATGGTCTGTATTGCACTATTACCCCCAAGGCAGTTGTACCAGGAGTATATTCAATGCATTATGCTGTGATACTAGTCTGGATGTGTCTTAGCCATAATGAATATGGAGATAACACCACCTGTGGAGGTGTGGTGTGGTCCATGTTTGGGGGCTGACAGTTGTGGAATGCATCATAGCCTGATACTGCAGGTCTGCTGTCTGCTGCTGTAAACCACCTCTCCATTACAACAGACGTGTCCTCCACTCTGAGTGCTTTGAGTGACTACATCCTGACAGTTAGATGTCTACTGTTGAGCAGCATGACACTCAGATTGCATACATGTCTGGCTGTTATGGTGTTAATTACATTAGGAACACTGCCTAATAAAGCATCATATGGATGGCAAGACACTTAGCTAGTACCTTGAAACCCAGCTTTGACAGATGTAGAACATCTGTGGCAAGTCATTGGGTTCTGTCAATCATGTCATCCCAAGCACAGAGGTACTAGATCTCCTGAGAATGACACAAAACATGTAAGCCAATGTTGCAGTCAATCATATGTTGATAGTACCACAGCATCATTCTGGGTGATGGCGGTACACTGCTCAGGGCTACTGTCACACCTGGCTGGGCCACATAATCAGAGAGTTCAACCATGTCTCTTGTCATGTAGTCCAGGAAGGTGTGTCCCAAATCATTCACACTCACATGGATACAGAGTAATACTCGTAGTTGTGGAGTGCCATGACTGACTGTGTTATGTGTTGGATGCTGGCATGTGATACATATTTTGCTGTTACCTGTACCCTATTCAATGTAGAGAGTGAGATATATGTGTGCATCAATACTGAGTTACCCATGATCACTGTATTGTGCAAGGTGGTTAGCCTTAGGAGCTTAGGTTGAGGGCCACACTGTGTAGGTTAAATATGTGTCCCTTGGCATGTGCTATGTCATGGTGTATGAGTGAGTGTCTGTCATGTTGGTCTGTGCTGTTTGGGCAAATGTCTATTGAGTGCCTCCGGGAAGGTGGGTGTGTGGCTTTTCACTGTGTGTCATGGCTGTCAAAGTGGGTGTCATGGTGAGCTACATGTTCCACATGTTATGATGAAGGTGTTGATTTTATCCTCTTGACCTGCTAGTCCAGTCTTTGCTGGAGAGTGCATATGTCCACAATGGGTGATGTATGAGTAACTCTCACAGGTCTGAGTGTTTGGAGTTTATAGGGGAGGGTTGTCTGTGTACATGAGGCAGTTGCAACAGTGCCTCAGAATGGACAAGTGCATCAGGTTAATGGGTGAAAGCACAGAAAACTGCCCTTCAAACATGCCAGGAGGGGTGGACAAAACTAGTAAGTACTGGGCTACATCTGTGATGAACAAGTACTGCTGATGGCTCCCAGGTATGCCACACTTCTTGATACAATAGCCGGGTGAAGTGCTAAGCCATGATGCTAGTTGAAGTGCAAGAAAGAAAGAACTAGCAGAAGGCAGGCTGTCTGCCACCTGTAATACTTTACCACAGCTGCGCAGGTATCAGTAGCTTTGGACATGTGAAAGTTCAGTAAGCTCTGTAGTGCATGCAGTAACTGCAAAACACTATATTAGACATAACTAGATAGGCAGGAGTTCTAGTCCCAATACTAGCAAGTGTGTGTGCATGTGTGTGTGAACCATGTACTGTCTGGTTTATACTATTTTTGACTTGTGTACTAGCCATCGCACTTCCCCTCACCCCATCTAGCAGTCCTGTTGATGTCATCCACCTTAGAAGTACCAATAACAACAACAAATCCATTTGATAAGGCACCAAAAATGACTAATAAATCTTCAAAGATGCCTATATGAGCAAGTAGCTACACCATAAGCCCAACACTTGAAACAAAATGCTCACAAAGAGTATGTTACTCCAGTCTCTTTATTGTATAAATAAATAACAAATAAATAAAAAGACTGGAGTAACATACTCTTTGTGAGCATTTTGTTTCAAGTGTTGGGCTTATGGTGTAGCTACTTGCGCATATAGACACCTTTAAAGTTTTATTAGTCACCTTAGAAGTACCTTTGGAGTAGGTGGAAATGCATTCAGCTCTGTGGCACATTTGATAACTGCGTAGCACTATAATAACAATAACTAGATAGGCAGGAGGTCTACTCACCCTACTAGCAACTGTGTGGATGGATATGTGTGTGCTTTTGTGTGAGAATCATGTAGTGTGTGGGATACACCATTTTGACCTGTGTACTACCCTTTACACTTCCCCTCACTCCAATTTAGTAGTTCTGTTTATGTCATCTACCTTAGAAGTACCTTTGGAATAGGTGGAAATGTATAAGCTCTGTGATGCATCTGATAACTGCGCACCACTATAGTAGGACTATGTAGACAGGCAGGAGTTCTAATCACAATGCTGGCAACTGTTTGTGTGTGTGAGGATCATATCTTGTGTGACTTATACCATTTTGATGTGTATAGCATACACGGCTGGTGACCACCTCCCACTACCATTGCTTTATGAAGTGCTGCAACAGCATCTGCCTCACATGCAGCAGGTTAAACCATTGTACAATCCTCTGTAAGGATGTGTCCAAAATATCCATATGTTTGCAACCTATACGTGGTCGGAAGTGGACTGTGTGCCTTAGCAATGTCCATGTATGTGATATTATAGTCAAATAGGCCACAGTGAGTGTACTGACACATATGGCAGCATGAGGTATCATACCTGACTGAAACATCATGCTGATATGACATATGACGCCCTCACAGGTGGCCAGCCTTGTAGGTGCAATATATGACTCCAGATACTTGGTTTTACAAGTGGACTGTTCCTGTTATGGGTCACCTTAAAGGCTAGAAGAGGTGTGGACTGATATACTGTGGTCCTAATTAGTATGTAACAAGAACACCTTGAATCTTAACAGGGGTGTGTACACAATTTATATCCACTTTATACCACTAATGTGTCACACATGTCTCTACCTTAGGCCATTTGTCCAGCCCATTTTTCTGGCATCTGTCCAGACATCCTGGCACTGACAAGTTGTGAGGTATGCTACAGGAAGTTGAATTCATGTCAAATAGGCCCCAGTGGTGACCACCGTGATGCAATACAGTTAACCCCATCACAAGTGAACATGCACAAAAAGCAATATAGCTATTACATAAAACAATATAGCTATTACTGATGGCTGTATGCATGGTCAATTGCATGCCCTTCACATGCCTGGGGTATTGCCAGGCAACAACAGAACAATGTCATACTCACCATCTTTAAGCTGCTGTCCCATATGCAGACCAGGGGGTCCTAGGTGGTTGTGAGAGAGAGTTATTGTCAGCAGACTCACATGTGGCCTTGGTACTGGATGGATGCAGCATGTCTGCACATCTACAGTACTAACCCCAATAATACACAATGTCCTGTTCTCACCATAGATGTGCACCTCTGTGCATTAGAAAACCCCATCCAAAACTGCACTCGGACCTGACAGATGGATGTAGATAAAATACAGATACATGTATGTCTGATACATTAGTGTACTAATCCCCAGTGGGCAGTTACCTGCACAGTCCTCATCCCTTGTTTGTGTGCAACCCACCTCCACAATGCTTCCCTCAGCTTCATGGTTTGTGCATTGGGTGGGTGCCCCAAGTTTGATGAGGAGCTCCTTGGAGGGTGTCAGTGGGGGCTGGATGGCTGGGCCCCCAACTGTGGCTAGCCGGTCCCTCGCTACAGCAGCAGCCTGTTGAAGGGCATGGTGGATGAGGTTGGTGGCCCAATGCTGCACATGCTCATATGTTCTGCTGTGCAGGCTGGCATCATTTACCCTGTGGACCACACTTTTCTACAGGGTGGTCCTCCCATGTACATCTTCTGCGCTCTGTCCAAATAACAGGGCATGATGTACAATCATGTATTGGGTGATGATGTCAGTTTCCCCAACAGGGAATGCTGATAGGCGAGCACTCTGCATGTTACCTGGAAGACATAAACAAGGAAAAGGTCACATGACCTTATACAGTTGTCAAAGTGCACATCAATAGTGGATATTACTTGCAAATAATCCACACTTCACCATAACCCTCCAAGCTATCATGGCTATAGAAGCTTGCATTACAGTCCTGTCCCTGAGTTATCTTATTCCCCCAGTGTTGGACAATTGACTGCATAATCTTCTATTCTCCATTAATTTCTGTGTAGAACATTGACAGTGGCCATCTTCTATGTGGATGGTGGCAGGTCTGTGTTTGTGGTGTATGATGGAGCTGTGAGCACATGCCTGAGTTAATGTAGGAGGCAGACAGTGATGTTATTATGCCCGATGGAGATATGCTGTTGTTGCCCTCAGTAGGCAATATGTACATGCTCACCATTGCTGAGGGGAGGAGTGTGGTTGAAGTGCATATCCCCCCATACAACTGGGGTGGACAAGATGGCAATGTTCCCACCTAACCTGTGTGTTGCAGGTTGCCTATATCCATGGAATGTGTGTTGGAGATGTTCTTTACCCCCAGTACAGGGTGAATTGTGTTGTTTCATCTGAGTCTTACAACATATGTGGAGACACCATTGCAATTGTCCTTGGTGGTGTGGATATGTCTGATTTGTAGTCATAGTCAGCTTACAGGAAGTCACCTGTGAACTTACATGCTTGCTCAGATATAGGAGGACTTGCTCCAATTTGTTTCCTGCACCTATGTGTCCCTGTACAGCCAATGTAGCAACCTAATATGTGGTTTGTGTATTGCTGCTGTCCACCAAAGGGGATTACTCTAGCTTGGTGGAGGCTGGTTATGCAGGTCAGGTACTTCTGAGTCCATATAGCTATAGTGGATATAAAGGGTATACACCCCTGTTGCAATGTCTTGTAATTGTGCAGCTGGAACATGACACCACAATAACTAATTTCAAAACAATTCCCACCTGCAATGTGACCTATAGCCTGTACAATTCAATGGAAAATATGACAATCTGGTCTGTGAAAACATATGGAAATAATAATCAGTACAATAAGCCAGTCAAATGAGTGTGTGCACCCTTAAACTGATATGTTGTGTATACACCTCTTGAGATGGTTACAGCATTAATTCGTCTTGGTTTGGACTCTAACATCATGGCACATCTTCACTTGGCAATAAATGCTCACCTTCCTAGAAACACCTTTGGTTGTATTTCAATGGAATTGTACAGGTTAGGGGTCACATTCAAGATAAGGCACATTATGAAATGATCATCTGTGGTCTGATTGTCATATAACACACAAACCTGGCATTCCAACAGGGGTGTGTAGACTTGTGATATCCACTGTATATAAGTGTTGATATAGCTGGTAGTGGTAGGCATGGATAGATGGTCATAACACAGTTGGACACTTCTCTGATTAATACCTGGTAATCATGTCTATCCTAGTACCCATATCAGTGTCAGGGCAGTGCAACAACCAGTAGCTGTACACATTTATGTCTGTTGTATGCACTGACACTGATATTACACACATGTGCAACATGCACAACCTATGTACCTGACTGCTTGAAACCCATGTGATTAGTTTTGTGCCTTACAGCTGAACATATGCATACATACATGTGCTCAGGGGATACCTAGTATACATTTCTGTTCTGTGTTAGTATGGCATACTGTATTTACAGTCTTGCTGCTCAGTCATACTTCTCAACCTGTTATAGCAGTATGTCTGGACAATGGCATACATAAATGGGTGACAAAAGAAACATCAAAATTGATACTGTATTAATATAGCTGTACCATACATTAGTATGTTGATTGCACAGTAGGCTTTGACATCACTGTGATAACCTGGAAGGTATCCAAAAGTCATAAGTAGGCACAATGTACAATGTGTTTAATGCCATTGCTCACAGGCTTGCCAATGGTTTGGCTGACATAAAACTGGTATATGTGTACGTGACTACAGATATCAGTCACAAATGTGCTTATTGTCCAGCTGAACACTGTACAGTTGAATGTTATTAATTCAATATATCACATGCAGTTCAACACACATGTCTGCAACAGTACTTTACTATGCACGTGCCCTATATAGGCCTCTTAGCTTTACAAGACAAACATGTGACATACTCATATTCACAGGTAACATGGATATAGACAGCATCCCATCAGTTGGTCTAGCAGTGGCACAGTCACAACAGTTTGACAGACACCCCAGCAGTTGTCATATATGAGCTGTCATTTCCCAGCGTGAGTCAAGCTCCTGAGGTGTGATCCTACCTCATAACCTCTCAGAGCATCACAACAGGACAAGGTCTATGGGTGGATAAATAGGGACAGACTTTAAATATTCCTGTTACAAACATAGGAAGTTTGTAGAATGATACATTTTCATTACCATGAATATTCTTAAGGATGTGAAGTCTTAAACTCAAGTGTTTGTCATTACTTGATGACTTCAATCCTCAGTTATTTGCCAGAAAAGTACAGATTTCAGGAGGAACAGACAAAAAAACATGATGGCAAAATGTGGACATTCTGTAAAGATCTTTACAGTTGAGAGGTATGTCTGTGCTCTCCCACTGCAGAGAGTGCCAGATGCTATGGCAATAGCAGCTGTTAGCAGGACAGTACAGCAAGTCTTGTTGGGACATATATTCCTCCAAATCATATTTCCCATTATCACAGACCAAGTACTACATTCAGTTACATGCTTACATGTTCCACTTACCTTTTTTCTTTCTTCTCTTTTCCAGTTTATGTTTTATTTGTTTTCTCTCTCTCTCTCTCTCTGTACACTACAGGGATAGAGCTGGTTTGAATAGGTGGCAGCATGGCTTTTGTAGGTGATGCTCCTAACCAGGTGATGGCCTGTGCACCTATTGAGGTTTCCCACTTGCTAACTGCATGCACAGCAGCTGTGTAGTTCTTCCAATAGCCAATGTCATGGTAACACACTCCTATAATTGAGTACTCCATGTGAGCGTTGGCCTTTTCCCTTACTTGTGAGGAAGACATCCTGGAGTTGTGTGAGCTACTACCTCTTACAACAAGACTTGTGGAGACAAGCCAACTAAATGGTGGAGAAGGTTCAAGGCTTAGTGGCAGAATGTGAGTATTACTGTTATTTTTTTTATTTTATTTTATTTTACATTTGTTAACCGGGGGTGTCTGACTGAGCTGAAAAGGTCATTTTTCAGCAGAGGCCCGGGGAGAAAAGCTTCACATATAAAAATTACAGATACATTTAGTTATCTAGACATGATTAGTATACACACAAATTAGAAAAGACATGTTTTTACAGTGGTATGCAGCACATCAACAGTTACGGTGGAGAGAACAAACAAAAACAAAATATTAATTTAAAAATAAAGGTAATTAATAGATTTGTGGTGTACAGCTGAAATTTGGAACATAGGTAGAATACATACATAGTACACAGGTACAGTACATACATTGTACATTAGCCAGTGTTTGTGAGTAAGACTGAAAACTATTATCAAGCACTCTAGGTTTAGTATGTGTACCTTATCCACTTTCACTAGCCTGGGGAGCAATCATGGCACTGCCAACTTTGCTTGAGATGTTGCCTGATGAGGTCTTTAAAGGAGGCTTTGGACAATGTGTTTTGAATGCTAGTGGGGACAGAGTTCAATTTTTTTGCCACTGAACTACTATATAGTGCATCTCCAAAGCTATTGTAGCTATTGGTGACTTTTAGTAGTAGTTTGCTTGATGATCTAAAAGGCCTTTTGGCTAAGTGATGTACTAGGGTTTTGAGGGCAGGACACTTATTGGGGAGGTAATAGATCAAATGACAGAGGCAGAGCTAATTGTAGGTTAGGAGGTTGGGCAGTTCAAGTCAGTGGAGCTGTTTCAAAGCAGTACAGTGATGAGTTCTATATGAGCAATTTGCAGCAAAGTGGGCAATTCTGTTATTGCAGGCTTCCATTTTTCTTAGTTCAGTTTTGTTGAGATTAGTCAGAATGGGAGATGCATAGAGAAGAGTGGATAGAAGTTGAGAGTGAGCAATGGCTGATCTTGTGTTGTGGGTAAGAAATGGTTTGATACAGTAGAGTGATCCCAGTTTGGCATGTACTTTTTTAATAGTTAAGTTGAGATGACTATCAAATTTTAGGTGGGAGTTTATGCTTATTCCCAATAGCTTAGCCTGTGCCAGTGGAGTGATTGGAGTAGCATTTGTGGAGAAGATAGTGAATTGACTGTTATCAGTGTTTTTGTTAGAAATGGTTATAATCATAAGCTGAGTTTCTTTGGATTGAGGATAAGTTTGGCTTTGGTAAGGTAGTTTTCAACATCGGAGAATGCTAGTTGAGTTGTTTGCAGTAGTGTGGGAATGTTTTGTGCAGCACAGATTAAGGTAGTGTCATCTGCATACTGAATGATAGATGCATGCTGTGTGGAGGTATTGAGGTCATTTGTGAAGATTGCGATTGTTATATGTTTGGAATACTGCTAGTTTAACAGGGTTTGTCTACGCATGCTATTTCTGAATGGGTTTGAGTCTGACAAAGTTCTGTCTCTGTATACCTCTCAACTGTAAGGCCATCCACATAATGGCCACAGGTTAGTGTGTTATGTTTGGTCTGTTCCCCAGACAAGTGTTGTCCTTGGCAAATCAGTAGCATTATGTAAATAATAACTTTCATTTGTTTTACTGACTTTATATCCCTCAGAAAATATATGTTACAACAAACCCTGTAACACCAGAATCTTTCTCAGTGTATAACAACAATATTTCAAGTATGTCCATGTATTTGGACCTCTGTCCACCAATTATGTCAGGCTCTCTCCAGGTGTCATACAGTTGGAAGTTGATAGGTATACTGGTCTATCATTATTTAGTGCTGTCATTCCTGTTGAGGGGAAAGGCTGGGAAACATGTTGAATATATTCAAGAGGTTGGTGTACAGAGAATACTCTTAGATGTCCTTGTAACATATTTTATGTGGGGGACAGTAACATGTTTTAAAACTAGGCTGTTAGAATATGTGAGACATTTTACTGATAAGAAATATGACAGTTCTAGAGACGTACATTTGAATAAATCTCACCATGGGAACAGTAGTTGGTTCCCAAATACTGTGTTTGAAAAAGTCTGTTCCTCAGTTTGATGAAACATTCATAAAAGGACAATTGTTATGTACAGACTCAATGTATTAATATTAACCATGATATTTTATCCTGTAGGGGGTTAAATGAGGAGTGTAACTGGAGGCTGGGTATTTAATTATATAATTAGGTGTTAATTGCTTCTTGTGATTAAGGTGTGTATTTATGGTAATGTTTTACTCCTTGAAGGCTTTGGTCAAGAAATCAGAGTATAATAAACATGTGTGAATTACTGGCTGGTTGTATTTCTCTTTGCTATGTTCAGACATTTTATTTGTTTTGCTAAGATGTTGTTGTATGTCTGGCCATTGTGTATGGCCTAGCATGATTTTGTAGCAGTGTGCTGTTCACTTATTTATTTGGACTGTTGGGGAGGGTGCAGTTGTGAGTGTCATTGCTGCTTTTGTGTCCAGCTGTGCATGCTGCCCCAGTTATGGGTGGTCTATCAGCAGCATATGACTGTATGAGCATTTTGTGACATGTATGCATATATATATATATATATATATATATATATATATATATATATATATATATATATATACATATATATATATATATATACATATATATATATATATATATATATATATATATATATATATATATATATATATATATATATATATATATATATATATATATATATATATATATATATATATATATATATATATACACATATATATATATGTATGTGTGTATATATATATATATATATATATATATATATATATATCTATATACATATATATATATATATATATATATATATATATATACACATATATATATATATATATATATATATATATCTATATATATATATATATATATATATATATATATATATATATATATATATAATATATATATATATATATATATATATATATATATATATATATATATATATATATATATATATACACACACACTCACACACACAAACACACACACACACACACACACACACACACACACACACACACACACACCTCAGTATTTATTGGTAATATATATATTCTTATACACATATATGTATCTCCATACATATCTATCTCTCTCTCTATGTATATGTTTCTTTTCAGATATATATATTTGTAGATAGCAATTCATCCTACTTGCACAGTGTCTCTTCCCTATTATAAACTGGCTGTAAAGAAGGGTATGTTTGAGAAAACATCCTAAAACCATACAGCTGAGGTGGCTTACTGGTAAATTTCTTTGACTATGGTGTGCAGGGTCCTGGGTTCAAGGACTATTTTTTATTTTGCTAGGCAGAACAATGACTGTTGGATACAGAGTGATTAAGGCAGTTTTGGGCAGTTTTAAGCGTGTTTGTGTGGGTTTGCGTGACAGTAGGCGGTGGTAATGTACGGTTAAATGAACAGGTGCTTACACAGTGTAAGCTTCGGTTACCACTGCACAAATCTGCTTAGCATTTACATTTAAGCAATGTTGAAAACTGCTAAGCATAGTTAAGCCCTGGTAACCAGTGGTCACATTCCAATCTGATAAAATAGGGTAATGACATATTTAATAAATGTATTTAATTTCCTGTACATAACATGCTTATATGTGCTGCACTGTATATGTAGGGCTAGTGTGTGAGTGGCAAACAATGTATTTGTTCACACAGTCCGTATACTCTACTGTTCACTTGACTTACCGGTATATGACTGTGACTGTGGTGATGGTTGTGGGTATGCACTTTCACACTGGTGTCTGTTTGTCACTGCTGTTACATCCCCTTAGTGCTTCATATATTTGCAAATACATGTGTAATTACCTTTAGCAGATTTCCTAATTCAATTACTTGTGCTATTTCAGTAAATATATGTTAGAGCACACAGGAGGGTGTTACTACAGCAACTGTGTTAGCTTCTCTACACCAGTACTTCAGATGCATCCCCATTATCATGGCTTCCACCCACCACTTTTTCAGCCTTGGTCCAAATTCATTGCAGAATGGGGTTCTGAGCACACCTGTCAACTGTCTGCATTGTTTCAGGATGTCCAGGTTTATTGCTCATATTTCTGGTCTGTTTTACAGATTATTATCATTTCTCTGGTAAATCACTCTAATGATATGATTGTTATTAAAAGGAGGACATACATTTCATTTACCTACCTCACATCCATCAGAATATGTATGCTGAAACAAACTGTGTCACTATGTCAGGAAAAGTACAGGGGGACAATGACCTCTTCCTTCCTGGATGCTAATGTGTTAGTACTGAGATGTGCCACAAAGATGGACTTTGTGACCACAGTGGCAATGTGGTGGTCTAGAGACATTGCTGTCAACCTGTGTACCCAGATCTCTTATAACACCTTTTCTGTTCAGTGACTACCATCAATTTGGTAAATCATGGGAACAGGGTTTTCCACAAAGGGAATGGCAACACATTTTCTGACATTGAGCTTAAGGTCATGGCTCTGACACCAGTCACTGGTCTCAGTGAGGCCTTTCAGTAGGATGCCAACATCACTAGGGTAGTTAATAATAGCTCCCAACTTGCAATTGTCTACAGACTTTGTCAGACAGAGTCCTTTCATGTTGGCATGGACTTCAGAGAAGTTGATACCAAACATGAGAGGACTCAGGACAGAACCCTGTGGGGCTCCACTTATGACTGCTCAGCAGTCTGACTTGGAGTCAGCTACTTCCACACTGTGACCCAGTTTACAGCCCACCTAGTGATATAGGGGTTGATGCCTAGCTTACTGAGTTTTTGCATGATTCCTGAATGGGGAATGTTATCAAAGGCTTTGGATAGATTGAGGTAGGCTGTATGTGCCACCTTGCCTACATCCACAGCTCAGGTGACTGACGCCAAGAAGTTGACCAGGTTGATTGAGCAGATATGACCTACTCTTCACAAAAGTAAACTGTGTAGGATCCTGAGTCTGCAGATTCCATATCCCTGTTTATTCGGTGCATGATGATGCATTCCACAGCTTTGCATAACAGACTTGTCAGGTAGTTGGTATAGTATTTCCCAGGGTCTGTAGTTGCACCTCATTTGTGGAGAGGGGTGACTGTAGCAGTGCACATTTCAGTAGGGACAAAGCCTGAGGTGAGGCTGTGCTTGAACAGGGCACACAGGTGAGGTGCCAGGCCACTCTGTAGTTCATGTAGAACACAGCCAGGGATATTGTCATGCCCCATAGAAGCTGTATTTTTGGCCTTGGTCAGTGGTGTTTTAACCTGTGTAGCAGTAATACTGGGTGCCTATCAGTGTACTTGTATTGTGATTGGTCCTTTGGGGGATAGGGGTAAAGTTCGCACTCAATATGTCAGCCAGTATATTGGCAATATTTGTTGGCACAGTCTAGGAGATACCATTGACTAGTTATTCAGAACAAATCTTGGTATTGCCATGCAGATTCTTTACATAACTGTATGAGGTCTTGTGGTTATCTTTACTATGTGCTCCAATTCTGTTGTCACAGCTAACTTTGTAGTATTTGATGAGGGATCTCAACTTTTAATTGAGGCTGATAAGGGTTTTTTTCCCAGTCTTGGGACTTCACCTTATTCCATATCGGTTCTCTCTTTCTGTTGTACAGTTTCTTTATGGCCGGGGAACACCACATTGCCTTCCTATATTGGAGGTGAGAGTCCTGGTTCTATTGAGTATGGTGGTATCCATGCAGTTGTGTACGTGTTCATAGTGCATTTTTGTTTGATTCAGCAGTCATGCAACTAGTCTCCATTTGCATGGCTGCCATGTGGTTAGCCACATCTGTTATTATGAGGCTTTAGTTAGCTTTGGACAGGCTTTTCATGGTGGTTACCTTTGTGGGGGGGGGGGAGCTGTGGATTTCCACAGGTGATTAATTTGCATTAAGATATAACAAGGGAGCAGTTGACTATTGGTGCAGAGCAACAGTCACCCATTTTAGCAAGGACTAGGTCGATGTGATGGGCATGTGCATCGGTACATGAGTAGCTTACCCAGTTAATGGTGGGGTAGTGGAAGTCAAATAGTATGAGAGTGTTACGTTGAAAACTAATATTCTCCAAGGTGTTTAGGGACATGGAATGTGAGTCTTGGGGCATGTTTGAGAACCTATAGCAGGCTACTACCTGAATCACTGTCTTACCCAATGTTAGCTACACCTGCAGGATCTGTAATGCATAATGTTAGTCTACCACTCTGGAGGTGTGTGCATCATTAATGAATATGGGAATACGACCAACTCTGGCACTTCAGTCCATGTTCTGCAGCCAAAAGTTGTGGAATGAGTTGTAGTCTGGTAGTGGAGGGGTGCTTCCCGCTGCCTTTAACCAGGTCTCTGTTACAGCACAGATGTCATTGTTCCCCATTTTAAGGAATACACACACTGAGTGCATTTTCAGATTTAGATTTCTTTTGTGCAGCAGCATGACCCACAGATTGAATGTGTTTGTAGCTGTCATATATTTATGTATATTTATATATATATATATATATATATATATATATATATATATATATATATATATATATATATATGTATATATGTGTGTGTGTGTGTGTGTGTGTGTGTGTGTGTGTGTGTGTATCTCAGCTTTCTGTATATATATTATATATATATATATATGTGTGTGTGTGTGTGTGTATGTGTATGCATATATGTAGATATAAAAGTGGATGTATATCTGTTTATATATATATATATATATATATATATATGTATGTATTATGTAATATGCATCACCATACATATATACACACATATATATATATATATATATATATATATCTATATATATATATATAGAGAGAGAGAGAGAGAGAGAACTTGAGAGAACAGACTCCTTTCCCTACTGTTGAATGACTGTACTAACTGATATGTTTGGAAAGTCATCACTGTTTTATAAGTCTCAGATGGTGTAATGGTACATTGCTTTGGTTGTAGTTTACAGGGCCCTGGGTTACAGACTTGGCAGGCCTAATTATTTTGTTGCAAGGCAGAACAGTTCTGCTGGGGAGAAAGGGATAAGGGCAATAATAAAAACAGGTCCCTAGTTTGGACCCTTTCACCCCATTTAGACAGTCTTTGGACAGTTTTGTTGCAGTAAGAGGTTCAGAGTGTGGATCTGATGTCCAACTGCACTATGTATATATATATATATATATATATATATATATATATATATATATATATATATATATATATATATATATATATATATATCTATATATATACATACACACACACACACACACACACACACACACACACACACACACACACACACACACACACACACACACATATATATATATATATATATCTATCTATATATATATATATATATATATATGGGTTCACTACATAATCTCAAAAGTTTGAAATATTGAATTTCAAACTTTATATACTATATAGCCGAAACCCCTAATTACCGAAAGACCAGCAGCGCAAATTTCAAAATACCGATCATCGGGAGTTTGACATTCGTGCTTCTGGTGTTGCAGTATGGTGGAAGGTCAGGTAAGTATCTATGTTTGAATGTGTTGGTTTGGGATTTAATGTGTAAGTGTGTGTTGTGACTGTGATGTGTGTGTGCGAGGGGAATGTAGGTGTGTGGTGGTGTTTCGTGTGCTTGTGTATGTAGTGCAACCTTGAAATTAGAATATTTATGTAGGGGGTGCAGGGGGGGCTTGTCTGTAGTTTAGGTTTGTGTGTTTGTGTTCTGGGGGAAAGTGTATGTATGTGTATGTGTGTGGTGTATGTGTAGTGTAGTTTTCGGTAGTTTGAATTTCGCGGTTTTGATGTTTCGGTATTTTAGTGTTTCGGGTATTTGGTCTTGGGATTTTGGACGTCGGTAGTTTGGGTTTTCGGGATTTAGTAGTGGTTCTATATATATATATATATATATATATATATATATATATATATATATATATATATACACACATATATATATATATATATATATATATATATATATTTATATATATGGGTCTACCTGACATTGCCGATACTTCAGAATGCCGACAACCATATGGCTGACACCATATGATCGACATTCGGAATGCCGACAATGCGGAACCGGCATCTCACTATAGTGCGGAATGGAAAGATTTCCATTCCTGTAGTGTAGTGCGATCTCAGAGTTGGTATATTAAAGTTACGGGGGGGGGGGGCTATGGGGGGAGGAGCAGTTGAAAGGAAATTTTATTTTCCTTTTATATGGTCTACTTACAATGTCGAGATTTCAGATATCGGTCATATGGTGTCGGCATTCTGAAATTTTGGCATTGTGAAATAGATCCATGTATATATATATATATATATATATATATATATATATATATATATATATACACATATATATATTTATATACATACATATATATATATATATATATATATATATATATATATATATATATATATATATATACACACACACACATATATATTTATATACATACGTATATATATATATATATATATATATATATATATATATATATATATATATATATACACATATAGATATATATATATATGTGTGTGTGTGTGTGTGTGTGTGTGTGTGTAGCTGTCCTTTTTATCTACAGCAACAGCTGTGCATATATACTGAATTTGGAGGTAAATTTGGAGACTCAAACCCCCGAGAGAGGGGCGAGGACAACAATAATGTGTTGTGAAGCCATTTAGACCAGATTACATGTGCCCAGTGGACACGTGCAAAATGGACAGCTATGTATGGGGTGACTTTTTTTTTGGGGAACATATTGCCCTTTTGTTTTCTTTTTAGGGTGAGAGTGTGATGTTGGGGAAGGATAGTAAGTATATTTGGGGAGGTAAGTTGGGTAGGAAAACAAACAAGACAGGCAAGACAGCATACCGGGGTGGTGTATGACACATGTGGGGGGTAAACACCTTGAACAGGGAGGGGGTGTTTGGTAATTGGAAGTCCACATGCCCCCATATGGATACAATGGGACTGAGGTCCTCACTCATGGGCAGTCACCACTGCACCTTCACTGCCCCAAAGGTTGCTGTGCTGTGGGCTGAGCAGCAGGGTCAGGCTGACCCTCTAAATGTGCTACACAACACTCAAACTGGCATAGCAGATCACCCATTTCCTTGCAGAGCTCACTACTCACCAGACCCCAGACCTGGCTTCGGGTGACAGGATCCTGTCCTTACCCACACCCAGGGGGGATGAGCCCCATTCCTTGAGGTGGTTCCACCCAAAGGTGGTGCAGGACCAGCAGATGAGGAGGTCTTGGGGTTGGTCCCAGATGTGCCGGGGCCCAGTGCCATGGCTAGATGAGGTGGGAGAGGTGGGTCCACTGGGATCACCCTTCCCAGACATGCTATGGTGTTGCAGCTTCAGAACATATGTTGGTAAGTAATGGTAAACACATTCCAGGATTAGTTATAACACCATGCATGAGTACTCCCATTATCCCACAACAACAGATTTGGAACATTTGCATAGCAAACAGAACATATGTATATATGGAACCACAATGGGCATTACACTGGCATGCAGGTTACATTGATAGCAACAGGCCACCAGTGATAGTATTTGAACATGGAACATTTATTGGGATACATTTCAACATTTGTAGAGCAATAGGACACATGCCCCAACAGTAGGTTTGGTGGAAAACATACCCATTCATTTATGTGTTTAGATTATTGGTGAAGATAAGGTGGGGGAGAGAGAGAGAGAGAGAGAGAGATGTCAATTAACAAATGTAGATTCTTGCAGTGGTCACATCTTTAATGATCATTGCTCTAAACATTGCTCTACAGGTATTATTACAACAACCTATGACCTTGGGTTGGGCAGTGGTATGTTTGTACACAGTGTATAATTACAGCCTTCTTATAGCTACTTTATACCTTCTCTTACCTGGAAGACCTGTGGAGAGAATGTTTGTTAATACTACCTGACTGTTTCTATCCATATTCACATAGTCAGGGTTACATATGTCCACACAGTGTGTGTGTGCGTGTGTGTGTGTGTGTGTGTGTGTGTGTGTGTGTGTGTGTGTGTGTGTGTACTACTGACATGCTCTGCCTTGATTTCTATCAGTCACCCTGGTTGTTAGTAGCAGGGACCAGTAGCTTTCACAGCAAGACACTTTTGAATATTTCTAGGTGGAGACCACTTGGTGTATGTACTTATCTTGCTGTCATTTGCAGCCTTGAGGTTGGACCATGGGTGTTGAATACAGTATAACTACAACCTTCTTATAGCTACTTTATACTTTCTCTTACCTGGAAGAACTGTGGAGGGAATGCTTGTTAACACTACCTGCCTGTTTCTACACATATTCACATATTCAGGGTTACATATGTGCACTCATAGTGTGTGCATGTTTGTGTGTGTGTGTCTGTGTGTGTGTGTGTGTGTGTGTGTGTGTGTGTGTGTGTTTGTGTGTTTGTGTGTGTGTATGTGTGTGGGCTACTGCTATACTCTGCCTTGATTTCTATCTATCACCCTGGTTGTTGGTAGCAGAGACCAGTAGCTTTCACAGCAAGACACTTATCTTGCTGTCATTTGAAGCCTTGGGGTTGTAACATGGCTGTTGGATACAGTATAACTACAGCCTTTTTATAGCTACTTTATACCTTCTCTTACCTGGAAGACTTGTGAAGGGAATGTTTGTTAACACTACCTGGCTACACATTTTCACAAAATTCTAGTTGAAATTATGCATAGAGCTTACTACCACTTCCAGGATTTGAACCGTGGCTGTTTCTGCTAAAAACACAACAAGTTTGCATTTCATCAGAGGAGCTATTAAGAAACTGCTGTCTTTTCCTTGAATGATTTTTTTCTCATTCTCTCTTTGCTGTACAATCTGACCTTGCAATTACAACATTCTTATACAAAGATTCCTAAACATACCTTTTGACATAGCACAGTGTGGAAAACAATGGTTAACACAACATTACTATTCAGATATCAGATCTTGGTGTGTAACATTTTTTATATCAGTTAATCTCATGTCTTACAGAGGCACTAACTTTGTCAGATGAGACTTGATTGTTTAATGCTTGGAGAGCTATAGTTGCTATGAATAACCTGTACACATTTCAATTCATACCAGAGTAAACGCAACCATTCCAGGGTTTTGAATTTTATTGACAGGCAGTTACAGTTTTATTTATATATAACCTATATGAGACTATTGGTGTAATATTGATGAGAAAAGAATTTATGCACCACCAAGCTGAAACGCTGTATTGAACTGTAACTTAAACTGAAGCCCTTTTTCATTAGTGGGTGGCACAGTGGTGCAGCGGTTAACGTTGTCACCTCACAGCAAGAGGTTCTCCGATTCGATTCTCGGCTGGGGTGCCTTCTGTGTGGAGTTTGCATGTTCTCCCTGTGTTCACGTGGGTTTCCTCCGGGTACTCTGGTTTCCTCCCACATTCCAAAGACATGCATCTGGAGCATTTCTCCCCGGGCCTCCGCTGAAAACAGGCTCTGTGGAACCTAGTCGGACATTCCCAGTCAACAAATGTAAAATAAAAATAAAAATAAAAAAATTAGTCCAAGTCTCATTAAAAGCTCGCTCTGGTGAGCTTATTTAGTAAAACAGACATGAAACATGCTTTTGGCTGTTAGCCTTCTTCAGTTCGATGAAATTTCAGTTTCTTAGTTTCAAAATATAAAATAACTATTAGCCATTCAGATACTTCCATCTACACACACCTTTTTGTGAGCTAATCATGTTCCTTGTATTAAGTAGTTTACTTTGGTTTAGCTGAGACACGCCTGTTTCTTACGATTGGTTTTAAAGGGACTACAGCATTTATCCATAAAGCACTTTTCGTGTGTGTTTTACTAAATAAGCTCACCAGAGTGAGTTTTTTAGTTTGGGATTTATTTTAAACCTTTTAAAGAAAACTATTATTCAGAACTTAATATTGTGAACTGAGAGCACGTCAGCATAGCTGATGAGAGCCCTGTGGATGTAAGCATTGTTTTAAACTGTGAAATAAAGTTTTTTTTTGTGGTTTTAATGAGACTTGGACTAATGAAAAAGGGCTTCAGTTTACAGTTTGCAAGCATTTGCTAACTTGGCATCAGCCCTGAAGTTTTTATGGGAACTACTAACCAAGACTACAACTTAAGAGTGAAAGTAAGTTAGCACAGCTGATGAGAACTCTATGAAGTAAGTGCTGTCTTAATTGCTAAATAGACTTGCTGTTTCACTATATTTCTGAAAGATCTTGGAATTTATAATTTGTTTCAAGAAATACGTGCATACACCTAACACACTGTTATTTGTGGAGATTATTACAATACAGCGTTTCAGCTTGGTGGTGCATAAATTCTTTTCTCATTTTTTGTTCTTGTTTGATGCACCTTTAGTACTTGGGATTTTTTAATTAAATTGCTGCAATATTGTCTGGTTTATTCAGTACAAACCATACCCATTTTTAGTACTGCCAGGTGACATTCTACTCCTTTATATTTATTTGGTATGAATACTACAAGCTAGATTGTTACTCACCATCCTTGCGATGCAGTCTTTGCAACCTGCTGGCATGGGTTTCCTGGTTTGCAGCCTGCTTAGCTGGAGCTGTAAAGAAGATCGAGAAACATTTATGCATACCTATCCATCACATACACAGGCTGGACTTTGGTAAACAGTTATGGATACGAATACTTACACATGCCAGGGACATCACCCCTCTGCCGTGCTTCTTTGATCCACTGGTCCAAGAGCTCCCTCTTCCTCCACTTCAAGTCAGCATAGTGGTGCCGGAATTGCTCAACAGTCTGAGGGATGCCAGTGACATTAGTGACGTCATGGGCGAGACTTTCCCAGGCCTCCGCTTTATATTGGGAGCCCTGGTACTGGTCCTGCAGCAGTCTCACGTCATGGTTTTTAACAAGGAGTCCTATCATGACCTGGGACTCCTGTATTCCCCAGCATTGCACCCAAAAGCACATGCTCTCTCCAACACCTGCCATACTACCTACAGTGGGGAGCTACAACCAGTTATGAGATGTATTCCTGCCTATGAGGTTTAAATACGGCCGATTTCCTACCCTTTGCAGTGATTGGATGGTTTTGAATATGCTGAGGTAAGCTAAGCTACAGGCAAACCTGCTTAGCTAAGGTTAGCAGTTCTTAAAAGTGCAGGTTCAGCACTGCTTACCAATGGGTGAATCCACTTAGCTGGGCTACTCATTGCTTTCCATTCATATTTAAGCAATGCTTACACCCGGTCAGCATAGCTTTGCAATGTATAGCATTGCTTATGTTTTATTTTATAGACTATCAATTGTATGGGATTAATTCATCATTCCTGACATATTATAATTTTGTTTACCTTCCCTGACATCCCCCAGTGTGCTTTCATTACATTTATTCTTGTGTAACTATATTGTATGGGGCACTTGTGTTTATATGGGGGTTTCACAACTTTATTACACTAACACCTCACATCTGGATCTACTACACTACTCTGGTTAACTAATATATGTTATTTACTACTTAATTATTACAAAAATAATTGATGTACTGTTTTCACATGTAAAATGCTAATTTGTTTTATTGGGGTTTGAACCAGGAATGGCTACTTACAAAGTGAACACTCTAACCACTTCACTATTTACACATTGCTATACTTTGAAGTATATACCTATTTAGCTCCTTATGATGTGTAAGCTAGACTGAGCAGAGCTATGCAATGCACACACCTGCTCAACTACACTTAAACTTTATTGATGACTTTATTTTTGTACTGTAGGGGTATGCACATTGATTTCTGAAACATTGTCTGTGGGGGGCTATGCTTTTAAAATGGTGGTGACATGACAGGCTTTGCATTTGAGAGGTATGCTCCACAGACACTAACAGTGTCCGCAATACCTCTCAACTGTACAGATTGTCATAAAATGCCTAGATATTTGCCTTATATTTCTGGTCCATTTTCCATACAATTGTGGCTTTCTGACAGATTAGTGGCAAAGCATTAGGGACTGCATCAGGAAATAATGACAGACATTTGAGTTTTACACTTCATACCCTTTGTGGACTTCATGCTAATGTGAAGCCTGTCATTCTATCGACTTTGTACATTTCTGAGAGCAATATCTCACATTTGTCCATGGCTTTGTCTAGATTACTTGTCTGGTTGACAAGTATTGGTGCCTGATGACACTCTCACTATATTTAGATTGCTTTACTGCAATTATGGAGAGCAGGGGGCATGTGTATACTGAAAGCACTGCTCTCAGACACACCCCCTCCATTCGTGTACAGAACAGTATCCGTTTTAGAGTATGGCAGCGCGCCTTCATGAATATGCATGGCATGCTGCCATGCTGCACGGGAACAGTCCCTTCCATGCAAGAATAAGTTATTCTTGCACGGAAGTTTGTTGAATCCCAGGGATTGTCTTACGCATCTGCACTAAGTACCAGTTAGACTGTTGTAGCCTAATACAGTGCATTTCACACCTGTGTGCCTGCAAAAAACAAGGTTAATTAAAAAATCTACACAGAGTTAAAATATTAACATTAAAGTCATAAACTTCATATTGTCTACTTTATTCACAGGCAAATAATAATCACTGTCAGCAATCAACAAAACAAGGAAACCAAGGATTGTACCCAAAGAACATGGCTCGTATGATGATGTTCCTGTTAATTATAATAAAATAATTCCTTTCAGCATAACTACTGTGAGTTGCAGAGACCAAGAATTTATGCGCACACACACACACACACACACACACACACACACACACACACACACACACACACACACACACACACACACACACACACACACACACACACACACACACACACACACACACACACACACACACACACACACACACACACACACACAGTCATGGTTCCCTTACACACAAAAATCAGTTATAGCCACTTGCATAACTGTACACATCAGATATCTGCTTGAGAACAAGTGAATGAATGCATTCATAAATTGGCAAGAAATGTATCTTAGCCTACTGCTGTTAAAATCATACAGTGAAAACCATTTTATTTTCTAAGTAAAAGTAACTATGATGACACTCTAATGGTTGGTATAACTGACTAACTGTAATCCCCAGTGATTTACCTGAAGCTGTGTTTTCACTGTCTCTAATCATCCTGAAGTATATTCCATCCTGGATGCAGAACAGACTTGAAGCATAAATCCCTGGATGGGAAATTGTAATCCATCCTGGAGGCAGTATCTTTGGAGGAGGAACAGACCTGGAAGCTGAATACTTGGAGGGGGAAATGACCACACAGTCGCACACATGATATTATGCACATGTATGCTCTCACACACTCACACATGTACACCCACACTCATGTGTGCACATGCACATATACATGCTCACACACATTTCTTATCATTGAACTACAGAGCCAACAAACCTCTCCCTCTGCCCCCAACAGGGACGATGCTGAAAGAAAGGCAAACAAAGTCTCTCCCACTTCAAATTTTATTTTATTTATTTTATTTTACATTTGTTTACTGGTAAAGTCTGATTGGAGTATAGATGTATTTTCGGTGGAGGCCTGGGGAGAAAAGTGCCATATATAACAATAACAAAGTCTAGCATTACTAAATAACAATTCATAACATACAAGTTTTGATATTACAGCTTGTTAGTTTTTTACACTTAACAATTATAAAAAAAATCAATTTCTATGATACAAGGAGAGATTATGTGAGGACAGTATAGCTGCAACATAATATATTGAGGCAGCTGAAAAGAAAATATTAATGAATGAATGAATGTTAATGAATGAAAGAAAATGTTAATGAAAAAGAAAATGAAAAGAAAAGAAAATATCTCATCAATCCAAAGAAAGCAAACAAACAAATCTTGCCCATAAAACAAATTTCACTCACCTGAAAGAAAGCAAGCAAGGACTGATCATGATAAGGAAGAAAGAAAATAAATCATCCACATTCTTCTGATGTGCTACACGACTGACAGTAAAAATAGACTGATGGTTTTCTCACAGAGCAAGGGAGTGGGCTGAGAAGACAGAGTGGAAGGTTGCTCTACAGAGCAGTGGAACAGGTAAGCAAACTTTTTTAAAGATTAAGCTGAGATCCCCCAGTGCTGGGACCTAGACAGTTGCCTAGATCACCTTTTTGCTGGATCCATCCCTGCCCAAAGGATATACAACCAGTCACCTAGCTCATCAAATCAACATCTCCAACAGTAGGGTGTTACATTAGGAAAACTCCTGTGCAACCTAATGGGAGTATAAAAGTATTTGAACAGGCATTGCCATCCAAAAAATCTAAACTTATGAGACTTGGTATCATACTGGAATGTACCTGGCTAGACATCTCCAGCAGCTGAAGAGACCACAGAGGTACCTAACCAAGAGGATTACTGGCCTCAAACAGTTGCCCTATGCAGCACGATTGAAAAAGCTAAAACTGTTCTCTGTTGGATACCGCCTTCTCAGAGGCGATCTCTGTCTAACGTACAGTGCCATATCCAACCCAGAATTGTTGAACATGCTCCATCTTAGCAAAACCAAATCTACTCGAGGTACATGCTCTAGGGATATAAACCTCCACACAACAATGAATAGAACATGCTGGAGGGATAGATTCCCTTCACAGAGACTTCCCTTACTATGGAACAGGGTCCCGATCTACATAAGATAGAGCCCCCTCACTATCACTCTTCAAGAGAAACCTTGATGAGTGGATGGGTAACAGAAAGTTCACACCAGGGATCACACCAACAGCACTACTAGATAGGGGCCAAGGGTATTAGCTGCTAGTACAAGGGTCTAGGGAACTACTAAAGGGGTGGTGTATACCGCACAATGTGGCTGGGCTAATATATGCCTTCGGGCAGATAGCCCAGTACCAACCTATGAACCTATACCTTGGTGCAAGTAGAAGGGATTGCCAGGTTTCATGAGTGATAGCTATCTTAAAAACTCTTCCTCATTTGATTTGGAATTTATTCATGGCCCTCAACTTAGGGGTAGTTAGCATTTTGTCTAAATGGCTTAATACACCTTTAACTAGGGCAGAGCATGAGTGGTTGTTTAATATCCACTGAATAAGCCTAGGTCTGATTATGTGCTTTATTGTAGACAACTTGAGTGAGTTTCTCTGTGCTGACAAAAGCTCATGCAAACCCTATGGCAAGGGCCCTATCTCAAATTTATTCTCAATTTCCTAGGCACGCAAAAATCAGGAACCATCCATCAGCTGCTCCCAGTATTCAAGTTTCACTGCTTGCTGCAGATAGGTATTGAGGTAGGTTTTGCACATTCCCCAGAAGGAGGCATTCAATATGGGTGTACAGCCTAACTCTAACAATCCCCTTTTAGCTTGTTGAATGACTTTTTGTGACATGGACCTGCCTTTCAGTTCCACTAAGTGTCTCTCTATGAATAATTTGCTCTAATAGTGCAGGGGCCTGCCTACCTGTGCACAAAAAGATAGATTTCCAACAATGTGCTCTTTGTGGGTTAATGAAATCTTGGAATACCTTATGCTTTCCAGCTGCCAAATATAGTTCAAGTCAAAATTCTGTGTACCTAATCCACCATACATGGATGGTAGACAAAAGATCTCCCAAGCTACATTTGGTTTAGCATTCACCCCTATAAATCTGGAAATTATTTGCTTGATCTTATTATAAAGGTCAGGCCTAGGGGAAATCAAGAGACCCAAGGCATAATAGACTACTGACAGTAGTATAATCCATTTAACAGCCTTTATCCTTTCAGTTATACATAGGCAGATACCTTCCATTGCCAAGTTAATTGTTGTGCCCTGTTGAAAATGCCAGTTACATTCAGCAGATCTTGGGACTGATTTGGGCAATGTAATGCCTAGATAAGTGAAGTTGTCAACCAATTATATAAAGTGAAATCTTCAGGCAATGCAAAGGCTGAGTGTTCAATTGATCCCAATTGCCTTTGCTTCAGTAAAATTAGTCTTGTATCCCTACAACCTTCTGAATGCAGTAAGTTCTGTAAATGTTGGCTTTAGGTCCCTTTCTGGAGGTCAACCGCATACAAAGCAAACTTTTTCTCAGTTGAACCTATTTGGTACTCTTGAGGGAAAGCTCATTAGTCTGTGACCAAGTAACAAGTGAATGAGGTGGATAAATCCCAATAAGGTCCTGGCAAGATGTAGTAGCATAAATAACACTTTAATACAAAAGCAAAAAATGGTCAAGTGCTTTCTTTCCCAAAAGGAAATTCTTCAGAACCATTTTACATAATAAAATCATCATTTAAATAGCACTTAACATCATCATGTGACTTGCTCACTAAATGTTCCCTTAAAGAAACAGTAACATTACACTAAATACATCATGAAAGCATTGCTCTTTTCTTTAAAACAGGCAAAATAGATATAAATTTGTTAACACCAGGCAATGTTGTAGCATTCAGCCTTAGTTGCCATTTAACTTCACATTCATCTACCCTATTCTCCCAAAAGCCTCCCTTGTCATCCCTTTTAACTTTTTCCAAAATGCCAGGTAGAACTTTTGAATCATAGCCACAGTATTTAATATGCTTATATAAAGCATTGTTCTCATCTTTGTTTTTAATGGCATGCAAGTGTTTGTATATATGTTTGCGTAAACTCCTAACAGTTTTTCCAATATAAAAATCACTACATTTGGAACAAGTTGCAATGTATACAAGACCAGAACTGCCACAATTTCCTATGTCCAAACTAATACACTGTTCCAGGTTACCTACAGACACTGTTTTGTTTTGTAAGATGTAGCTACAATAATCACATCTCCTACATTTTTAGTTCCGTTAATCATTTTGCTGTTCACATTTGTGGGGTGTTCAAAATAGTTTTTCAAATTTCGCCCTGTTTTATACACAAAAGTAGGATTTGGACCTAAAATGTCAAGTGTCTCAGCACTGCTTCTAAACATTACCCAATTTTTTGTTATAATATCTCTCAAGGTAGTGGAATCCCCACTGTAGTGTAAAACCATAGAATTTGGAAATGAATTGTCAACAGGAGTAGTTTTAACTGAAATGTCTTCATTAGTACCCAACAAAGGGGTGTACTTGTTACCCCATTCATCCAAAATATTTTTCCTATATCAAATAGAAAATATAGAAAACTCTATGGATATCCCCTTTCTTTGAACGTAGTAATCAGATTTCCTAACTCTATTTTTAATAAGGCAATATTTGAACACATTCTTGCTGCACGTACATTCCTTTCACTATGTTCTTTTTAGTGTAGAAAGGGTGCTGCCTTCTATAGTCCGGGTAACTATTAGAGAATGTTAGTTTTCTGTATAGTTTTGAACCAAACTTTTTTGCCTACCTTGCTTTTAAATATAGTTACATCCAGATAGTTTGCACAATCATCTGTATGGTCACAGGAAAACTTCAGAAAATAATTACTGTTGTTCATTGTTTTTATAAATTCATCACTTATTTCACCAGTTGTTTTCCACAGAATAAAAATGTCATCCAAAAATCTCAAATAAACAAACCAGTAGTGATGAAAGCCCAATGTGAATACATGCTGTTTCTCCCATGCATACATTATGAGGTTAGCACAGGTTAGGGCACAGTTTGCCCCCATGGCAACCTGCTTAACTTGTCTGAAAATTTGTTCCCAAAACACATATAATTGTTCTTGAAAACAAGTTACATAACAGCCATCACAAAATTAAGTAGTGCACCATTTAAACTAATCATTTTCAACACTGCATCTTGGAACAGTTTCGGTTCTGCATCATGTGGAATAGAAGTGAAAAGGTCCACCATGTCTATTGTTGAAAAACTTGTTTCATTTGAGGAATACTCCTGTCTTATTTTTCTCAAAAAATCCCAGGGGTCTTTTAAAATATACTCAATAGGTTTCATTGTGTTTTGTATCAGCCTATCCACAAACATGGCTAAAGGATATGTCATGCTATTCTTAGCTGTGACTATTAGTCTATAAGGGGGCTTGTCGATATTCTTATAGATTTTGCGAATTCCAAATACTGTAGGGATGACAGGATGTTTGTTAATGAAACATTCATATGTTGCTTCATTAATAGCCCCTGGTACAAAGAATATTCTAGAAATAATTGTACCTTCCTTTGTGCTATGTTAATTTGGTTTAAGGATACTATCTCAAAATTTTCAGTGTCATATAGGGTTGATAGCATGTCATAATCATATTCTTCACTATTTACCATCACCATCCCGCCCCCTTTGTCAGGCTTCATTATTCGCACTGTATCATTCTGTCTTAGTTCTTTTAACAGTTCTATTTCTTCCTTATTAAGATTATACATTTTCTTTTTAGATGTTTCAGAATAATGATAAATATCTTGCATAAAACACTTCTCATAGTTCCCTATAAGAGGGTGCATAGGTGGGTTAAATATACTTTTATTTTTCATATTGTTGTTTTATATTAAGTTCAATGGGTTGCTGCTGTCTTTGAAAAACATTTTGAGATTTAATTTTCTTGTAGAAAGTTTGAATTCAGTTAAAGTGTCAGCTAAGTTTGCTTTTTTAGCTGGTGCAAACTTTAAACCTTTTTTAAAAAGTGTAAAGTGTGTCTGTGTTAGGGGAATGTCAGTATAGTTAAAATATTAAAACCTTTAAAACTCATCATTGTTCCCCCAAAGGCAGTAATAATACTGTCCATCTCTACATTGTTAACTGTTAGTTCATTTTCTGGTTCTTGCCCCAATAACCTTTGTTCCCTCTGGTTCTCATGTTTGTCCCCAGGTATGGTTGAACTAAAAAAATTCTGTTTATTCTTATTTCTGTTAGAAATTCTTTCTGACCTTCTTAATTCTGTATGTTCCCCATCAAATACCTCATCATTTTCATGATTATTCCTTGCAAAATGTTTCCTGTTACCTCTCCAGTTCTATTAATAAAAGCCTTCTGCTACTCCATTAACACTCTGCCTGTCTTCAAGTACATGTTGACTAGGGGTGGACAAATAAGACTTGGGATAGTGAGCCAATAGTTCTAGATACAGAGTGAATGACAGTGGGGACAGGGGGCATCCTTGTCTTATTCATGTACAGATAGTAAATGCATCTGATAAACCTGGACCTATTTTGATTATGGCTGTGGAACCTTAATAAAGTTGTGAGAGGCCCAGGAAACCTCATACACTCAAGGAACCCAAATAAGGAGAAGCCCACTCAGTCAAAGACCTTTTCACATCACAACTGGCAAGTGCTATCATCCTACCTATTCTGGTGGCATTCTGTATGACAGGTTCCACCGATAATGGATAGTTAAATGTAGTTTTAGCCTTGATAAACCATGTGTAATTGAAACTGCTAAGTCCAGGAAGGAGAGTAGTAAGCTGCTTAGCTAAGATGGACATAAATATTTTGCAGTCATGAATTAGTATTGAGATAAGGTAGTTTGATGATGACAAGTTATAATCTTTGCCTGGTTTGGGGATTGCCAATACAATTACTTGTCTCCAAGATGGTGGGACCACCCCAAAACTTATAATCCAGTTAAACAAGTCCACTAATTTGGTGAAAATATGTTGCTTCATTAGGAAATAGTTTTAAAGGGAATCTTATCTAGGCCACATGTTTTGCCAGTGGTTAAAAAAGTAGCCACGTTGTCCATTTCCTCTAAGATGACAGGTACGACGTGCATATTTATCCTGTCTTGGGTCAGGGTCAGAAGGTGCAGGGAATCCAGAAATGCTTTGATTTGGGAGATATCTGGGCAAGGCTGATCAGATATAAGGCTCTGTAGGTAACAAATTCACTCAACACTGCCTCTTGAGTTTGAACCATGGTATGTGCTTCACTGCTCCAGATTTTGGTTATCAATCATTCGGCTGATTGGGACCTAAGTCTGAGTGTGAAGTGTTTCATATACTTGGGAGAGTTTTCAAAGTAATGTAGAGCCAACTTCATCTGCTCCAGTTTGTAATGTAAGGCAGCCTCCAGATGATTTTTTCAGATCGGCGATCTTACTATCTAGATGTTTTCTTCCCCTCATCTTTTGCATCTGGGACATTAATATCTGAGATTGCATTCTATCTGCTCTTCTTCTAAGGGCATGCTACTTGACTGTCCTGAATTTACCGGATAACTGTGGAACTTGCTCCATTCATATTTCCCATGCCCTTACTGGGTTCTGAGAATCAACATTTAGTATTGAAAGAGTTTCTAAAGTTTCCCTCCTGTACTGGTCTCCATTATAAAGATACAAGTTTGTAGTCCTAAATGTCAGCACCATTAAGGGAGTCATGGCCATAGATAAAAGCAGTGGGGCATGGTCAGAAACTGTGATAGGAAAGGATCAGAAACCATTTGCATGAATTCCTTTATAATCACTACTTGGTCTGAGAAAAGGAGTCATATCTGGAGGAACAACATGCATATATGTGGGTGGTGAGAGACAGGGCTAGATGTACCTTCTCCTTGTCCACAGAACACACAAAATGCTTAATATATTTCCTCAGTGAGTGGGCACTACATAGGTGTAGACTATGTTCTGTTTCTCCAGTGCTGGAAGTAGTGTTCCAGTCACCCATCTAAACTGATGTGCCCTCCAGAAATTCGATCCACTCCTGAAGGATTCCTCTGATTTGTCTCTGGAAACTTCTAGGTGATATGTATGGGCTACATCTGGTTTCTTATTATCCCGGAAGGTATGCTTCTCCGTAGAGTACCTACATGCATGGTCAATGAGTAGGGCAGCAGGTTCCACTGGATACCACTTTTAGTTAGAATAACTCCTCTCATTCTGTGAATTCTAGGGTAGGATGCATATCTAGAATCTGGTATCCTGATCTAGTTAGTTTTTCCTGCATCTGTGGGGTGAGGTGCATCTCTTGCTATGGAACTATTCAGGGTCACTTGCTTAATAATCAAAATATTTTATTTTGTTTTATGAGTTTACAGGACCATTAACATTCCAGGATAGTAGTTGTATATTAAATGTGTGTAAAAAGGTGTAGGTTACTAGACAGGAGGGAAAATCAAATTGCAGTTGAATCTGGGTACTAATTAAGTGTTGTAAAAAGATTCTTCCCCCTATCCAGGTAGTACAATCCTTGTTGATTAGCATACCTTCCTCACTGTAAGACTCTACAAAGTTAGCTTTCCTCCCAGTTATATACACATTTGTTATGCTAGGCTCCATTACAAAGTTAATACATGGAAACCACAAAAATACACTGCAGAACATCAAAATTAATTCAGATAAACTATTTGCACTGAAAATAAGTTGATAATACTTCAAATGAGGAGACAATGAGCCTCTTACCAGAAGTAGAGGGTGGATGTAGTCTCACTGGTAAAGCAGAGGACTGGTATAAACAACATACATATTTCCCTTATATGTCATCCAGTTCCCATTGTCCCTCCTCTCTTGTAGCTAGAAAAACAGCTCAGGTACAATAGTGACAGTAGTACTGACTCTAAGTGTCTGAACTGCAGGATTTGGGTTTCCACCAGTTTCAAACTATAGATGCAATGGCTGAGGTGAAGCATTAGGCTTGTCACTTGGTTAATGGCATAGCATAAACTATGATACAATGAACTGCATTTATATATCTAAAAGAATTATGTTATCAAATTAATGCTATGCAGATGTGACTATCTTTACCAGGTAATGAGCCACTTCAGAAGCAATTTGATTGTGAAGTATGGTACTCGGTTCAATGCTGAATTAAGAAAGCTTTGTAAACCAAAAGAATCTACAGGGCTCAAGTAGGTACAATGTAGATTTACCTCTGCAGGGTTCTTCATATTGTTTCCATTTTATAGATGCATAGATTGTTACTAGGCTAATGACCTGGGGGCTTTCTTAGCCTAGCCAAGTTTTCCCAAAATAATAATGACATTCTGTATCCAAATAGGACATTGATAGCCAGGCATTTCCTTCTGTCCATTAGGGGCATGGGTGCAAGGTCTGGTGTGAATTTCCTATTCCCTTCTACTGGTATAGGTTGCACTTAAATTGGATAATAGACAAACTCATCTTCACATGGACTGAAAGCCTGTTCCATAGGAGGGGTAGTCTCCTTGACACATATCTATCTCTCCAGCATGTTTTGTTAAGTCGTAGACAAAATTCAGGTCCTTAGACCTTGTATTTCTGGTACTATTTGACTTATGAATATGCTTAGCTTTGTAGCCTTCATCCTTTAAACATTGGAAATGGTAAGATAGAGGACTTTGGCTCAGACATGGGTTACCCTTTCAAAGGATTTGCTGTGAACTGGTCTCTCTGCCCCTGTGTTCTTTCAACTCCCTGTGAAGAAGGGAGGGTGTTGCCTGCTGCAATTTAATAAGTGCCTCTTCTGGTGTTTTGAAGGTAACTGAGCTCCTGGGTAGATCTACTTGCACTTGAGCAGGATATTGTAGCCTGAATCTCCATTTTGACTGCCTGCATAGCTGGATTACTGGTTGGAATGCTGTCCTTTTGTACTGTAACTTGACAGCAGTCGTGGTTACACAAGACTCAAGATTCTCCTGTTTTAACAATTTTGCCAAAAAAAACAGACTGCAGATAATATATTTTTAAGGACTTATGTGTCAAATCTAGCCAGAAATAGCCTGGGCATTTTGGAGAGTAGATGCTGGGGGTAGAAATCTGGTGCACTCACTCATTGTGAATGTCTTCCACCTCCTGACTCATCCAGCGAGGAATTGAAACACACCTAAAAAGCAAACAGTCAGCACTTTCTTTTCTCTCGGGTAGTCTTGTAAAGCAGAGTGTTTTTTTTTTCCACTCCCTATACTCCATATCCAGTAGCTTGGCTTTGATTAGTTCTAGATGATCCTCTATACAGCCAGCTCAGTGTTTAATGTCACCATTTTTAATTTTCCATGGAAGTAGGCTGGTCTGAATGAAATCTTAGGGCTGATTCCATGTCGGGCAGGTTACTATTGACTTTGCCCATATAAGAAGTCAAATTGCTATTTATTCTTTGTAATTCTGTCAGAACATGTAAGCTAGCCATGTATAGATCTTGGTTGACTGATCCAGATGCCATCAGAACAAAGGAAGTGTATTCACTGTTTTCTTATGGCCTGGTGGTAGAATGATTTACCAGCTGCTTTTTGTGTTTTTTTTTTTTGGAGTCCCCCATTTCCTGATCCAGGAGTGGAGAATGACCCTGGTGATAGCTGCTGCTTAGATAACAGGTTAAAGAGTAGAAAGGAGAGATCAGCTTGTTTAAAAGTTAAGTGAAAAGGGAGATTGAGTGAACAAAGCATATCGCTCTGCCCTCACCTCAACTGGAAGTCAAGGCCTCCACTTTTAAGTGTTTGATGGTTGAAGGGCCCTCAGCAGACAACTATTAATAGAAAAGAAAATCGGAAAAATCTGATATGGGAAGTAAATGGGTAGGTGGTGCTGCTGATAAATAATTTTAAAAACATTGTAGGCAAGCAATGCGTATGAAATTAATATAAAGCTCTCATCATCCATGAAGTCACCCATGTTTACCTTTGATGTCTTTTAGTATAAGGCTTCTTCTTCTCCATAATGAGAGGGGATTTCATGTTCAATCTTTTTATATTAGTAATAGTAAAAGTAATTCCAACAAATAGACATCTTTTTTAGTACTTGTTGATACATCACAATGGGAAAAGTACAAACAGTGAAATAAAATATTATTAAGCAAGTACTATAAACTCAATATGTCTTGTACCTGTAAAACTGAAAATGAACAAAATATACAGAACATTATTTTAGCCTATCTTATGTTTTATTTCAATCTGCTTTTCTATTGACTGCACAGTAAGTATGTTGTGCATCTGTGCAATGTTATGAGTAAATCTGACATTTGGAGAAGGAGTGCATAAGACCAAAGAGACAGACATCTGTGACTCCAGCGTGGGAGGACATAAGCACTACAAGCAGATATGGGCTTTTTAACATAGTCCACTACATTACAAAACATGGGGCAAATACCCAGTGGACAGCAGAATCAGCAAATCATCAAGAGTGTTCTTTATTTGAAAATGTGTTTTAACTGATTGCAGCAATGCACCTAGTGCTTAGAGAAGGGTGTGTGTGTGTCACACAACTGGGTCAGGAGAATTTTCCTCAAAATGACAGTGTCAATAAAAATAAAAGTTTTATACAGACAATTCTTTATAATAATAGTAATTATAATTATAATAATAATACATTAACAGGAGAAATGTACAGTGGAAATCAGGGGTTCTAACAGAATGGCTCCATGGTGGCAGCATTTAAACATTCTGTATCACGGTAGAGGGTTAAAAGGTCAATCTTGGCCTTCAGTTCCAACTGTTCAGAGTACAGGACATGCATGTTCTCCCTACATCAGTTCTCTTTTCTTGGTGATTCAGTTTCTTCATATTTCTAAAAATGTAGTTCGATAGGGTACAATAAACTGTCCTTTAGTATCAGTGATGAAAGAGTACATTGTTCCAGAGTTTGAATTATTTTGTTTTTCAAAAAAAATGTTTATTTTAGAATGCAGTGAATTTAAATGAACAGAAAAAAAAAAATAAAATAAAAACTCAATACCAGATTTTTATGGCATTTATTTATCTAAACAAGAACCTCTAGGCATAAGTACCCCTTTAACAAGACACCCTAAACACAGTAGTCTGGTTGTGTAACTAAATCAAAGTTGTTGTTTGTCTTTCGGTTTTTCCCAGTTAGGGGTCACCACAGTGGAACTCCGGTCCGCTAATGATTGGCAGTAGATTTTCATGAACGCCAAGGTGCCAGCTCGACATTCAACCTTCAACGAAGGCACGCCCATTTACGCATGTCTTTCGAACGCCCACCCAACCGCGGGGAGGACATGCAGACTCCACAAAGAAGGCACTCCCTGCACTCCAGCCAAGAATTAAACGGAAGAACCTCTTGCTGTGAGGCAACAACGCTACCGCTGAACCATCGCGGATTGTTTCATTTGATTTTGATTTGTAACTAAATCAAAGTGAAATGTCAAAAAAAAATCAAACCCAAGACTAGAGAGTTCAAGGCCTTTACCATTTCTGCTCTCCTGCCAGAATACAGTTATTTCAGTGTTGCATAATGGATGAAAAGATTCTTTGCATAGTCATTTCTCTTACCCATTTAATAAAGGCATAAAATGACATGCAAGGACTATAATAAACAACAAAAATCAAGACGGAAATGTATTTAAGTTAGAACAAGCTTTTGCATTAAATTTACAGGAGTGGTACTGTATAAATATTAAGTGTAGTGGTGGGCTTTGTCAAATTCTGTTTGTGATGGGGTGATGAGTAATTACCTAGAAAAACAACATTAATGGCAGTTCACTGATTCTAAAGCTTCTGAAAGACATGTTCACATTTCTAATACATAAAAACACAAAATGCAAATGGGTTTATCTTCCAAGGAAATCTTTTTATATGCAGTAAGTGTGCTCCTAGTTAAAGCCTGTATTAAGGCAGTGAGGCAAAGAGCTACATTATACTTTCAGATTGCTGACATTTTCCGATAAATACTCTTTTGCTGCATTCCTTAGGAGACAAGAACTCAAAATTCCACAACCGGAATAATCCAGTTCATGGTCCATTGGAAGCAGGCTTCTTGATTACAAAGAAAGAAAGAAGAACGTTCTGTTCACATTCACAGTGAGAGATTTGTCTTCCTCTGGGTTTACTCTCCACAAAACTGGGCTACTTGCTAAGTATGAAAAGGGCACATGAAATGGTCCACTTAACCAGTGAGCAAATGCTATTAAACATCTCATATATTATTACATGTTAAATTACATGTTCATTCACAGATAGCTATACTGTGCAAAGTGCATACCTTTAGTTACTTCTATATATGGCTAGGTGCACCTCATATATTATTACACGTTAAATTACATTTTCATTCACAGATAGCTATACTGCACAAAGTGCATTCCTGTAGTTACTTCTATATATGGTTGGGTGGTGCACCTAAGAGGCCAAAAAAATCACACAACCAAATGTATTCCTTAGGAATGGATAGCATTTCTCATTAGGATTTTAAGTATTTATACTAAAGTTATCAGAACATGGATAAAGTCACTAAAATATTGCTGTTCTGGCAGGAGAGCAGAAATAGTAAAGGCCATGAGCTTCTAGTGAGCATCTGCAGTCTTGGGTTTGATTTTTTTTTTTGAGATTTCACTTTCATTTAGTGTGACTGAATGTCACTCGCCAGACTACTGTGCTTAGGATGCCTTGTGAAAGGGCACTTATGTCTAGTGGATCTTGTTTAGATAACAAATAAATGAATTAAAATTAAACAATTCATGCCGTAGGACAGTGTAGTCCTTCTTCACTGTAAAATATTTAGTTATTAGTACTGCTCAAAGGGGTATGGCAGTTAGTATTACTGTTAAAGAAACGAAAAGGAGAAACAGTCCACAAATATATAAAGAACAGACCAAATTGCTGTTTCTCTGTGGTGGATTCAAGATGCAAAACACTGAAGTTGGATGCAAATAAATCTTTCTTCTTTATTAAATCATCTAAACAAATGTAGATTTCATCAGAACAAGGAACTGCCCTTTGGCCAACCTTTATATAAGAATCTTGTTAAATTAATTAATTAATTAACTAAGTGCGTACATTCAATTTAAAGTGCTAGTGCTACATACCCATACATTACTTAATACATTTCTTAGTACATATGTTAGTACATGTTTTAAAACATATTTTAAAAACAGTCCTGCAAACTATATAAAACATTAAAAACAATAAAAACATTTGCTAATGTTGACTTTATGTTGTATTGTTTAGCTCAGGAATATAAAAGTGTCCCTCACTTTGCATACCAGACAGTAATTAAAATGTATGAAATATATATTTTGTTGTGTTGTGATAGTAATGAATGCTGTTACTTATTTGCCCCTCACATCTGAGTGGGAATATTTATGAATGAATTCATAGACCAAGAATAATAATATTAATAAAATTAATAAAATACCCCATCTTTCAAAGCAAAAGCCTTCACAGGTCCGAAGCATTAGTGAAGCCATTCGTCATTTTACATATTATTGGCTAAAATCGGTTTCACAGAAATATGGTCATTAAGTCCTCGACGGGTAGAGGCATTCAGTTTTAGTTGCCATCTAGTCTCCAACTCGCCCAGTTTTTTCCTGACATCACCTCCTCTAGGATTTGATAAGGCTACGTCTAATATGGCAAAGTGAAACAAATTGCATTTAGTACTCTCCTGCATGTGCCTCCACAGGGCATTCTTGACATCTTTCTTCCTAATGCAGTAATAGTGGTCATATATCCTTTGCCTTAGAGTCCTGTCTGTCTTTCCCACGTAGTAGCAGTGACAGTTGGAGCACATTGCTAAATAGACAACGTGGGTGGTCCTACAATTCCCTTTCTTAAAATATATTTCTGTCTTGGTGACTTTTTCTAATATGGTACTCTTAGTAGTGCATATGTATCTGCACTGGTTGCATGTACCACATTTAGTTGTCCCTGTATTAACTTTACAATTGTTTGATGTTTGTATTTTTCTTTCAAATTCCCTTTTTAAATTGTCCCCATTTCTGGATACAAACCTAGGTGTGTCTCCCACTATTTCTATTATTTTCATATCTGTCTTTAATATGTTCCAATTCTCCTTCATAATTCTTTTGATATTTGCAGTCCAAGGGGTATGTTGCAAAATACATGCTCTGGTGTAACTGACATCCATCCCCCTGTTAACAGCTTCTGCACTGTGTGTGTGTAATAAGGGTCCTTTTCCTAACAGGGGTGTGTATTTTTTACCCCATTCTTTTAGCACATAACTAGTCACATCCATCACTAACTCCCTAGGATAACCTCTCTGAATAAACATGTCACCTATATTCCTTAGTTCACTGACAAGGTCTTCGGATGTCATCCTAGCAGCCCTTATACATTGTCCTTTGATTATACTTCTTTTCTGATTAGTGGGGTGAGAACTACTATATTCCAAGTAGCTATTGCTAAATGTGTCTTTCCTATATATTCTACTTTTCATCTTACCTTCATTTATTGTAATGAGAGTATCTAAATAAGCTATCTGATAAGATTCCACTGTATAAGTGAATTTTAAGTAATTACTCCTAGAATTTAGATCCCTCATGAAAGTTTCTAATTCATTTCTATTCCCTTCCAAATCAAAAAAAAACCTGTAATAACATGAGACTGCTTGATATTTGTTATTACCAAAAATGTGCTCTTCTTCCCAGTCAAATAGATGTTGGAAATGGGGGCACAAAGCTGCCCCAAAACAAGCTGCCCCCATTGCTACTCCTTTGACTTTATTCACCTTCAAACATTATATAGTTGTGCCTCAGTACAAGTTCCATGAATTCTACTGTGAGCTGGATTTTATCCCTTGAGAAAATCCCTGATTTTTCCATTGACCTTTCCAACCTAAGCAGTCCATCCTCTTGTGGAATGCTTGAAAATACATCAATGGCTACTAAAAGAGCATCGGGTGTTAACATATCATCTTTTAGTCTCCCTAAAAAATCCCATGAGTCTTGGATGACATGTTTGTAAGACTTGTATAAGGGTTTAAGCCACCCGTCCACTACCTTGCCTAAATTGTAGGTTTTAGCTTTGTTTCCTGAGATAATCGGTCTGAAAGGGGGGTCTGTTACATTTTTGTGGATTTTAGGAATGCCCACCATGGTACTAATGATAGGTGAATCCACTTTTAGGAATTCATATAGCTCACCACTAATTCTTTCGTCTATTAAAAGATCTTCTAGATATAGATTGATTTTGTTGTACCCTGTATTCACTTCATTTTTTGATGATATTTCATAGTTCCCAGACTTCAATAAAATTTCATTAATTTTGTTCTTATATTCGTCCTGACCATATAATACAATTCCTCCTCCTTTATCTGGTTTCATTACTCTTACCATATTATTCTCTTGTAACTCCTTTAGGGCTTTAACCTCAGGAATGGTCAGATTGTAACTAATTTTGGTATTATTAATTTTATTACTGTATTTATATATATCATCAATTACCATTTTTTCATATAACCCCAGTACACTGTTGAGTGGTGGGGTATATGCGCTCTTCTTTTTGAATACTGGGTTGTTTGATATCTTATTTTTCTCCTTATCAAATAGTACCGCTAAGTTTAATTTCCTCAAGTACTTTTTGACATCTATAATACAATCCTCAACCTTGAATTTTTTAACAGGCACATACTTCATTCCTTTACAAAACTTAAACCCTTATACAAGTCTTACAAACATGTCATCCAAGACTCATGGGATTTTTTAGGGAGACTAAAAGATGATATGTTAACACCCGATGCTCTTTTAGTAACCATTGATGTGGTTGACCTATTTTCAAGCATTCCACAAGATGACGGACTGCTTAGGTTGGAAAGGTCAATGGAAAAATCAGGGATTTTCTCAAGGGATAAAATCCAGCTCACAGTAGAATTCATGGAACTTGTACTGAGACACAACTATATAATGTTTGAAGGTGAATATTACGTACAAGTCAAAGGAGTAGCAATGGGGGCAGCTTGTGCCCCCATTTTTTCCAACATCTATTTGAGCGACTGGGAAGAAGAGCACATTTTTGGTAATAACAAATATCAAGCAGTCTCATGTTATTACAGGTTTTGACGACATTTTTTGATTTGGAAGGGAATAGAAATGAATTAGGGACTTTCATGAGGGATCTAAATTCTAGGAGTAATTACTTAAAATTCACTTATACAGTGGAATCTTATCAGATAGCTTATTTAGGTACTCTCATTACAATAAATGAAGGTAAGATGAAAAGTAGAATATATAGGAAAGACACATTTAGCAATAGCTACTTGGAATATAGTAGTTCTCACCCACTAATCAGAAAAGAAGTATAATCAAAGGACAATGTATAAGGGCTGCTAGGATGAAGACCTTGTCAGTGAACTAAGGAATATAGGTGACATGTTTATTCAGAGAGGTTATCCTAGCGAGTTAGTGCTGGATGTGACTAGTTATGTGCTAAAAGAATGGGGTAAAAGGACCCTTATTACACACACACAGTGCAGAAGCTGTTAACAGGGGATGGATGTCAGTTACACCAGAGCATGTATTTTTGGACTGCAAATATCAAACAGATATGAAAATAATAGAAATGTGGGAGACACACCTAGGTTTTGTATCCAGAAATGGGGACAATTTTACAAACATCAAACAATTGTAAAGTTAATACAGGGACACAAATGTGTGGTATACAACCAGTGCAGATACATATGCACTACTAAGAGTACCATATTAGAAAATGTCACCAAGACAGAAATATATTTTAAGAAAAAGACAGACAGGACTCTAAGGCAAAGGATATATGACCACTATTACTGCATTAGGAAGAAAGATGTCAAGAATGCCCTGTGGAGGCACATGCAGGAGAGTACTAAATGCAATTTGTTTCACTTTGCCATATTAGACTTAGCCTTATCAAATCCTAGAGGAGGTGATGTCAGGAAAAGCAACTAAAACTGAATGCCTCTACCCCACCAGGACTTAATGACCATATTTCTGTGAAACCGATTTTAGCCAATAATATGTAAAGCTTTCAATGCTTCGGACCTGTGAAGGCTTTTGCTTTGAAAGATGGTGTATGGGTCGTCACTTTTATTAATTTTATTAATATTATTATTCTTGGTCTATGAATTCATTCACAAATATTCCCACTCAGATGTGAGGGGCAAATAAGTAACAGCATTCACTACTATCACAACACAACAAAATATATATTTCATACATTTCAATTACTGTCTGGTATGCACAGTGAGGGACACTTTTATACTCCTGAGCTAAACAATACAACATAAAGTCAACATTAGCAAATGTTTTTATTGTTTTTAATGTTTTATATGGTTTGCATATTATGTAGGGGTAATAGGACTGTTTTTAAAATATGTTTTAAAACATGTACTAACATATGTACTAAGAAATGTATTAAGTAATGTATGGGTATGTAGCACTAGCACTTTAAATTGAATGTATGCACTTAGTTAATTAATTAATTAATTTAACAAGATTCTTATATAAAGGTTGGCCAAAGGGCAGTTCCTTGTTCTGATGAAATCTACATTTGTTTAGATGAAAGCGCTCAACAAAATTTAATAAAGAAGAAAGATTTATTTGCATCCAACTTCAGTGTTTTGCATCTTGAATCCACCACAGAGAAACAGCAATTTGGTCTGTTCTTTATATATAAGTTAGTATTACTGTCTCACAGCACTTTGTTCTGTGGTTTATTTCCTGACTGTGGTGCTTTCTGTATGGAGTATGCATGTCCAATACGTGTTCATTTGAGCTTATACTGGGGTATCCAAATTCCATAGACATGCTACTAGGTGAGCTGACAATCTTCAAAACTGTCAAGAGATGTGTGTGTGTGTGTGTGTGTGTGTGTGTGTGTGTGTGTGTGTGTGTGTGTGTGTGTGTGTGTGTGTGTGTGTGTGTGTGTGTGTGTGTGTGTGTGTGCCTGAACTGGCACCCCATCTAGGAGTGGTTATTTGCCTTACTCCTCCTGCTTGCAGGCTAAAGTGCCAACGCTCTCAAGACCCACAGCAGGATAAGCAAAATATAAGGAAAAAAATAAATGAATAGTACTCATTAGAGTTCCTTAGTGACATGTCCATTACATGGCTAGCATAGTAGCAGGTGGCCCTCCAGTGGAACAGTGTCTGTCAAAATAATTGGTGCAATAGGGAGACAACATGCAAGCATATTGCCAGCTGTTGGAAGAAACTAGACAAGCTTTTAGAATTTTTATAAACAGCATTACTTTGGATTTTAAGATATTTAGAATATCTTAAATATATCTTAAATATTAAAAATAAAATATGTGTAATTTAATTTAATCCTGACTTGCGCTCAGGATTAACTCTATCCTGTGGATCTTGTTTAACTTACTTACTTATGTAATCTCTGTAAATAGTCTGTAATATGTAATGCTGGTATTATGTAATGCTGTATCTGCTTACCCTTGGAGCTTTTCTCCCCGGGCCTCAGCTGAAAATGGACATGCATCCAGTTGGACTATCCCGGTCAACAAATGTAAAATAAAAATAAAATAATGCTTGATCTTGAGAAGCAGGTGTTTGTGTTGCCTAAAACAGTCTGGCACTGGATGTTGGGATATTCGTCACAAATAAAATTATCCCTAGCACTGATCCCTGGCAGGGGGCTCCCAATGTGACTTATTGTGACACTGAAAGATGGCATTGCCTTGTAGAGTGTGAATATTTTTCTTTTCAGGTATCTGTGAATCACAGCAGGAATTCCAGATGTAAAGCATACTGTCCAAGCCTACTCTGTTTTATCTGATGGTTTGATGAAGACATTCTTTCTTTAGAAGCCCATAAAGTTGTCTAAAGCCAGTTAGTAAACACAGTTATGTTCAGTGATTCAAAAGTAAGCAATTTCAACACTGAGGGCAGTCCTGAAGTCCTAATAGGTGTGTGATAGAAGCTTATTGGTTTATTTTATTGTCTGGCTTGATAGCTATGCTAAGGTTGGGGTAATTTTCTGACTTGATAGGTACATGAAGGGTAAGATTATTTTCTGATTTGATAGTTATGTGAAAAGCTAGGTTATTTATGAATTAATGGTGCCATAAAAATGTGTTGAACACATGTCTTGTACTTTTTTGTTGAGGCAGTGGTGTCAGTTTATAACTTAAGGAACTGATGCTTTTCAGTTTTGATAGTTGCCTGTTTCCAAATGTTTCTAGATTCCTAGTAATGTTACACTATATCTCTAGTCCATAAGCTGTTTGAATTGTTTTGTTCTTGTTTTACTAGACTCCTTTTATTGGTGATATAGTGCTGAGGATATTTTGGAATGACATTAAACCAATTTGGAACTTTAAGCCAGGTCAAATATCTTAAGCATGGGGATCCAATCACTCTCTGGAATAGGGTTAGACAAAATGTCAGAGGGTTAAAAGATTTTTTTTAATGATTCTGCTGAGGTGATTTCTGCTGCATCTGGATTGACCAGTAGATTATCATATAGTAAAGATAGGTAAGTGTTTGCTTAGTTTAGTAAGTCTAAGAATATATTATATTAGGTAAGTGTTTACTTAGTTAGTCTAACATTGCACTATATCTGAGAATGTCTGAAAAGCACTGGAATTAATTCAGTCTGTAGATATATTGGTTCTAAATATTAATTAATCCTGGCAAGATGAGAGAGGAGTTGATCCATATGGGCAGATCAGATTATTTGCTGTTATTAGCTATATGGTAGGCATGAAAAGCCAGCTAGCATTAATGTCTGTTAGTACTATGTTTATTTTTTTGTTTGTTTACTAGAGTAGATGACTGATCCTCAGTGATCTACTTGTACATTTAGAAATGCAGCTCATTAACAGCTCATAGTCTTAATACTCTATAATAACTCCTAGACTAACTATACTTTTGATATTGATCTGAGAAGAAATGTGTCACTGTTTGGTAACCACTAGGATTTATGCCAGAGGTATTAGGACTCCTCAGCCAGTAAAATTTTGCCACACAACCAGTAATCTAATCCACACAAATAATGCATCAAGTATCCCTATTTCTCTCTCTCTCTCTCTCTCTCATTTCTTTTATCCATATTAATGCCATCAGAAAAAGACCTCAAGCTGTAATCTTTAACGAAGTTCTTCATCTACACATTCAATTTTCTTTTTCTTTTTGGGCAATCATTTTTATCCATCTTTTCCTTCAATGCAGGGTTCAGGCCTACCATTACTTTTGGAAGTCTTGTCCTGTCTCTCATTTTGCATTTGTTCTTCTAGAGCAATTAATTTTATCCATCTATTCCTTCAGTGCTGGGTTCAGGCCTACCATTTCTTACTTATGAAGTCTTGTCCTGTCCCTCATTTTGCAAATGTGCATACAGCAGGACCCTGCCACATTCTGGAGGGCACATTAGATGCCAATAACGTTTAGTGACTTAGCATGAAACCCTTAATCCTAGGCAATGGACAAGTTTGGAAAGCACCTATTTAAATTCTCCACATTACCCTTGTAGGCACAGTCTAATGCATTACATTCAGAGGGAAACAAATAATAAATAATAGCACACTGCTAGACAGATGTAATTCAGAAATCCAGGTTAGGTTACATAAACCAAAGGTGATTTTTGGATCCTTAATTTGGTCCATGCAAATTTGATTCCACTTTCTATAACCCTTTCTTCTATGCAAACCTCTGATGTTCCTGCCATTCAGGACACTGCTATTATATTGCTCAGGCAATAATGAAGTACATTTCTTCATACTGAAGATTACAACATGGCTGCTTCTGTTCTGATGATGGCTAAGTGTCCTGATTTCTCAGGCAGAGCACTTTTTGTAACTGCCTTGGCCAAAATATCTCAAAAGGCCTGCACAGACAAATAAGTCCTCTCTTCTGTGTTGGAAGCACACATCAGTATTGATTCTTTCACAGCCTAGATTCCTTATGTTGTTAGTTGCTTTGACTGAATTCTTTGATTCCAGATTATTGTAATCCACCAAAAAGATCTACCCCGGGATTCATGAAGCTTGCACCAGGTGCAGGCGTAGCGTAGGTGGTATAATGCCAAATATGGCCGCAGAGCGATTCAGGTACGATCCAATTCCACGTGCATTACCAGCGTACACCAGATCTGTGCAGCCCTCAGCTTAGGTATGCTAATCACCCCATGCGCAGTGCCGCACCATGCAAATGAAAGTACATAGCGATTCATGAAGTGGTGCAGGCGTAGCGTAAGCCCACAGAAATGTAAACCAAAAAACATGGTTTACATTTTTCCAAACAGAACATCGGAGCTATGAAAGCGGACCAGGCTCATGTATTACAAAGTTAACATATACTAATGGCTAAATATACAGCCAATGGCATAAGAAAAGATGCACAACACCTAAAAAACAACATTTAATGTCATGTCCACAGTAACGCAAAGTACAACCACAGGGCATGTGTGCACAAACGGGAACACAAAGAAAATATATATACAAATGCCATAAAATCACAATGTAATACAAATCATGATTTCACCATAATACTCAATGGTATGCATGGTACACCACAACCAAGCTGCAAGGGTTGCTAAGGGTCTGTGACAGTGTTCGGTGCGGTAACTAGGAATTAGTAGTCAATGCCATGCAAATGAGGCAGGTAATAGTGTATCGCAAATGTCCCGCAGGACTAAGGATGTACCATACGGCGCAGCGCTACAACACCGAGGAGTGGTTTAGAGGTATACATGACATCAGCAGTGGGGTGTGCCACCATAGCTGTAAGCACATTGGAGCAATGCAAATCCAGCCTGGCCATTGCTAAGCAAAGCCACAAGACAGGGGTGGGGAGGTAGGTATAGCATCGTTTAGCTGAGAGCACATATGGTGCCTGAAAGCGCATGTGTACAGGGATGAAAACTTGCCCGAAACTCGGTAAGCGGACGCACGCACCACACACCATAGCTTAAACAGGAAGGTCAGGGGAAGAAAATAAGGAAATGCCGCAGTAGGGTAATTGGAGTACAACTGAGCAATTAACACCTATTAACTCACAGTGGGCAATCAATGGCAGCTGACAAGTCTGCTCGCAGAAACCTGCAAAACAGGATAGGGGAGGTGTCGGATTGCAAAGAAAAGAGAACTGTCATAGCAGAGCAAAGCAAACCTGCAGTAGACCGGCCATAGAACACATTACGCAAGATAAGCCAGGTTTAGGAAAGTACAAATGAAAGCAGGCTGCTGGATGCATGCCAAAAAATGGGAGGTGAAATGTTAAGAAATGTAAAGGGAAGGGCAAGAGGTAATCCACGGCAGCCAAATGTAATTCAACACCAAAGGCACCACAATAGTAGTTCCTGTCATAAAACACATAAGATACCCTGTAGCTATGATCGTACATACACACCCTATGACATCATCAGTGTTCACAGCACAATAGTATAAAGTGTGAAAGCACCTCGCACACACCTGTGTATTCCCAAACACTGCACCATAGGTGTAAACAGATGGGAAACTTTTACAATGTACATGTTGGGAGTTGTCATAGCTGTGATTCATCACCATGTGTTAGTGACTGAAGGTGTTGTGGAGGATGATGCTGACAACCACTGCAGGCCCCAGAGGAGGAGAAGAGTGTTCAGACCAAGGGTAACCTACCAGGGGCCACATGATCTGGAGATAGTAGAGTGTTACAGGGTGGACAGGGACATCTTACAGCAAATAGTTGAGCTGTGCTGGCACGCCTGAGATCCAGAAACAACAGAGGGGAACCCATCCCAGTGGACACGAAGGTATGTGTAAGCTTGCGAATACTAGCCAGAGGTACCTTTCAAAGGCCAACTAGAGATATAATGGGGATCTCACAGGCATCAGCATCCAGGATACTACACCAGTTCCTGGATGCCATGTTACCACATGCCAATGAGCATATATACTTCCCCCGAACTCAGGAGGAGTTGGCCAGCAATATGCATCTCTTCCACCATGTGGCACACTACCCGGAGGTACTGGGTGCGATAGACTGCATGCACATATATACCAAATCACCACCCAGTGAGCATGGTCGGCACTACATAAACCGCAAGGGATACCACTCCATCAACTGCCAGGTTGTGTGCAATACCCAGGGCATTATCATGGATGTGTGTGCTGGCAGCCCTGGAAGCTACCATGACTCCCACATCTGGCATGCCTCACAGCTGTATCAGGTATTTGTCAGGGGGACATCCCACATGGCCACCTTGTGGGGGATGCTGGCTATGCACTGGAGCCATGGATGATGACTCCCATCAGAAATGCACACACACCCATGCAAGAACGCCATAATGAGGTACACGCACAAACCAGAATCATCATAGAGTGTGTTTTTGGGATGCTGAAATCACGGTTCCATTGCTTGGATATATCTGGTGGAGCCTTGCAGTACTCTCCAGGCACGTGTGCCCACATCTTCATAGTATGTGCCATGCTACATAATATGATCCTGCGGAAACAGCTGCAGCAGGGACATAATGGTGAAGGCCCTCACAGCCCACCGCAAATGCCAAGACCATCACAGGCACAGAGGGATTCAGACCACGAACACCCTGTGCCAGCCCCAGTAGGCAGACGGAGGCATGCCCAATATGCCTACGCCTTGGCAAAGAGGGAACTTATAGCACATACTCTGACAGTGTAGGCCCCTACGGACTGACACACTTCTCCACCTGCACACACAGTAAAATGGATGGCACACACACACGACCACCTGTAAATTGTAATGTATAGGTGGCCTACTGTGTGAATCCTACATAGACAGCCCTCAACCATTGCACACACAACAGCTATTGGAACAAGGAATGTCAACACCTGAACAGTACACGCACCTATCAGCATATGTTGGTACTGTATGTATACGTTCCTAGGTACATCGGTAGGTAGACGCCCGATTGTCAGAGGTCATTCATCAATCGAGGCAAACAGTGTCTGCTGTCACCCCCACATCGAGTAACCAACTGACCCTCAGTGGAGCAGAGCCAATTGCGGGATCCATGTGTGTAATCACTGTTCCCCACACACTCTGCATGGATTCCCTGGTGTGTTAATGTGGGGTTCCATACAATGTAATCATGGATGTAGTGGCAAAGCATGGGGTGTACCCATGACAGGTATCTGTCACCCCAGCATGCTCCACCTATGGTTGTGTGAAGGTGTAGCACATTATAGTGTGTGGCTCACTGTGACATACATTCCCAGTGCTGGAGCACATCCATTAAACATCACTTGGACATACCATTAATAGGTCTCATCCATATGTAAACTAACTGAGTTACCCATTTGATTGCAGTATGGAGTAACAGCTGTAGTACAGTCCACATACAAAACGCCATAACACGTGTACAAATCCCAGATGCCCAAGTGGTAAATGCACTGACTGTCATGCATGTTCCCGGTACCACGTCCTGCAAGGGACGTTACATAATCCCGAAGGCACAAATAATGGATAGTGGATGCAGGTCATCAGATCAGGTTTAGCACATGTTAGCGGGAATATGCGTTGCCAGTGCTGGTAAGCATCATTTAAACATGACTATACGGATATGCGCGAAACAGGGCTAAGCTTCTCTGAATATCATGCAGATCACGGTCAATGATGTCCAGAACAGGTTAAACTAGCATTATTCACCCCTGTACTAATAGTGCCTGCTCTGAAGGGTAAAACGACCGCTGCCATGAGTAGAACACGCAATCATGTACACAATCACCTAACACTAAGCTACCCAAGATGTACCAATGGCAGGTGTGTAATGTGACAGGTTCAAACACAAACGTGCGGAGTACAGGAAACAGTATGCACCGACATGTACACAATGAAAGGTGTATTCTCCCTCTCACTCTCTCTCTTATATATATATATATATATATATATATATATATATATATATATATATAAAAGAGATAGAAAGGGAGATAGAGAGATATATGTTGATATATATGGATTCACCTATATCTAGATAGGTCAACGACATGTACACAACCATGGAGGTAGAAATAAATAGGATACTGCCAGCTATGGAATGTGTCACATACCGACACGCGTAATCACGAGGCTTAAAGACCGAAAGAACACAGTACCGGAACACTGGAAATGCGTGTAATATTATCACGATATTAAGGGACATTTAGTTATCGCTGCCGGTGTTGTGGTCCACGTAGGTACTGTGTTCAACTGTGTTTGTGATTGCTGTAGTCTGTGTATGTGTGTGTTGAGGGTGCCATGTACATTTCTGTGGGACTGTAATGTGTGTGTGTGTGTGTGTTTGCATCGTGTGTCTGTTAGTGCTAACTCGGATGTAGATCAGTATGGTAGGTGCGGTCATAGCTGGCCGTAGGCATACGGTTACCACCTGTCCCACTTTAAGAGGGACAGCCCCTCCCTGGGCAGTTGTGTCCTGACAAAAATTATGTCCCATATATTATGTAATAGTTTCATTAAATAGTTATGCCTGCATCTACAAAACGTAAATGTTACATGAAACATGATAAGTAGCTAAAGTGCTACAAGAATAAGTATGTATTCAGGATAAAAGTATGTTATATCCTGTGCACTGACTGTGGGTATGTGTCGGCCTGTAAACACTGATGTGTGTCCTGCAAATGTCCCACTATGGCCATTTGAAAAGGTGGCAACCCATGCCAAAGAGGCTCAGTCACCAACACAACTGCAATGAGTGCAAATATCTGTGACAGAAATACATGAGACAGCTGCCATTTAGTAACATTCCTTTACATATCGCTCTATTTCCAGAGGTATGGAAGTATCAACCTCACCTGCATACTATATAGAAACCAATTAACAATGGCTCAGTGTATAAGCCTGTAACAACCATAGTTCAGTCTACTAAATGATAGGTCTTCAGTTAAGGAAGGAGCCCACACACATATATGGAATATGTAGAAATGCAGTCCCCACAAACCTGTATATGCTATGTATACCCACCTACATCTCCCCCACACCCAAAACAATTGCAATACAGACTGTAATAACATCACAAACATCCACTCACTCAATTACATCTGCAGAAGCGTTAACATACCTTGTGAGAGACACATTTGTAAAGGCGCCATGTGAAATTGTAGCTGTTGTATAATGGAACAGACGGCGATGTTACAGGATTTGCTTGCAATAGTCCCTTATCAGACGGTTGAGATGACAGGTACAGTCACATGTAGAACCACATACTCTAGCTGTCACACACAATCCACTGGGGACATGAATTCAAAATATCCGTGTCTCTACAAATAGCAGTTGCAATTCCTCACAACAAAACACATACAGGCCGTCTCCCCGAAGGTAGGGCAAAAGGGCAATGCCCAAGTAGAGAATTAAATTATACCCCACTGTTGCCACGTAATTGGTGAATGGAGTAGCTGCACAGCTGATGTGCATGTAATAATTTACTCAGGAACACCAACTGGCAGCAGGAAACCACATGTTACAGGTATCGACGTATATAAGGATGACTTGCCATACATTCAAACCATATGCTCATACCATAGAACCGTTTAAACAGTAAAGGTGTAAGAGAGATATTTACAAAGAATCGGAACGCTAACAAGGTATGTAGAACACTCAGTATGTTAGTGTACATAGAGCCTGCTTTGTATTAATTAAAAGTGTACACAATGCATAAAGTGGGAAAAGGTATTATGTAGTGATGTCTTGTTGAGCATAGTAACGCTTGTAGAAATTGTGTGTCCTGCTGTGGGCAGAAGGTAAACATCACATACACCACAAGGGATGTTACATGAGGGCTTTAAACAGAACAATTCCACACCACCCGCCGTCAGTGGTAGGGTATGTCCAACAAGTACGTGCCATAGCAGGGGATAGTATATGTTGATATACTGTCACAGTAGGCATGTGTATGGGCATATAATGACAATAACATGCCTAAGGTGGTCCTGCTGTGCAAGTATGCTTTGTATTATGGGATAATGTGTAAAATATGTGTAATGTACAGTACTGTAGGTAGATATGTCAGATATTCTACACAGCACAACTGTTATATCATGCAAACAAAAGGTATCGTCTATTGGCATGTACAATACACAATAACAGGATACATATGGCTTGTAGTCACGGGACACTGTAACAGCATGATAGCTAATTGAAATGGAAGAGCTACTCAATTAACCATGCACAAAGGACATGTAATAGCTTCACAGGTGCATAGTGAGGTACTATGCTGTCTGGTAAGTCTATGTGTAAGCCCAAATACAGTGTTTACACTGGCAGCACCTCTCTAGGGTAGTGTCCTGTCTGTGAACAGCAGAGCCATGTGTTACCTGCACCTCTGTACAGTACAGCCACTGCAGTGATCCCTGGTGTATCAGTGTGACCACCTACAGAGTCACCTATGACTGGTGTGTTGGGTATGTTATAACACCCTATTGGCTGTAGTTGATGGGCACACATGAGTCTGTGGGCTATAAGTAATTGTTGCTGAGTTTGGTAATGGGGGCTGCCTCTGGCAGCTACACAGAGTATGGAGAGGTTCTGCAAATGTCGTACTCATGCTATGTGTGGCCTGTGGTGGCAGAGATCTAGTGAGACTATGTGATGAGTGGGGTGTGTTGCAAATGTTAAACGTCCCCACATGAATGTCAGGTCCGGTCTGGGTTGGTGAGAGCATTACTCCCAGCATGGCTACATATGTGCATCTCCCACAGGCTGTAATGTCATACGTTGGGAGGTGAGCATTGACTGTGTACATGAGACAATTGTCTATTGCCACATGTTTGCCATATTCATCATATAGACAGGCAATAGCACTGGTATGTGACACTTGGACATGCCTGTATATTCAATCATGTCTCACAAGATATGTGAATTATGTGTGTACAACAGCTGTTGTACTGCAAGCAAGTTAGAAATGTAAGGACAGACAGTGTACTTGTAAGAAATGAGTTGGAATGGGTGCTATAGTAATTAGTAGCTCATGAAGTGCTCACATGCTCACATGTTCTGAACAAGTGCTGAGCATGAATATGCAGTACAGATAGGGTGTTGGATAATATCAACCCACTGCAACCCACAAGTGGAGACAACAGTCATAATTGGAGACACTGCACTATTACCCTGCTGAGTATGGTCTGCAAGTCTATGAACGTTTATCAATGTAGATGTTAGCAGTACAGAAGTAGATGACAGTACAGATGATTTTACACTGTATAGCATACCTGTGACAGGTCATAGGACATCATCACCCATATCGTGTTCCAGCTACACTGAGTATACTAGCTGTACCTTTGTATGTCACAGGAGTGTTCTACCAGTGGCCTGTTGACAAAAGCAACACTACAAAAAGTGTCTGGGTGACATGTGCATATCACACCAGTGGCAGCTACCATAAAAGAGGGTTAATGTTGTGTACTCCCCCCTCATTGTAGTCCATACACACAGACAAATGGGAGGCATCTGTGTATGTAAGGATGTGAATGTCCATGACCTAGGAGCAATAGCTGTCTCAGTATTGTGGACAACATACAGACTGGGCTTTGTGGGTGAGGTGTGTGACATATGTGCACAATCTGACAGCTGATAATAGCATTGCCACTGCTAGGTCAATAACCCTGTACCCATTAACTACCACCTAGGCAGCAGTCAACATTATGGACACTGTGTAAGGGATGGTGCTTTGCAGTTCACCTCCCTGAGTTGGTGACGTCTCCAGGCATATTAGGTAGTCATACGAGGCACCCATGTCATGACAGGGTACCATCCATGAGCTTGGAGATCATTGGACAGGCATACTCAGCACTAGGGTGACCAATATCGGATCACATATCACCTTTAAGGGGTATTGGCCATATGTGGATGGGCGATACCAGCCTTCACAATCCTCACCTCCACTATGCAGCATGCTGGCTACCTTGCATAAAGACATATGCTACACTGTGATGTTGGACATGCTACACATACATATCCTGATCTGAAAGACATACGTCATGGACAGCCACCGTCCTACTACAAGGATCACCACATGCTGGACAGATCCCTGTGCCATACATGTTACATACTCCTGACATACCATGCAACCCTATCCATCAAAGCTGCACATGTCATCTCTGTCATACATGGTGCGATGACCGCATGGTAGATGTATTATTAACTGTCTGGATCAGTAATGTGGTACTGATGCACCTCGCGGTGGCAAAATGGCTGTTGGATACAGCTAGAAAACCTTGCCCGTACATGCTATAGTTGATAACAATCCCTGCAAATGACGTCCGGCTAGCCATTGTCCCATGTCTATCACAAGTGCAACACAGGCAATATGTGGCAGGATGTTGAACTGCTGTACAGTGCCGTGTAGATGTATATGGCAAAACACATGCATGTAAAGGTTTCCGTGTGTATGTGTGCATTGTCACTGCTCATGTCCATTAAGGCAGTGTATGTGTTGATATGTGACATATACACAGCATCAAGGTCAACAGCATTATTGTGGACACATCCAGGCATGTGCTGATATGTAAGAACACCAGTACAGGCAAACAGACATGCCCACATCAAGACAGCATTCACATGGAGTATGAACAATGTAATGAGGTGACACACATATATGGTGATGATATCCAATGCATAACGGGTGTTACATGTGTGTGACACAAACATGGCAGTTGTGTCAGTGTCATGACGATTTGCAAAGATAACTGTTCAGATGTACTAGAATTAATACAGATGTATGTGCAGCTGTATCTCTTTACATCTCTGTGATACTGTGACATGTCTCCATCATTATGTCTTCCAGATAATGTATCCTTCACGCCTGCCAGCATATAGCCGCCTGTAGGATGATGCCCTCATCCCATACCGCCATGAGAACTATGAAGTGTTGTTCAGCCATGTGCCACAGTTTGCCCAGCAGCATGACGACCTGTGGCAGGACCTTCGCAGGAGGGTTAATGATGTGGGTGGCCATAACCGCACCTACCAGCAAGTGCACAGACACTGCATGGACCTGATACGACATGCAAAACAGCGTGCCAATGCAATCGCCAGGGAACAAGGTGGAACAGGTGGTGGGCCACCAATCCAGCCCCCACTCACACCCACCAAGGAGCTACTGGCCAGCCTGGGGGCACCCTCAGAACAGCATCCACAAACACTAGCTGCCATTGTGGAGGTGGGTGTCTCCCAACCAATGAGCCTGGAGTTGCCTGGTAAGTCACTACTGCACATATGACTATTATATCCCATTTAGTTGCATGCGTCACTGTACAATATGTAATGTAACATCATATGCAAGGTATGTTTACACACATGCCACATACTACAGTATGCTACCCTGTGTATGAACACATGTGCATACTATATGCTATTGTACAGGCGAATGTGTTAACATGCACAGTGCACCCTGTGGCTGTCATACAGTCATGGATAATGTTCAAACTGCTGTGTCACCCCTATACAAGTACCTCTGGCGTGCCGCACAGACAGCAGTCCATTGCAGGTGAGACAGTTATCAGTATCAGGCATGTTAATGCATATATCTATACACCATGTGGCCAGTTAACACATGTACACATAATGTATGGTCCAGTCACGATATACAGGTCGCATCTGTCATCATTCACACTGGCTACCCATGTGCAATATATACAAACTAAATGAAACACCGACATGAAACCACAGTATCTGTCATTGCTAGATGTGTGGACAGCTGTGCATACAATGGTGGAGGTGTTCAATGTAGGCATATGTACTATACATTGGAACAACAAATGTGTGGTACGCAAACAGTACCACACAGTGAGCTGGGATATGGGCAGCCCACAGGAGTCACCATTGTGTAATATGCCCCTGCAATGGGTGCACACATTGTGATGTGCCATCTGACATGTACCAGACATGTAGTGTTCCGGCTGCAATATTGTCTCACTATCCCATAATACATACCACACATACCAAACATACAACCTGTTGTCTGCATAGCCCTGTGGAGAGTGACATATCTGACATCTATGGGTGTATGTCATATGGGACAACACAGACATATGAGATAGATGGCCATCACAAACATTTGGCCAACACATGTTCACACATGGCCATGGAGGATGGCCAGAGACATGTAGCCACACAGTAGTTGTGATGTGTATACAACCTGTTGCACATTGGCCACACATGGTCCAACTATAGCCTTAGTTGACTGATTATATAGTTGATGTGGAACACTGGACATCCTAAATGCCTGTGCACAGCTAGTGGAGGTGTCACTTAATTTGACCATATAAGATGCGTTGAACATCACGACTGTGTCATAGCATGACAGTAGTCACCTGTACAGCTTCCACAGACATTGACACCACATCAGGCCACAGATACCGTACATTTCCCTTGCTGCTGTAGGACATCACTGTCAGCCATGCACCTCATGTGTGTGGTACATTAATGTCATGTAGGATATGGTGTATAGACAAGTCTGCCATGTGTGGACATGGTTGTCAGGCAGCTAAGACTTTGTAGTAGTTGTGTAGGGGTGTCATCCGTAGGTCTTCCAGTGACCTGTCACATGACACAGCATGGTTTGGTGTGTATACACCTCAGCGACGTGGGTCACAATCCACAGTTATTCAATGTGTATGCACGCAGTTATGGCTATGCACTATGTGTGTATTACACACTGTATAGCACTATAGACACCTCATGATGCCATGCAATGGCACAGTGTCTGTACTTCACACTGTATAGCAATGTAGATGCTCACACTACCCTTCAATGCTTATGCACATTTGCTAAAAGTGCATTCTATCTGTAGGGCATACAGACAACACTGCAATGTGATACCCATTACAACGCTGTACATGTGTCAGGACACCATTGTGTCAGACATGTATGCATGTCAATGCACACATCAGCAGATTACATGTCAAGGTCACTTCAGCCATGTGTATGTACTGTTAACTTGTGCTGGTCCACATGGTGTATCACAGGGATGCATGCTTACTACCATGATTGTGTGAACTGCATGGCTACTGATATGACACCTGCTTGCTGTTGTGTGCAACCCAGGGAGGTATGCTAACTACCACTATTAATGTCTGAGCTGCATGCCATCTGCTGTATCACATGCATGCTGCATGCCTTCTGTCAAATCACATGCATGGTGTGTCTGTGTGTCTGTGTGTCTGTGTATCTATTGTAATGTAGAGTCTTTCTTTACATTCACAGGTGATGTAGGTGGTTACCCTCCTGCGGTCCATCTGATGTTAGTGTCCCCACAGATACTAGCAGTGATGAAGATATGCATGAGGTACAGGCAGGGTTGTCAGGGTCTGAATCTGTGCCAATGGTTGCCATCCCAGCTATGTCCCCCTCTTCCCCACACACAGTTCTCATGCCAACACATACCTCATCACCAATGGCCATAGAGGAAGGACAGTCAGCGTGTGTTAGCTCAGAACAGGAACACGTGGTGGCTACAGAAGGTGTGTCTCCACACCATGGTGTCAGTGTAATGACTGCAGATGTGCCACACAGGCATGTGGCCAGTGCTGCTCATAGGAGGAACTCTGGCAGACATGCACCTGCAGGACAGAGTGCAGCAGCTGGTGTCACCATACGCATCTTCCAGGCTGTAATGTCAGCACAGGCACATGCTGAATGGCAGAACAGTGAAGGGCAGAGGCTTCAGAGGGCTGCTATCCGTACTCTAAACGACAACATCCAGGCACTGGCAAATGCTCAACAGCAGATTGCTGATGTTCTAGACAGGCAATTGGGTGACATGGTAGGAATCCTTGACCGTTGCATGGCAGTCCACGAGCGTGAGCTGTCTGTGCTGGAACATCTGGTAGGAGTGAGGTATAGGCCACATGGACGTAGGCCAGCTACACCACCTAGTGCAGGTCAACGTGAATGAGCCACCTCACATGCCCACACCCATAGTGCCATTAGCAGTAGCAGTGCAGCTGGTGCTGCACTGTCCACACCAGGACACAGCAGGCCACGTGGACGTGGCCCTGGACATTCCCAGCGGAGACACAGTTCCAGTGGACAAATTTCATTGGATAGTAGCCAATCTGTACCTCTGCCTGGTAGTGCCCGTGCAACCCCTGGCAGGCACAGGTCACGTGGCCATGGCCGGACACAGTGAGCTGTACATCCTGGCTTGTACAATCTGGTGCTGCCAAAAATATCCCTGTGTAGGCCTGACAAAAGGCAGAACTGTGTGCACACATACATGCACACAGCAGAAACATCTGTAGGGCACCGCAACACCCACTGCATAATGACCACACATGTCCAATCAGATCACCAGTCCTTACCCACACACATGATGTCATCCACTGCTGCAGCCTATGCCCCTGGAAAACATTATCACCCTGTGCATATGATGATGCCTGTGCCGCATCTCTGTCACCCACACCATTGGTGCAGGGACATGCTCATATGGTCTGATGCACAGGGTGAACAGAATAGTGAGATAAGTGTATATGACATTAGTTGTGTACTGTTGACATGCACCAGACAAACCATGTAGTAAGGTTTATAATGCATTGTTATATGTTCACAGTATGTGTCTTGGTAACAGTGGTAACATCATGTTGGTAATTATGCCCTGCTTCCCTCCTTAAGGTCTAATTGCATGTGCTATTACGTTACAGTGTTTGCAGTTGGAGTGCATTGTTGTCTGTTCACAGTATGTGTCTTGGTAACAACAATAACAGCATGTTGGTAATGATGCCCTGCTTCCCTCCTTATGGTCTACTTGCATGTGCCAATAAGTAGCTGTGTTTGCAGTTTCACATGTGTAAATGTGGAGTACTCACAGGCATGTATGACAATACCAGCATGCTATACGTAGTCTCAACCTCACTGTTAGAAAGGCTACCATTCCACAGGTGTCCACACATCTACTGATCCAGAAGCATGTGGGCTGTTTAATAGGCTACAGTGGCTAGAGACGTGACATCCATACCAGGTCACATCACAGGTATGTTGACATGGTGCGGGGGGTTTACACAGCGGTCTGGCTGATGATAACGTTAGAGGCCACTTGATAGCATGAGGCCTCACTGTGTAGCAGTAATACCCTGTCACATTACAGAATGAGAACACACACAGACATACACAGAAATTTACAGTAACATGCCCAAACTCATGGGGTCAACAACACTATAACGCACTCTCGATAGTGTTGAGATGAGGATCCCTGCTTATGTGGTAATCACCCTCACATTACTGTGCACCCACATGACGTGACACAGAGAATAAACATTTACAGGTAGCCAGTAAGGCTGAGACCAATGGCATCAACAGGGCAGTAGACTGCATCACCATGAGGGGTTAGGGATCCTGTCTGTTCTGTATGGTAGCATTCACCCTCACTCCATGCACCAGACAGCCATACATACACACACACACACACACACACACACACACACACACACACACACACACACACACACACACACACACACTGTGGAGTCCACAACACATACCACCCCTGCCTACATTATGCTTTCCACACTGCAGTATGTACAGATCTCTACAACAGTGTACAGGGGTGTGTAACAATTGGGATGTATTCCCCACCATACATGGCATATATGGTCACACAAGAAAACACACATGGCAGTACTGTGAATGATACACCTGCTGTATGATGATATGTCTGACAGACATGCAGCAGTATTGGCCGCATTATGTGTACCAACGCTACCTTCGGCAATTGTGCTGCTATATGCACATGGGAGGATGTAAGTGTTACAGGTGTCAAGTGACTTACAGTCAGTAACACCCTGACCACTGTGTAGGTTGTATGTCTTCACCATCAAGTAACAGTAACATAGCGTACTGTTTGCACATGTAATGGTAGGATGGCTTGTGACACACCTGTGAGCCGTCTTCGGCAAACATCCATCTGCAAAGGTGGATCACCACTTTATGTACACACATCCATCCATACCTGATGTACATCCTACCGTGCTGTCAGTATTTTACCATATACATGTGTCAATGATGGGGCTGCATTGCAACTGCATGTTGTAGTTAGGCACAGATCAATTACATACATCAGCTACTGCACATGCATGGTAGCTGCATGCACACCACTACATGTACATGTGTGTTGGTTCTACATGCCTGTCATGTAGCCATGTTTGTATGCATTGCAATTGGTGGACATGTGTGATGACATACATAACACATGGACTGCTGTATGATATTATGGTTGTCATGGGTAACTAGTACAGAGGGAATGTTACCGCAGTCAACATTGCTAACTTATGTACTGTTAGCATTCAACAGCCATGGATCTACTTTCCATGTGCATGCGTGTGATTGCAGTAGCTACTTGTCTGCACAGAGAACAGCAAAAGCTATGCTATGTACATATGTTTTGTGTGTGTGTGTGTGTGTGTGTGTGTGTGTGTGTGTGTGTGTGTGTGGTCCATGTACATATCCATTGCGATTTCCTGTATGTCATATCCAAACATGTGTGTTCTTTGGTGTACAGCGACAGTCATCTATTACAGCTGTGTAAGACTCAGGGCCCCTGTTATGTGTAGAGCCGACCTGGTTATGAACAGTGGTATCATTGCATTGCATAACACATGATGGAACCCTGTCAGTACATGTGTAGTCTGCACAGTTGCTGTAGACCTATGTACAGTCCACTGGTCATGAGTCACATGGTGTTGTAGTAATGTATGGATGTGTGTTGCTGGTCCAAGTACATGGTGATGTTTGAGGGCTACATAGTAGAATGCGGCATTTACCTCTGTGATCTGCACCTGAGACATCTGTGATGACTCTTGAGTGTGTACTGGTCAGTACATGTGAGTGGCCTTCATGTACGTGGGACAGTAACACCATACTGTGCCCTTCCGTGTTTAGAATCCATGTGCATGCAAGACAGCCCTTCGCTACTACTAAGTGTGTGAGCATGTCCAGTACACCATTGTGTAGATGGACACACAGTACATTCCAAACTGTGCCCTTCTGTGTTTAGAATCCATGTGCATGCAAGACAGCCCTTCATAACTACTGTGTTACCATGCCCAGTACACCATTGTGTAGATGGACACACAGTACATTCCAAATGGACGTGTGATACTTGTGATACTAAGTGTGTGAGCATGCCCAGTGACACCTTATGTTCGTTATGTGCCTCTGTGCATGGGCATGGCCATTGACATCCTGTATAGCGATGGTGGTCATCCAGACAACAGATGTCCATACCCCACATCAGGATGGATTCCTACATTGAACACACTGGTTGACTGTGTTGAAGGGTGTACTGTCTGTGGCGCATCTCGTATCTATGTAGTGTTGTAACAGTGCTCCGTAGATAGGCAGTTGTCCCGCTCACACCACTCCCGTGTGTCTACCTTGGGATAGTAATATGCCTTTAGACTGCTCACTCTCTATACATTCCCTATCAGCGTCTTTGCCTTTGCGGATGATGTCATCCACCTAGAAGTATGCCTCTGGGAGTACTGTGTTCCAGTAATCTCGGTAGCGCATTCTGTAACTGCGTAATACTGTAGTGTGATAAGGGAGTTAGGTGTATGTTCAACTCCCAGCCCTGCCAAGTGTGTGTTTCCAGCTGTCTGGGGACAGAGTAATGCTTTTAGACGGCTCACTCCCCATACATTCCCTATTGGCGTCTTTGCCTTTGAGGATGATGTCATCCACCTAGAAGTAAGCTTCTGGGAGTGCGATGCTCCAGTAATCTCGGTAGCATGGTCTGTAACTGCATAATGCTGTAGTGTAATAAGGTAGTTAGATGTATGTTCGACTCCCAGCCCTGCCAAGTGTGTGTGTGTGTGTTTACAGCTGCTTCGGGACAGAGTAATGCTTTTAGATGGCTCACTCCCCATACATTCCCTAGCGGCATCTTTGCCTTTGCGGATGATGTCATCCACCTAGAAGTATGCCTCTGGGAGTGCTGTGTTCCAGTAATCTCGGTAGCGCATTCTGTAACTGCGTAATGCTGTAGTGTGATAAAGTAGTTAGGTGTATGTTCAACTCCCAGCCCTGCCAAGTGTGTGTGTGTGTGTGTGTGCGTGTGTTTCCAGCTGCCCGGGGACAGAGTAATGCTTTTAAATGGCTCACTCCCCATACATTCCCTAGTGGCGTCTTTGCCTTTGCGGATGATGTCATCCACCTAGAAGTATGCCTCTGGGAGTACTGTGTTCCAGTAATCTTGGTAGCACGTTCTGTGACTGCGTAATGCTGTAGTGTGATAAGGTAATTCGGTGTATGTTCAACTCCCAGCCCTGCCATGTGTGTGTGTGTGTCTGTGTTTGTTTCCAACTGCCTGGGGACAGAGTAATGCTTTTAGATGGCTCACTCCCCATACATTCTCTATCAGCGTTTTTGCCTTTGTGGATGATGTCATCCACCTAGAAGTATGCCACTGGGAATGCTGTGTTCCAGTAATCTCGGTAGTGCGTTCTGTAACTGCATAATGCTGTAGTGTGATAAGGTAGCTAGGTGTATGTTCAACTCCCAGCCCTGCCAAGTGTGTGTTTCCAGCTACCTGGGGACAGAGTAATGCTTTTAGATATCTCACTCCCCATACATTCCCGATTGGCGTCTTTGCCTTTGCGGATGATGTCATCCACCTAGATGTATGCCTGTGGGAGTGCAATGATGCTGGAACTCGGTAGCGTGTTCTGTTACTGCATAATGCTGTAGTGTGGTAGACTAGACAGGTAGGTGCTCAAATCCAAGGCATGACAGGTGTGTGTGTTTGGCAGTTATACCATATGTGTTGGTATCTGTGGGTGGTTAGCTGCGGGATGTGATCAGTGTGTTTTGTTGCTGACCTATATAGTGTCCACAGCCCGCATATTCTGCCAAGCCACTGGGTTGTCAACACATACATTCACCAATAGGTCTGGTGAGTAACTGTCAGCAGCCCTACTCTTACCCTTGATATGCAACAAAACACATGTACCTTGATAGTAACAACACTACATGATGCAGGTGGCACATGTAGTTTCCTTTTCATTCCTGTCTAATGCTTTGCTGTCATGTGGTCCGCTGTTGTGATATAAATGCCATATCTACATATGTGTGTACATGTATATGTGTGTATATATGTATATATATATATATATATATATATATATATATATATATATATATATATATATATATGTCCATGTATATATGTATACAAATAATATATATGATATATGTAGATATAGAGGTGGACATAGATGTGAACATATATGTCTGGGGACATCAGCACTATTGAATGTTTGTGCCGGATGATCTGTACGTGATAACCTGGGATCTATGTATATCTGCCATGGTGTGGTGGTAATGCACATCGTCTGTAGTGTGCAGGGTCACAGGTTGTAGTCATGTAGACACCGGTTATTTTGTTGCTGGGAAGACCATGGGACATCAAATATGGTGATAGTAAGGCACCTGTTGGCAGTTGTGTATGGATCTGAGCAACACTGAGCAGTGGTTATTAATTTGGAGGTTCGGTATGGGTCATATAACTATTCATTAGAAGACTATACTCTGCAGATGAGGTTGACAATAGTGTATCCCATTTATCACCAGGGTGTGATGCAGGTCCCTGGAGTGTATGTGTGTCGTCAGCCAGGTGCAGATCTCGAATATAGTTGACAGCATGGGAGGGGGGGGTCAGGCATACTGTAAGTACATTGCAGAACTGTGCCTCGGGAGTGCTCCTGCCTTAGCATGCCTAAGCTAGAGGTGTGTCTATACCTGCCTGGTGACATTGGGAGGGATGACAGCAGTGGTGGGGTAGTCAGGGTGTACAGGCTGCACAAACAGGTGTTGATCAGCACAATCAGCAGATGACATGGCCAGCCCACACCTGAACAGTACAGTAATGTGAGCATGCAGCAAACACACAGGTTTTGTCCGCACTCTACACCACCAGTGTATACCTGCGGGGACATTTCATGACACAGTCCAACCAAATGAGAAGGGCTGCAGCAGGCAACATATACCAACATGTGCAGGAGGCTGGGGCATTGAGGATGTGTATGCTGCCGAATAACCCTTAGTGGGGTGACATAAGACTTTATAGACCCAAGGTGACTTACCAGGGGCTACATGGGCTGGGGATGGTGGAGCACTATGGGGTGGACAGAGACCTCCTACAGCAGCTTGTTGACCTGTGCCTGCCACACCTGACACATCAAACAGGCCAAGGGAAACACATCACAGTGGATACCACGGTATGTGTTGGCCTAGGTGTACTAGCCACAGGTACCTCACACAACACAACTGGGGATATCATGGGTATCTCACAGGCATCTGCATCCAGAGTATTGCACCAGTTCACAGATGCCATGTCAACACATGCTAGTGAGCATGTACATGTCCTCAACACACGTGATTAGTAGACCAGCAATATGCATCAGTTCAACCACATGGATGACTACCCTGGGGTACTGGGTGCTATAGCCTGCATACACATCAAAGCACCACCTGGTGAGTGGGGTAGGGCCTACAGTCACTGCAGGGGCATACCCTCCAACAGCTAGGCCATACATGATGGCCAGGGCATGAGATTGAATATGTGTGTGCTGTCTGCTCTGGAAGCTATGATGATTCTGATATATGGCTTCTGACACAGCTGTACCACATCAATGCCAATATGGACATCCCCTACAGTCTCCTAGTGGGAGATGCTGGGTAAACACTGGTTTTGTGGCTGATGACACCCATCAGCAATGCACACACACCTGAACACTCACACCATAATGAGGCGGATGCACAGGCAAGACATATACTTGTGCATGTGTTTGGGATGTTCAGTTCACAGTTCTGGTATCTGGACACAACCGGTGGAGCTCTGCAGTATTCACTAGCTACATGTATACAAGTTGTTATGGTATTTGCTATGCTGCATAATCTTATCCTGCAGTAACAGTTGCAGCAGGAACAGCATGGGCCAGGGCCACACAGCCCAACACCACTGCCAAGGCCTGTACAGGCACAGTGTGACTTGGTGAAGGAACTACCTGAGCAGGGCACAGTCGGTGAAAGCCCATGCACAGTATGACCTGCCCTTGGCAAAGAGACAACACAAGGCATATGCACTGACTCAGTAGGTAGCCATGGATTTCCCCTCTCTGACCCGCACACAGTACAATGGATGCCAAACATGACACTACCTGTGGTCGGCCATGTATAGGAGGTGCACTGTGTGCATCTGACATAGGCAGCCCTTCAGCACCGTCCTCAAGTCCAAAACACACCCAGCATATGTCTATTGACCTAACAATTGGCAGTTGTATTAGAATGTGTATTTACCCATTGCTATGGTATGTATGTGAGTATACAAGTGACTGTGGTGGCTGAATGTTAGGGCAGCAGACAGTACACATCCATAGTGGCACCATGACCTCTGTAGCACATACGGGGTCACAATGGTAGCCAGTAGTACACAGGGTGTCCTAACCCACTGCAGATTATGGACTGACCATCATGTGTGTCCGTACAGCCCACACACGTTCCATGCAGCTGGACAGATGTGGACCAATACAGACAAATGATATACAATGGCCTATGGATATGCCCAATGAATGATCCCAACCCCCTAAGACACACACAGACTACAACAGGCCAGGCAGTTTGATGTAGGTTGTGTAAGCTAGGACGTCCAACACCACTGTGCTGGTATTTAAAGCTGGGAACTGACGTACACTGGTATCCCTCCAACCAGCAATTTATGTAGGTCCACATACTGACATGGAGTACCTGGCATACCAGTACAGTAGTGACAGATGTGTACAACTGTCGGCTGTGTCCCCTGTCAAACCTACACATGTGAGAGTCATGTGCGCCACCCACGGTGCTGTGTAGGACTGTGGTTGTGGTTGGATGTCCCCCCACGCTATGCAGACATGTAGCAACTGTCAATGCCACATGACCATTAGCTTCCCTGCAGACACAGCATGACACCTGTCTGTGTAGAATGGAGGGGTCAGCAACACAGTAATAACTATCTGGACATGTGACACATGCGATACAGTTGACTATACTTGGCATGCTCACACACATGATGGTATGATGGTAATGTCAGTCGACAACATGCATAACAGTCATACTGTGCATGCTCACACACTGAAACACAGGATGGCCAGGCATGCATACACCAGTGGTCCGGACATATCTGCCAGTACAATGCTATACTGTTGGATGACTGCGCTGTATGGTGTGTGTGTGGTCTATTGTCTGTACATATGCCATGGTCTATTGTTAATTCACATGAGCTATGTGCGCAGGGTACTGCTACCAACACGTGAATAGGGCGGTTCTTTGTTTGCAGACAGACCGACGCCTTTGGATACGGACTGGGTAAGGCACATTCCAGCATGTGGGAGCAGTTGTGTGTGGGTTTGCACAGTGTTAAGCACTGCTGACCTCTGGTCACAGCACCTTATACCCATTTAGACTCCACATTTCTTTGACAGTGCACTACTGGCATACTGTTAGACAAACACACTTACAGCCGCTCGCTCACCGACATTTCCGCTTACATTTGTCACTCACGCTGGGTGTGTGTGATCCCTTGTGATGTGTATTACATCAGACTACACAACTACAGTATCGGGTATGTGTAACCATTTTGTGACAGCAGGCGTTCGACTATACGGACTTGGCGGCCTGTCCAGTGATGTCATATTATATGCGTGTTCCTCATACGATCTGCTCCCATCTGCCTGATACATGGGAACCGATACTCTGCAATACTGACATGTGACTATGATTTTGTTAACCCAGCTGTCCACTGAGTCATGCTACCGCATACCTACTGTACGTTTTCCACCTTTCAGATTGCACGACGGGAGACTGTAGGAGTGACACCTTTCCCGCTTTGCATGGGACAGTTCCTCATTAGGCATATCTCATGTGACAATACCAGACCTCTCCACCAATCGGGGACACATTTCTACAGAATCAGGGACAGGTCAAGAAAAAAATCAGGGACACTTTTACAAAAGTAATGCTATTAACTTGAAACATTGACAGAATCAGAGCATATGACTTAATACACATTTTCTGAAGTAAAAGTAGTTTATAACTTACTTATTGGCATTAGTCATTAAGTGTAATTCACCACCTTTCCTTCAACAGTCACTAATTTTAGGAGGGATTAAGAGGGACAGAGTTAAACTGTCAGTCAAACTCAGGGACCTACCTGAAATTCAGGGACAGTTGAGAGGTATGGACAATACTGTAGCCATTACAACTGTCCTGATTAGGGGACATTCTCATGTTGTACATGTCTGTACTGGTTGCTTGCTGCAGGTCTTGTATACCTGACACGTCGATATGTTATATGTAGTAGCATAAGCAACTTTACTGCTGCTAGACTACACTTTGATTTGTGCTGATATGTATATTTCTGTACTATGCATGGCTGTAGGTATGTTCTTCCCTGGTACGTATGACATTTCTACAGAGCAGTTTCCACTTTGGCCATTCAGAATGGTGGCGGCCCTATAGACCCTATATGCAGAGCTATCACATGTGTCAAGGCAACACATACCCACAGCCAGTAGTAAATGGATGACTTCCACAGTTTGCATACGTTAAGGTTATTCATGTAGCATTATAATTGATAATACTGTTTCCTATTACATGTAGCTGTTTCTGATACAGCAAATTAATTTCTGACACCACTACACACACTATATAGCCTCCATTCCCGAACTCAGAGGCCATGTGCCATAACTGTCATTTTGCAGGACACAACTGCCCAGATGGGTGTGTCCCTCACAGGCGTACGGGTGTTGAACCACTTCTATTATGCTATCATCTACCTAAGGTGGTCAGCAAATTATGCATTTTCCGTCAGTAGCAGTACTCACATACCAATGGGTGTGAATGATCACTGTATCAGGAACAATGCATAACACCTTGTGAGACACATTTAGATGATTGGTTCTATTAACCAGACACATTTACAGTCCCAGATCATATGTATTCATTCACGTTTGTCGAGGTACATGCTGTTTATGACCATACATGTTGTCATCTGTCATTACCTGTATTCTGCCACCTGTTCACCTAATATCACTAGTTCTGGAAGTGTTTAGTTGGATTTTGTTACATTCTGATACATAACTATGGACGTCCATGCTAATCAGGTACACGGCACTGATTTGGTCTCTATGTATTCCCCCGATGGTTTACAGACTATCCGGTAGATGTGCTCTTCAGGTTTGGGAGGTGTAGGCATATGTTATGCCCACATAGGAATATTATTGACTTCCACTGGGCAGGCCTACTACATCTCTGCCAACCAGCACCTGCACACTTAAGCCCATTATTCCATACCCATGGTCCACCTACCTGGCACCCCTCTACAGCAGTCATGACAAATACTTACTGCGAGCGCAGCTGGGGTATGAGCACACCCCTACACATTGCCCACTCTCCCCGTCTCGGGACACATGTCGTACGTTTTGTCAAC